>NC_069145.1:17606764-17928381 GCF_943734635.1 Anopheles cruzii
TTATAGTGCCGTAGTGCGTAATGACAGTAGCTGTCGAACACATATTTCATAATGTAGCGTTAAGTGAGTAATGTCATCTAATGTAAAACCACAAGAATTAATTTGCACACCTAATACAAAAGTGATACCAGAGTTTGATATAAGTCGCTCTCAATAAAGGCCAACGGCGGGGTGCAAAATGTCCTTCACATTCGCAGGTGTCCACAAACCACTCGGTAACATTTCCATAGATTGTTTTTATTAAATTTATACTTTCTGACAGTTTAACAACGAGCTAGCCACACATTTCTAGACCGCTTTTGCTTTGAACTACCGTTCGCGTGGTTGAACACAAATGGGTTGATGGGTCGCTGGGCTGCACCGACAGCCGCAGGAAGTTAGAGGAGACAGGGTGATAAACTTAAATAGAATTTTAGTAACGGTCAGTTGTGGTAAAACAGGTGCGGTGACCAGACAGTGTCCTCCGACGAAGGCATTCTTCTATGGCTGCAAGGAGTGGACCTGGAGGCACGGCACCGAGGTTGATATTTCCGGTCTTCGCGAGGATTCGCGACCCAGGATTGTTGGCGACGCTTAGTTATGTGAATTCATTTTAAGCTCCTCTAGCTCTTCCTCCGAGTTGACGGAGTCTTCTTCATCGTCCGAGCCGTGCAGTGAAGGTGCTGGTGTGGTGTGTCCTACAAAAAAATAAACCCGAGAATGAGCCCCTAGATAGCCGACCGTGGTCCACCGAACTCACTGGATGAGCTAGGGCTTGGCGGTGCGCTGATAGGTCTCGGGTAGGAGAACTCCGACGCCCGTTTCATGTACTCCGTTGACTCATCCACATAATCTGGATACACGCTCTGCAGAGCTTTCACCCGCGCCTGCCGGTAATACTGTAACGAGATAATCAGCCGGGGGCGTCAGAGCAATCTGCAGGTCAAAGTATCACGCATCACGCCCGCTTACGATTCCAAGGTTTCTCCAGTCCAGCAGATCACTTAACCGCTCGGTACGGTTCCGCTGGATGATGCGCTGGCGGCGGTTGAGCTTCGAGAACTCGAACATAAACTTGGACAGCTGCTGAACGCTTTCCTCCAGCCCGACGTGACGCCGATCGACGATGTAGATGCCGTACGTCTTCGGGTCGGCCACGTGCTCCTGCATGAAGCACCCGAACCCGGACAGGTTGGTGGTGATGCTCGGGATTCCCATCACGGTGCACTCGGCCGGCGTGTAGCCCCACGGCTCGTAGTACGACGGGAACACTCCCAGATGGCAGCCCCGCACGAACTCCTCGTACTCGAGCCCGAACAGTGGGTTGGTCGAGTTGAGGAACTCCGGGTGGAACACGACCTTCACGCGATCGTACTGCGTGTTGAATAGATGGCACCGGCGGATCGAGTCCAGCACCGGATCGTTCCAGTCGTCGACGATGTTGTGCGTGGTGACGGGCGGGTTCCCGTCCCGCTGCAGCGCGTACAGGCAGCGCTTGATCTTGACGATGTCCTCCTTGGTCAAAATCTCCGACCCCTCGGGCAAGCGCCCCTGCAGGCACGTCTCGTACATTCGCTTGCCAATCTCCTGCTGGATGTTGTTGATCGTGTCCCGCAGCTGCTTCGTGACGGCGTGGCCCCGCAGCGACTCCACGTTGAAGTTGTTGGTGCGCGCGGGGAAGATCAAGAACGCCACCACCGTCACGTCCGAGTTCTGCGTCTTCAGCAGGTGGTTCAGCCGGGCCAGCGCCTCGATGAAGATGTCCGCGCCCTTGTTCGAGAACTCGTACCGCCCGGCGATGAACATGTACAGCGTTTTCTCGATGTTAAAGTTAAAGTGCCCGTAGAAGTGGCCGCGCGTGAACTCGTGGATCTTTTCCTTCGCCATCGCGTGCATGTTCTGGAACTCGTGGATGGCGGCAAACTTTTTCACGTTCAACCCGTTCGGTGTGATGATGTCGGGTTTGCGCTTCAGCAAATGCTCCGCCTCGTAGCCGGTGATCTCGGACACGGTCGTGAAGACGTGCGACAGGTGCGAGGCCGCCCGCTCGAGACAGTACCGGTGGTAGATCTGCCGCTTGCCGGCCTCCTCATCGACTGGAAACTTGGCTAGGTTGTTGTAGAAATCGGTGTTGCCCGCGCACAGGTACCGCCCGAGCAGGGTGGCGTGCGTCGTGAACACGGTGGCCACGTCGACTTGACGCGTGCGGAGCGCAATCAATCCAACACCGGCCTGCCACTCGTGGAAATGGGCCACGATCCGTGGGGGCCCGTATTCGTTCTCCTTCGAGTACACTTCGGCGCAGCGTTTAAACTGAAAAACCGGAAAAAATCAAATGGGAACTCGGACCTCGGAGCAACTCGGACGCAACTCCTTACCTCATCGATGAAGGTAGCAATGGTGTAGCCTAGAATAATTGCATCGTTACACTCAACGTCCAGATGCGGAATGCCAACGTTCGACGAGTCCCACAGCTCCTGCTTGTACCCGTCCATCTTCCACGCGGCCGACCCGATGTCGAACAGGATGATCTGCGGATTGCCGTCGACAAGCCAGCGACCGCAGTGCACCTTGAAGCCCTGGTTCCGCATCGCCGTCACGGCCCGGTAGAATGGGCCATTACTCGGAAACTCGCACGCCTCAACCTCGGTCCTGGCCGACGCTTCCTTGTACGGGCCAATCAGACAGTACTGGTCTCCCAGTTCCTCGGTCGACACGAACGCTTTCGAGCGGATCACGGTGTAGATTCCACCGACTGTGCCAAATGGAAAGATCTGAGCGTGAGACCCCCGGACTGAGACCCGTTTACGTGACGGCGTTTACCTTTGTTGGCCACCTCCCAAGCGATCTCGAACGTGAACCGATTTTCGGTGTTTGCCGAGTGGCCCCGGTCCAGGAACTGCAGCAGGTCCGAGCTGGACTCGACGCGCGAGTAACGACGGCTCATGGTGGCGGCGGAGCTGCAAATAAACAAACCGAAAACGGCGCATCAGTCACGCTGTTTGGGACACACGATCGGATGTAAATAGTCGCGGAGTGGCTCGATCGTACGTAGTTTGTCGTGCCGCGAACTGCGCTAATTATAGCACATTCGCGTAGGAGACATTTGCGCGCTTCCCATTTCGCACATGACTCGAGTCGCGTCTCTCTCTCTCGGCTCGTGCATGACCGGTCTAATGACCAGTGCGTGTGTTTGAAGGTTCGAAAAGACGTCCCTGCGTGTGTATGTCGCCCCCCAAAGGGTCCAAGGTTATCAAACGACCTTGACTTTGACGCCGCCGACCCCACGACAATGTCACGCTGGAAGTCGCGGAAGTCGTGACAAAAGCGATATGGTGTCTAGCATAACATAAAATAGCACTGGCGCCGCGGCGTAGCCACTCGTCGTCGTCGATCGGCGCTCTGCCAACTGTAAACAGGTCTCATATCAACCGGATCGATCGCAGGACCAGCACCAGAGCAGTCTGTTTACTGATCGTCCCATGCTTTTCGAATCACCAAAAAGGCTCCCAGGAGACCGTGGAAGGTCCGGATCCGGGTGCCTGGTCGCTCGCCGGTTATGCAACGGAAAAGGAGTCTCCCGTGGAGGGCCTCTTGAGCCGGTGCCCCGGCCGGTGGAATGTGAATCCACTCCAGAAAACCAGTTTTTCCACTTCCAATTCCCCGAACAAGGCTAGGGACCGTCTTGGGGGGCGCTGTCTTCTCCTGGTGATGCTCATTCATGCTGCCAACGGGGCCCGACTCCGTTGCTTCGCTAATCGGCCGGACACCGATAAGCGTCTTATCGACGTCGTTGACCTCGGGGAAAGGTGACGGCGGACGGCGGCCCGTTCTGGCACCGCATGTGGTTCGCGGTTCCGGAAGAGCCGGGGCCGGATCCCGAATTTGTGGTTCAATGTTGCACCAGCGCGCCTTCAAGAGAATCGAGATCAATCGGGTGGGCGGATGGTTGTTGCAAGGAGACAGAGCCACGAGAGACACACACGCCCCGTGAGAGCGCGAGCACCGTCCCGTAGGCGACCGAAGAACGGGTCGACGCCACCACGGCCGCGCTCTCTTTAAATGTCAAATAAAGGTCAATCGGTAGCGCGACGAGCGATGGCAGCAGTTCCCGGTGCTGGCCGTTTTTTGGGGACAGGGCGTTGGACGCGGCCACTCTCCCGGTGAGCCTGTCTTCCGTTCCGGCCGAGTCCAGCGGCCAGGAATGTTGCCGGGGTAAACCGACGAACCGGCCAATCTACTTTCCGCACTGGTCACTGGAGACGACTTTCGGGTCGGATCGGGGTCCGATTACCCCCGCGGGGGGTATCCAGTTACTTACGGGACGGTCACACTACACACGGAACTAACACTCGGACGGACGGATGACGCGGTGACCAGAAAACGCGTTGGCACAGACTTTTCATTCGACTCCCGAGCAGCGGCCGGCACAATCCGCGACGTCCGAATGCGGCAACAGCTCGAGAGTAAAATGTTCCGACGACGACGAATCCGTCACGCCGGGACTTGGGGCCACTCTCTAAAAAGCACGCACGAGAGGGAGAGAGAGAACGGGAGAGTGAAAGTCGATCGAGGCGCGCTCTCGCACGATGGGGAAAAGGTGATCATAAAGCAACTTTAAATAAAATATGTAGATAAGTTAGCTATGAGCGATACGAATTTTCAACTATTATTTCTTTATTTATTTCATTTTTAATTGTTTATTATTTTAATTATTATTTTAACTATTATTTCCAGTAAGTTTTGCATCCGTCTCGATCTGTCCGGGTCCGCTAGGCTTAATATCGTTAATAGTTCATGGTTGGATACTTCGGATGGTTATTTCAACAATCTTTGTATATCCTCTTTTAGACTCATATGCTATTAGATTTTTCTCAGCACGTGTTTGTATATTTGCACGTGTTTGTATATTAAACCATTTTAGTGTCATGCAGATTGCATAGCTCAGGCGTTTAAATACTTTAAAATATCATATAACCATTTACCATTTATTATTCTTGAACGAGTGTATTACACATAAAATGTTGAATTTAATTAAAACGCATGCAAAGAAAAACGTTTATAAAAGGCCGTAGATTCTTCCTAAAACACAATATGTCCGCCTGTTCCATGAAAACTCCCCATAGTGTCTCGGTGCGGTCGGGAAGAGATTTCCCGAGCGAGCGCGAGAGCGTGCCACTTTGCCACCGTAACCCGTGCGAGGCGCGCCGAAGGTCGCGCTGGCAAATAATAACAAACCGGTACGGTTTTGGGTCGAAAGCTGCTCGACAATTCCGATGAACAAGTCCATCTAATCAGCGAGCCCCTCGCCGCTGCTGTCCCGATAACAGCACTTATCTTAGCTCGCGGCGATAAGCGTAAGTAAAATTCGAGTTCCGTAAGTCAAATTATCGCACACTGCTTATCACATGGCAAGAGAGAGCGAGAGAAGAGCCCGACGGAGCTCGCGATTGAAGGAAATATTTCGCCCCACACGGAAAATATTTCACCCGCCGGCCGTTGCGGATTTCAAAGGGAATTCAAACGGTGGTTATATTGCTAGTCCGTTAGCGTGACAGTGGATTTTTTTTGTAGGCTGCTAGCGTGATCATAGAATCGCCGAGGTACCTCAGTGTAACCACTTGGTTACCACAACTCACGGCTTCAACAGGGAGGATAAAACTAATAACCGCATGGAGATGGACATTCTAGCGACTATGGTTACGCTCCACAAAAAAAAACGTATCGAATGCATGCGTATTCGAATGGAAAAAACATCGATAAGAACTGTCAGTTGATTGGCGTGGACTAGAAGGTTTGTAACAATGTATTTTTCTTCTGTAATCCATAAATGTACAACGAAGTGATAGTGGGTGAAGCGATAAAGAACCGATATTAAAATAAGTACGTACATAGAGCTGGGTATTTCTCATTTGTATACAGAACCAGCGTTATTTAAATTGGCTGAACTTAAACAAGAAAGCGTAATAATTTATTGAATGGTCCAACAAAAATCCACCGTTCATCGTGAGCTACTCCTTCGTCTCACGGATCACCGGAACGGGCAGATGGGCCACGTCGGGGCGCACCGCACGCCCAGCCCTTGCCTGGCGCTGCAACCGGTAGTAGCATATTTCGAAGAACCACGGGATGACGCAGAGCGCCAGCATGAGCGTGAGGCAATGGAACGAAATGGTGTAGCTGCCGGTGACGTCACGGATGTAGCCGATGATCGGCCCGATAGCGAACGTAATGTTGCCCTGCAGGAACATAAACAGCCCGTAGCCGGACGGAAACCTAGCGGAGACGCACCGAAACAGCATCCGTCAACGAAACAAGAGATAGTGCCGCGCGGCCACTCGTCAGGCGCGTTACTTACCGCTCCTGGGGCAGATACTCGGAGAACACGAGCGGCAGCGGCACGTGAATCCACGTGCGCAGGAAACCCATTATGGCCGTCACGATGGCCATCCCGTAGAAGTCGAACACACACAGGAACCCTGCCGGGGCGAACGTGTCGGGCACGGAATTGAAATGGGGAACAAGTTAGAAAGACAAACGGTAATCGCACCGGGAGTCGTTGGGATGGGCCGGCCACCAGCTGGGCGGCCATTGTTTTTCATTCGGGGCCCAGTCAGGATTTTCGAAGTAATTACCGAAACGTGCCACGATCGTGAAGAGCGCCCCGGCCAAGTAGACGTAGCGGGCCTTAATGTTGAGAAATGTGCTCGAAATGGCCAGGAAGATGCGCGATATTAGATCCGCTCCGGCCCCGATGGCGATGATTAGCGAAACGTCCGGCTGATCGGAAGAGAGAGGGAGGGCGAACGAGAGAGAGAGCGGTGAAAAAATGTGAGCTGCAATTGCGTTCGGGGGCTGAAGATGCCATTAGTATTCACGGCCATGCGTCACCAACCGACCGACCGACCGGCTGGCGGCATTGGGATCCAATTTAAATTGCATTTCCCGCTGGCCGCCCGGAACCATACCTTGCTGAACGACATCATGAAGAGGTACATCGGCTGCAGGGTGAAGAAGGCGAGGTCGGAGTAGAGAGCGAACGAGATGCCGAGGACGATGTTGACGTAAATTGGATCCTTGAGCAGCGTCAGGTCAAGGAAGTCGACCAGAATCTGCCACTTGGTGGCCGGCTGGCTGTCCCGCTCGGTGCTGTCGCTCACGACGACCGGCCCGGACCAGTTGCCGAGCCCCGGTATCGATGACGCCCGGCGGGACCCCCGCAGCTTCTGACCACGCACTCCGCCAGCCATCCGGTGCTCCTCCGGGTGTTCCTTGGCGTCCATGGCGGCCAGCTCCTGGTCAGCGGTAGGCAGCGGAACCCGCCGCATGTGCCAGTCGACCGGGTGCATCACAAGCATCGCCAGCAGGGTGTGGCTGTTGACGGCCGCCAGCACCGCCAGGCAGCCTCGGAACCCGTACGCCTCCATCGTGCGCTGGATGAAGATCGGATAGAACATGGTGCCGAGTCCGATCAGCGTCTGGGCGATGCTCATCATGACCACGCGCTTTTCCACGAAATACGCGTTGAACGTCGTGTACGAGACCGGGATCATCAACCCGAACCCAGCACCTAAAGCCGCCGGAACCGGACGAAAGGCGGAGGGGGGATCGGGTCATGCTAATTTTCCGCCACGTTTGCCGTGTGCCTACCTTGAAAGATGGCGAACGAGACGAGCAGCTCGTTGGTGGTGCGCACGAAGACGGTCAGCAGGCTGCCGACGATGTAGGACGCGGCCCCAAGCAGGCCGACCGTCCGGCAGGACGTCTTCTTCATCAGCGTGTTGGTGAAGAGCCCGGCAAAGCTAAGCGCACTAAAGAAGCAGCTCGTGATGAGCGCGATGGCGCCGGTCTCCTCACCCAGGTCGGTCAGGAAGTCCCCGAACATTAGCCCGAACGAGGGCAGCGACCCGAGTGTCACCACGAACATCATCGCCATCCCGGTGCCAACCAGTAGGCCCCAGCCACCCTCGGGTGGAACTCGACGGTACTGGACGCCTTTGCCATTCGCCACCATTCCTGTTCCGGTTCCGCTGCACAGTAGTAGCTCACACACGGCACCGACTCGAGTTGCCGGCTTGTCGGACACAGACTCCGGCTGTGCGGGTTTATCGCCGGTGCTTTTTATCAACTCCCTGGACCGATCCGTCAAATCCGGCTAAGGCCAAGCCCAAGGAGTAATGACTGTTGCCGGAAGGCGCGGTTTGCTCAAGGTTTTGGGCCGGCCGCCATTTCGCCATTTAGCGCTATCGCAGAACAAACAGCGGTTCGTCGCCACGAGCCCCCCAACACGGATTAGATGTTCGTCGTCGACGACCTTCCACTTTCTAATGTCTACTGGACGGGTAGAAAAGGGGGATGATAGGATTGCGTGGTGTTTACCCACCCGGCCACGCGATGCTAGGTGGCGATAAGACACACGGGGCTACCGTTCGAGAAAGTAATCGGACGCAACGATAAGCTGGAGGATTCGGAGGATCGGAGGGTGACATTTTATTCAACGCGGCGCCCGTTCGGTTTAGATGACGAAGAAATCGTAGTCCAACACTATCGGAACAATCCGGGATCCGGGGGTTCCGGTCTTCCGTAGCCAGGGTCTCGCCAGTGGCAACCGGCGCCGAGTTCTGGTGGTGGTCGTAGACTGCCCAGACAAGTTTCTGTAGCGAGTGACCGTACGCCACCTTCGGGTCGTAGTTGTCCGAAGACGACGCCGTCGAAGACGACGTCGAACGACGGTTGGCGTCATTCCGGTGGTACTGCTGGTCCTTCTGCGCAAGCTGCGCAGGTCGTTCGACTCGTCTACACGGTTTACGGATCGGAACCTCTTCGTCCCAGTCGTAGTTCGTTTGCGGAAACCTTTGCTCGGGGTACGCCATGAGACAACGATCGAGCGCATGGTCGATATGGCAGGCACGTTCCAAGGACCGTTGAATGGTAACAACCCCGAATGCCCGAAACTGAAGCCGGGTTTAAGGCTGTTGAAGATATGAGAATCACTGAGCTTAAAACCCAGTGGCACGATCGATGCTGGGCCCCGGGAACCGCCCGCGTTTATGGGACTGAAATTTGTCGGATTGTACATCACGGGTATAGGAACGGCTGGGGTAGGACCGTACAGTATGGGCGTTTCGGGCATAGTAACGTTGTTGGGGTTTAAATCGTCCGGACTGTACGACGCTGTTTCCTCCGGTGACACTGTAAGTGGAAAAGAAACCGGAGCAAGAAGCTTTTCCTTAGCTCGATCGTCACATCGGCCATCTCACTAGGGTTTGTCCAGTACGGAGTGGCTGCTAGCGTGCTGTTGAACGGATCTTCCGGATACGGGGGGCTGTTGTTACTCGCATCGGTAGCCCATATGGTAGCGAAAGGCTCGGTGGATCCATCCGGGCCATACAATCCCGGTTCCGTCGTGCTGCTAGAGGCGAATGCTGGCGAGGAGTAGTCCGTTGAGCTGTCAGGCGACGCAGTGCTGCTGCTTGAATCTGCATCGGAGGACGATGCGTCTTCCGTTGAAGGGGCTGTTGACCAATCATCGGTCTGTGACTGTGAAAGATTTATTGGTTCGATTAGAAAATTCTACACACTCTGGTACGGTGCGAACCGTTATGATAGGCAGTAGACAGCCAAGCACAAGGCCACAGAAATACACGCGCTCACTAGAACACTTCATCGTGAACTGCGCATTGTGAAGGTTGTGTTCGATGTTACTAGGCCCCCCGAATCCAACTGCCCAATTATTATGGCATTATAATGCGTTTAATGGAAATGATCTGAATAGTTTGGGAAGGCCGACACAGATAGTGTTATAACTTTTCACTCGGCTCAAAACGTCCTAACTAGTGGAATACGCGGTGGAATCTGCAATCTGCATTAAATTAAGTTAAAGAAAGAAAACATTGGAACAAAATGAGTTTAAATTCAAAATTTTAAAGGCCGTTTCACGCAATTCACAATCAAATCGCGCGCAACTATTAGACTTGCACACGACTAGTCTTTGGCGTTACGCCTAAAAGTATGCAATCAGAGCGACATTTAATCGACGGGCGAAGGGATTCGTTTTGTGTTGGCGAATTTGACTGAAATTCACCTTTCCAACATACGAATATGCTTGAATGAAAAGGTTAAACCGTGATTACTAGTTGCTCAACAGCTTGTGATAAGCAACAAAATGTTGGGCCATCAAATACTGTCCTTCGAATATTATTTAAATATCTCCCTCACTGTTGATCCGCAAGCAATGATTTCACTGCCACGCACGGAACCGAAAATTGGCAGTTTTATTCGGGGCAGTAAAGTGTTTTAATATCGCCATATGACTCTCGGCGATGTTTTCATTCGACTCCTGCTTTGGCCGCACCTTACCGAACACCATCGACCACCGTCGTCGACGTCGCTTGAACGACAATAAACTGCGAAATCAAATGCGAAGCAATGGACGGCTCTGCGGCGCGGTGGAATGACAAACCCAGCGTCGCGGTTTTCGATTTAATAAAAACACATTACCCTCCAGCGCACTGCTCTGGAGGCTGCTGTCAAGTCGCTGCCGATTCGACTCACCGCAGCCCGTAATCCGACTTTAATTTGCGCGCCGCTTTTGTGCGCCCCACCCAAAGCCGCGCGGTGCAATTGCAACGCAGCGACCGGCACGTCGTCCTGGCCAGAGTTACAGCTTTCGTGAGCGGCCGTTCCCTGTGGAGGTGACGGTTTGTTTACACTCAAGCTGCAGCAATATTCAACCCGGCTCGCGGCAGCCAGCGATGCTCATCGTCGGCGATCCCGCTGGCGATGAGTAAGAGCGTGCCGGGTCGCGGTCCGGTCAGCGAGCGAGCAACGGGTTTATAAATTTCCTTGCCGTACGCGTGGGATTAATTTAAATAAACCGAAAATGGCCAACTAAACGGTGGCGGCGGACCCTTTTGCGCTCCGGGTCCGGTTCGACGGTCCAGAGGATCCGTGGCCCCCTTGGGGGGAGGCTGTAAGTGTGCCGGATGTGGTGAAAACGAAAACACAAGCATCCGCACATTTTTGTTAATAACCGAGAGTGAGCGCATGGAAGCTTATGATGCTGGAGAGCCGAATGGGCAGCCGAATGGGGTTGCAAAATATTTTCATCTGAAATCCCTATTTATGTTGCTTGCAGTGCCATTCGGGTGAATAATGCTTTTTCATTAATGTTTCGAAAAAAAATGTTTAACAGCATAACTTTACATTCCTTTTTCGTCGATTGGCATTGTGTGTGCTCTTCTCTAGAGGATCAAATAGACCCAGCTTGACGCGAAAGTGCATTCATTAAATGATTATGAGCTCACGTGTGGTGGTGATGATTCTATGCACGAATCCGTATTATGCTCACCGATTGACGGACATGCGTCCACCAGCGTAAAGACACGACAAACAAGCGTTCGGAGCGCGGAAAGCAAACATTCTTGAACTCGGGCTGCACGAGCAAACAGCGTCACGTGCCTCGGCTGCGGCCGCGAATGCATTTGGTCAGCGGAATGAGCGGAACGGGACCGCCGATGGCGAAGGATCAAACATAGGTCAGGTTGAGCAATATTTAACTATGCCGGCAATCCGAACGGACTTTGGCAAACACGCCATTCCAGAACGGAACGAAGTGCCGGCGAATGTGGCCTCGAATAATACATTAGGCACATTCAGTGGAAGTCGGTGAGTTAGCTTCCGCGTTGTTCCCGCTTCAGTTGTTGTCCTAAAGCCAATTTTGGCTTTCCACCAAAAAACCCGGCAGCCCAACCCGATGTCTTACACGAACATTGAGCTATCATAAACCCAATTGCCGACGATACGGCGAAAGCGATTCGACGACGACGACAATTCGTCGAAAGGAAATTCCGCGATAACCGCGACGGAACCTCGGAAACTCGATACTGAAAAATGGCTTGATCAGTCCAATGGAATGCGACGCGCCGTTCTCGACACTTTCGGGCTGTCGCGAAGATTTCACGCCACCGATAGTGTCCGCGGAGTGCGGATTGCCTTGCGCACCAGCGAACGCCTTCCTGTGTTTTTTTTTACTGTCGCCCCAAAAACAACGTCGGCAGCACCGGCAGGGAGCGAAATGTGCGCAATAAAAATATGGCTTCGACGAAATTATTTGACACAAGACTGGCACGGGGGAGGTTGGAAGCAAAGGGCTGCGAACACCCGTGGAACACGTGGAAGCCCTAACGGGAAGAAGCACTGCGTCGTAACAAATGATGCCGGCAAGGAGAATAAATTAACCAGAAGCATGTAATCGATCGGATGGTCGGCGCGGGAACGGACACCCGGTCTCAGGAAGTGGGGTGCCGGGGTGCCGGGGTCTCCGGCTCTCAACGACAAGTAACACGCTACACGGGATCGGGTCACTAAACACTTTCTTTATAGCAGACGGTAGGCTTGGTTCGCATGTTGGCCACAGAGATGGTGGTACGAGTACGGATATGGCGGCGGCGGAAGTACGGGCATACCCGGGAAGTACCGTGGCCAACCGGGGGCCGCGTGGTTGGGCGGTACGGGAGGAACCGGAACGTAGGCGACGTACGGTTGCATCGTGGTCGGCGGCTGGATGCTGCCTCCGGGCGGATCGTACCGAGCCTCGACAGGATTCATCGTGACCGTGATCCACGTCGGCTCGACGCTGTGCGGCCGGCCGGTCGTCGTCGGCGGCGGCGAGCTGGTTCCGGATGGGTCTTCAGGATGGGCCGGCGTGTTCTGGCCGTACCACAGGTCCGGCAGATGCTGCGAAGGCAAATTACCAAACCGTAAGGCACCCGATGGGCTCGGTGAAAGCGATATTAATTATCCGGGCGTTACCACAGTCGGTGCACCGATCACCAGAGGCACCACCACCGCCAGCAGCACAGTGGCGGACAAACTTAGCGCACGACTCATGCTGACTACTACTGCTCTACACAGAGAGATACTGAACACCGCAGGCGAGATTGGCTGCACAACTGAATCCCTGGCCGATGGTGAGCTGCGAATAAATAGAAACATTTGAAACGATTGCACCGAACCGGGGCAAGGGCGTCGCAGCTTATCAGCCCTTCGGCAGCGGAGAGCACCCTCGGTCGACCCGACGTCACACGCGTGCAAGGATTGCATTCTAATCGGATGCACGATGCACGCTGATACCGGTTGAAGTAGAACTGGCTCAAGAACGGTGAGACTTGGGAGAGCTGTTTTTGTAACGATCTTTCGGTTATCTGTTTACTTGTCGATTTCTTTTGTTGGTTTGCTCATTTTATAGTTACTTTCTCTTGGCTTTTTTGAAATTTTGTAATTCTCAAACTTTTAAACTATCTCTGGTTAGTATAGCAAATATTTTTACAAATTATTGCCTTTTCTTTCTTCATTTATTTTTTGTCCGATTCTTAGACTTCAAATTTTCAGACGTTTGGGAAAAGAAACGTCAATTTGGCACTCCACGATTTCGGTTGGAGAACGATGGCAGGCCGGCCTTTGGTTACACAGCTGCACCGAAGCACTGTTTACCGGCCGAAATTGCACTCCGAAAGTGACCGGTTCCGTGCGGCATCAGCACCCGTCAGCACCCCAGCCGCAATCGATGTATTGATTGGATCGACTTTGGACGCACCATTTTTGGCGAACTGCATACTACAGCTCTATTGGTCCTTCTGCGGCCGTAACGCCAACGTCCAGTGGGATGGTAAATCAATTCCTAGAAACACTCCGCAGGTTGAAAGAACGCACCACAATGTAACTCTGCACGGGAGCGACTTTGGGCGTAATGAACAAGCTCATTTCGTTTCTCCGAACCTGAGATCTTGACGAGCAGTGGCAGTTGGAAAGGAATCAAACATTAATCTTGCGTCGGAGAAGGATTAAAACCCGGATCCAACTTCTGTAGGGATTGTGAGTTGCCGTTGAGCTCCTAATCATGTCATCCCCTTCATGAAAGGCTGTTTGATCGATTCGTGGCGAAAGACTGTAATCTGGTGGACACGGTTCTTCGGGTTTGAGTCCAGGCCCAAGTATTGGGCAAATATTTCGGGCGACATTCGGTTCCGTCGAACTCCATCAAAGGACCTCTTTGCTTAATCAACGCAACCTGTTTCAAGACGTAACTTCCAGCACTTTGAATTGTGCCATCCGGATCCGGATAAAAAGCAAAGCTTGACCTACGCAAACAATACTTCTGGCGACACTTATTATTATGCAACAAAATCGTGTCGGTCACGATGCAATGTGCCGACGCCGATCTGCCACTGATTTGCTGGTCGGGTCCTCGCCGGAGCGCCACAAACATTGTTGATTAGAATATTGCCGTGCCTCAATCCTGTTAGGATTGTAAATCGCTCGCATCGCCAACACACGGCCGCCAACTCCCCGGACTCATCACTCAATCACCCGGAGTCGGCCCAAAACATATTAAATCCCCGCGACCTGGTCCCGCGGGGTTGCGCCCCCTGTCTCAAACGTTATTTCCAGCCGCTCATCCGCGCCGTGCCATTTGCATTCCCGCCCCAGTTTGTGGTCCCCAGTGAGGCGTGCGACATTCGGTTTGCCCGGAAGTGCTCGACATAAAATCATGTTTTCATGCATCGAAAGTCGCAGCTGATCCGCGGCCATGCCATGGGGAAAGGATGGCACAGGACGAGAAACTCTCGCCGACACACGAGCCACTCGTACGGTGCTGAAGTTTACGAGACGCTTTCCATTGCCCGGGCCCGGCTTCAAAGGAAGAAGCCCAATCCCCGGCGCAACGCTCGTGTCTTCGTGCGGCCGTGACGGTTGGCATTCAGGTCTCGGTGAAAAAGATGAAAAAATGGCAAGACGCCCCGAACCCAGGTCCCATTGCGGTAAGCGAAATTGTCGACTCTCGCCAAGTCCCAGGTCGCGTACCGGGAACTCCGAAACATTTCGAACTGGACTGCCAAGTGCTGGGTTTTCCGGGGTTTCCAGATTTGCATATTGGTGACTTTTGAACACTCTCCTTCGGGCGCACCACAACGGGGCACAGTCTCCGAGGGTCCTCCGGGCTCCGGGAAAATTATGCTCGAAAGTTAAAACGACGCCCCGCTCCGGCTCCGGGTGGGTTGGCGGCGAATCTTCGTTTGTCAAGTGGGCAAGGCAAGGAACGCGCCTTCGTCGGAGAATAAGAAAATTTGTAAAATCGTTTACCGACCGAGTCGGTGACTCTCTACCCGACCCGGCTCTGACGTGAGACATAAAAATTTCATAAAAATGTCCTGAATCCGAAGTTTTGTGCCGGGTAGCCACCCGGGTTCGGATGTTTGCACCTCCACCACCACCCGTTGGTGGTAGTCGGTTGAATGTGACTTAAAAATAGCTGGCATAATGTCGGACACCAGCGCTCCTGGACTACTTGGTAGTTGACGCAAAGAAGTACGGAGCACGCACGTTGTCCTGTTTTGTGCCGTGGAATCATAAAAGCTGAAAATTATGCTCACCTTCAATTGGGACGTAGTGGTCGTGGTGGTGGTGAGAAAAGAACGAATCGTTAGAACCAGTTACAGTCGGCCCCATCGCAGCATAACTGCAGTCCGTCCGTCCGGCGCTGAACGGAGCCATTTAACCGGCTGCGATCGGATCGCGGCTCCGATGGGTGCCGGTTTTAATGCTCCCGCACGCCAAGCGCATAAATTCTGCCACGCGGGCGCGCGCGATGAATGGTATATTGCCACCATCGCCATGATTGAACTTTATTACCTGCAACATTCCCGGCGCTGCCCAGTGCCCGGTGGTTGCCCGTTCCGTGCCGGCACTACCGAACAAGATTTCAATCATAAACTCGTTCCAATCGGGGGCCCGCTGGGGGCCGCTTCAGCGAAACAAAATAAATGACACTAACCATAAACATATTTACAGCCGTGTGCCGTGCCGGAATGAAAACGAAAATAATAAACAAAGTGTGTAAACCGATCCGATCCCCGAAAACGGAAGACCGCATGAAGCACCATCATTAAACGCCGAACACCGTCTGCAGGATTCGACAAACCCTTCTCTCTCTCTCTCTCTCTCTCGCGAGCGCGAAGACGGCTTTTTGGGACAATTAGCAAAACAGCACAAAAGCCAGGGACCCGCGGACCGTGCGCCCGGGGGTCCCGAAAATCCGGCCCGGACATGCAGCAGAACCGGACGGGAACCAATCCACGGGCTGTGGTGGGGACGACGGTGGGCTGATAGCATTTACATACCATCGGATCGCACCCCGCGACCGATGTTAACAAACGTGCGTCCGGGCTGCCAAGTTTGTTACCGGGCCCCTGGCCAGGCGCAACAGGTCGGAGCGCGGCAGGGACGCCCGGGGGCCGAACTTTCATTATGCGTCGAGAATTTATAAATTGTTGACCGAAAGTAAATATCGACGGCCTGGGGCGGCCGCGACCATAAAACATAACGACTGTGAAATTGGTCGATAATTAACGACTCGCTCCGTAGCAGAAGACGCACCATCTCGGCACCTCCTCTCTCTCTCGGCGTACGCGAGAAGGATGCAACTCCCGACTCAACTGGCTTTCGAGGAGTCAGACTGGACCTGTTACCGAAAGAGTGCAGAAATGAAGGAGTCGCGAAGCGGCCAAAAACCGGCAGCCGAAGCCATTCGGTCGCGCAACGGCAAATGGGTGACATCCGACAAATTGGAGCCGACGAGTCCTGGCGAGACTGCCCGCTGCGGGGTCATAATGGCGAACATTGTCCCCAACGCAACGAACGAACTGCACAACTCACCGGGGATTCTCGGGCGCTTCCTGATCGGTCGAGGTTTCTGTAAGGCAAACCGGCCCCGTCGTGACCTTAGCAGCGAGCCTCCCGTGACCCACGGGATGCTCCCGTGGCGCGTAGACGATCGCGCTGGCGTTACTGGTCGTCTTCCAATTAATAAGCTGCGTGACGATCGACGTTCGTGGAAGTTCTAAATCACCCCTTCGGCCGAGGCGTTCATTAGCGCCAATTAGTGAAACGCATGTTGAGCAATAAATTTCACACTCGGCGCCGTTCCGTACTGGCTCGATTGGGTTAAGGTTAAGTTCATCAGATTTCGTCAGCTTTTGAAGAAGAAGTATGAAGTCCCCGTTTCTGTAAAGTCGTTGTCAGAGTAAGAGCCTGTGTTGAAAGCAAGACCTTCAGACCTTCAATTGACAGCTTGCGGAGTCCACACTGAATCTTGTGTAATGCGACCGGTCTGTGATCTCGAGGTTCCTCGAGTATCTCGGGTGGGTTTTATCACCATCGGAGCAGGACATTGCAGGGCACGAACGCTAGCTGACCGCGAGACCCACGAGACGCTCGTAACTCGTACGGTGCCATAAAAGTAAAAGCCCGCGCGATCGTCTCATACCCGTTTGATGGATCTCGAACTCTTGATTCGGCCGAGCCGGCGTTGGCCTTTCCGGGGTTCACGGTACCATAAATCATGCGATCGGCCCCTCAGTGAAACACTCTAGCTGGGGCCGGTCAATACTTTATGGGGATGTCTCGGCTGATCTAGAAACGATCAGCTTCGTGGGAGAAGTTTGGCCGGGCAGTAAAATGGCCGGCCAGGAACGCCAAAGCTTACTATTTGAGGTGATTCTTGTTGTTTTTTTATGGGTCTCATGAAACGTTACGGAACATCGATGCGCGTGTCAAATTTGGGCAGCTCGTTAATTTTTTGGAGGCTTTATTTTTACGATCCAGGACCGGCCGCGTGCTCGGTCAGGGTTAGGTTGCGTTTGTTTGGTATTTCTTGCATTGTGTTTTACGTTAACTGAACACAACAACTGAAGAAGAATCAAGCGAAGACAAACAACGCTAATAGCGTTTCGAATCAAAAACACTAAAATATGAATCGTCTCCAATCATCCCCATTAGAGGCAATAGGCAATACAATACAAACTGCAACAGGTGCAATCGATTTCATAGCATTCTTCGAATAGAGGAAACAAAAGCAGTACAGACTGCACAGAGAACATAAGGACATTAATAAGTCGTAAAACTAACCTCAACGGTGATCTCATCGCACATCACAGAATGTGGAACTGTTGCTCCTCAAATTGGGTGGTAAAGCTCTCTTTGACTCAATCTAAACGTCGAAAGTAACCAAATCTACGGCAACCAATAAATCGATTAAAAATCCTGGTATTAATTAGCATAATGAGTAAAGCTCACAATTCAACAGTGCACTAAGCACTAAGTCGTACGTCCCAAGCATTAAGGTCGAAACCTGAGATAGACCTGAGACCTAACTAGAATTTCCCGCCCCGTCACAGAAGGATACCGGCCAACCTAGCTTTCACCCAGGAAGCCAGATCTTTCTGCAAGGAGCCTATCCCCAGCCTTACAGAAATTCTCGAATATTTAGTATCCTTGCTCCAGAACCTCGCTACGCCTTCGGAACTGCCGTCAGCTGTTAGGTTAGCTCAATGGCCAGTTTCAGGTGTCGTAGCCCAACTCGATAAATAAGTTCGAAATGGCAAACATGTTACATTGGAACTGTCGCAGTTTTCTGGGTAAAGTACATACACTCCAGGTTACGATCGGCAAACACAAATGTGACGTGTTTGCCGTATCTGTTACTTGGCTCTCTTCAAACGTTTCTATCACCTTCCCGGTCCTTTTCATCATACGTCAAGACACGGTGGAGGGGTGTTAATTGGCCTGAGCAGGAGTCACAAGTTGTCTATTTTATACCAAGAGAATTTCTAGCCAGTGACGAAGCTAGAAACACACTGGCACAACGCCGGGAACAATATAACCCAATCGACCACCGTCATCTACAAATAGCTATTGGCTTGACGGAATTTGACAATATTGGTAATATAAATATTCACATTCGGCAATCTGCTCATCATCATCATCACTTTAAAAAAACTCCCAAACGACGATGTTGTAGTCGCATCAACCGATACACCCAATACACCATCATGCAACATGTATCCTTCAAATACAAGATTGTTGACTTAGATTAAGTTAGCTGTAAAGTAAATTTAGTAAATTCGGTTCGTTTTTTTAAGATAAAAAGAAAACACAAAGAGAACTACGTCGTGGTGTCGTTAACGGTGATTAATTGGACGGTTCGCGGGTCGATCGCAGAGCTTTCTGGTCGCCAGATGTTGTGTGGCTGCCCCTTTGCAGCAGCGCCCTCCGAAGAATTGTGCTCTGGCCTTTCAACACAGACACACACGCGTGACAGGCTTGTTTTCCCGGTTTTTTAAATTAATGACCACATCCGCGAGCCGACCGATGGGATGCACAGTTCACTTGTTTCGTGAAATTACATCGGCGCCTTGTTCGAAGCGGAGCGCACACTGAACATCCGATGGGTGGATGAAGGATTCTCTCGGCTTTTCACATTATCGAAATGCGTTCGAATGTGATGTATGATGCCCGGTCGCGGCCTGCGTAGCCAACCAACACATCCTGGCCCAGTAAGCCACTTGAAGCCACGCTTGAATAACGGGAATCTCGGTGGCTAAAGGCTAAAATGGCGAGCACGCGCACGGTCCATGATACCGCTAATGGGAGTGCTTGGGCCCCGGGAAGCGGATCCTTTTTGGGCTGTCCAGTGTGAGAGAGGGCGATTGTGTTGTGGGGTCCACACCGGGTAATGAAATGTGTGTAATTAAATTTAATAATCCATTCACCGACCGCAGCCATTATCATATTTGTGCATTACTTCCGTTCGACCGATCACGAGCAACGCAACCCGCGCAGAACCGCGTGGCTGTGGCACGCCGCACTTCACCCACCTTCTTCACGGCTCAATGGGCCTCCGGAGCCTCTGGAACTGTCCGGAAGCCTAGTGGGTGGGACCGCGAGCAAACGCAACCCGGCCGGCCAGAGGCCTCAAAACATTGGTCAACTTTTCTAGCACTATCATGCGGTTTGGGCGGTCGGTCGGTTTAAGCTCAATCGCCTACCGACGACCACCGAGCGATTTATTACCGCAACGCACCGACGTGAATGGCATCCGGGAAGGGCCCAAAGTTGTTGTTGGCGGCGCCAGTGCTCTTCAAGAAGGAGCCTCGCTGAATTGGCCGCTGGTTTTGCGGACACTGAAAACCGCAACCAGCAACCATGCGCCATGTTGAGTGGCGTTCTTTCCGGTTGGACGGAAATGCGTGTGTATGTTTGGCATCATTTAATGAACCATCCGGACTTATGAACCGTGTGTTTACGAGCAACTATTGGCCGACTCGTTTGCTTAGCTAAGTGACTCACGGGGTTACCTAATAAGCCCATCAATATGCACCACCAGTGGCCGACGAGTGCATCGCGGGCGCTCAATGTTGCATAACATCGCAAACATCAATGCGTTACGCAGCACTTGAGGTACTCGAGGTCAGTGATTTATGGTGTACGAACGGAGAATCCACATCCACGTATGGGCTGGGAACTCGGCCCGGCCCATAAACACGCTCGGAAGGATAGTAAATTTTAGGGTGCCGAGCTGTCGGTGTCTCCAGTTACAAGCAAACAAGTCCCGAACGGTCCGTTTCTCAAGTCCTCGGTCCGGAAAGTAGTGTCCCAGGGCCTCTCTCGGGCTCTCCGGACGAACAATTTTATGGGCGTTCTAACAAAAGTGAATAAATTAAAAGAAGCAAAACTGACGCGACGCGACAAAGAAACGGATACACAAACGATGAAGATATTAGTCGAGAAGCCAGCGCATTCGTTTGGCTACGTCCCGTTCCGGGGGCTCACGGGGCTTCATAAATCATAACCCACCCGAATCGGCCATTTCCAATCAAACGCCCGGCAACGACGCATAAACGAACCGTTTAACCGGCTGTCCACGACAAAGTGTGTCGTGTTTATAGTGCTTGGAGTCGCGTCGGTCCTTTTTGCTGTCGGCCACGTCAATCGATTGGCCATGGTCGGTCTCGGATGGGCTCGATGGGTTTCTCAAGAAACACTCTCTCGATCGTGACGATCGCGAACCGTTTCGTTACCGTTTTCGGTTTGTGACAACAACGCCCCCGAGCCCCGCGGGTTCCGCAAAGTCCAAATCCGGGAAATTGGTTCGTGATTTGTGGTGCGGTAATTAATCTTCGCTTCCCGAAAACCCAGTGTCCCAAGTGACGCCGCTTTCAGACGCTTCCAGACTTCGGGCCCTTTTCTCGACGGCGACAGTCGCCGTGGTTTTGGTCGAGGCGTGGTGCACTCCAGGGTCGGTTCATGCTTCCTAGAAGGCGTGGACGGGACGGGAGTAAGGGCTGTGTGTGTGCGTAGGAGAGGCGGCCGCAGGATGACGACGACGACGCCGCCCGGTGCCGGGTGTTGAAGTGATTATATTTTATGGTAATTTTTTGTGTCTGTCTGTCCGCAGCTCCCGATGACAGGGAAGGCGTGAATTGGCTCAAATTACAGCGTGCTCTATACTCTGTGCTCTCGGGGACTCTCGTTTCACGTCGTGGAATTTCGGGCTCGAAAACGGAAGGAATCCGGTGTCTTGGGTGCAACACATGCAGCTCAATTGCTGCTGCTTCCGTCCGCGGTTTGTGGGACGAGGTCGGACGGTTCGGTGAGGATTCCCGGGACCGGGGTGACGGAGCGGACGCGGGCAGTGTTGTTAGGTTGTGACCATATGATCTTAATGATGACATGTTGGAATTTTTCAAACGTGTCTGGATACGCCTGTATCAGTTTCGGCCACGGGGCCGTTAGGCTTCCCGGTTCCCGGACCACATTCAATATTTCTGCTTAGTGTGGACACTTCGTCGCGGTGGAAAAGGTCCCCGTGTAGGTTTTAGATGATTGTCGCTACAGTAAATAGGTATCCTTATTGTATTTATCCTTATTGATAGTATTTAATTTGACTACAGGATGATCACTTAAAGCTCTATGGAATATTGAGTTTGATAGTCGACTAGAAGGCTTGAGGAAATTAAACCTCCGATAAACTAAATGATTCTTTTCATTCGAAGAATCCAGCGCATTTATCAGTACTTCGTTCTTGAAATCAATTTTCTAAAACACTTTACTATTCAACTTGTCTAAAGGCCACCTGAATGTTTTATGTAGTTTAATCTTTCCTAAACTGATCTAGAAGATACTGATTGCAGCAACAGAAGCACATGTTGGATTGATCGCATTTAGACCTTACAACGCAAGTTTATTAGGATCTCTATTCTTAGGCTTGATTGGAACTATCTTCTACTTGGGCTACGATCACTTGAGCATCGTAGACGGTCGGCTCAAGTTGTTTTTGCATTTAAGATCTTGATTTCCCGATGTTTGACAGGACGACCAAACCTGGAATCTGATTGAATTGATACGCGGTCGTCCCTCACCGGACATAATGACCCGTTACTGGCCCCCTGTTGTACGTATTAAAATTGCTCCTCACTTATTGACTGTAATGTGTTTCCGTAGTTTGGTATAATAAATAAATAATTAAATAAATGTCCTTAAATTGAAAGTGATTATTTGTCCTCCGTTACCGTCAATGACCCAGAATCGTCCAAATCGCCTCCAAATGCTTCTCACGCATGGTTCCCTCGCGCGCTTGACAGTATAAAAATTAAATTATTCATACAAGCACCGTAAAAGACGAATTATTCACAGACGCTACAACTTTATCGCGCGAGCGGCGCCTTTGCGGGGCTGAACTGAAGTCCATAAATCATACAGCTCACCGTTCATCGATGTTACTGGCCGAGTTGGTACCAACGCCCCCACCGTCGCGACCGCGGGACGATAAATGGCAAACAATGTTTTCAAAAGCGAAAGCGAGACACAGTGCAGAGCTTGATTCAAAATCACGCCGCGAACGGCGCTGCCCTTAAGTGAGACGCTTGAAGCTCCGTTTGAAATCCTTTTTGCAACCGACCAAGCGAACTATTTCGTTCGAAGCGCCTCGCGTACCGTGCCGAGGGTATAGTCCCGTCGTACGGCGACGACGACGACGATACGTAAAATTAGCGGAACATCAAAGAGGATCGTACCATGTTCTGCCCGGTTCCCTTCCACGTGCCCTAGTGGATTAAATCGATTCACGATTCCGCAAGGATTCGTTTTAAGATGTGGGTAAATAAAAGAAGGATGTGACGCAAAAAACACCGCACACACACACACACATGGGCGGGCGTACGGGCTTGCCATCGAACCAATCATCAGCCGCATCGTCGCATGTGTGTGGTAAAGCAGGATATCAATTTCCGGCGAGCGCAGGCCGCACGCCGAAGGGCTTGGCGGTGACATATCCATCGGTTCGTTGGAAGTTCCGTTCCTTTTTTGCGTTTGGTTTCTTCCGTGGATTCGTGTGACGTTGTTTGCGCCGGTTAGCTCTCTAAGGTTCCAAATTGGTCCACTCCGCTAGTGTTGGTGGGGCGGACTTGCTTTTCCTTTTCCGTTTTCGACAGATTATTTCTACACGTCTGCACACATCGTCGTTGGCTGTTGGCGTGAAAAATGTTGATTTTCGAAACTTCGGGATACGGGAGGTTCATTTGAAACCTTGTTAGTTGAGGTATTATGCTTTAGGCCTACAATAATCGCCCGTCGTGGGTGCGAATAGCCGTTCCGCCGAAAGCTGGTTTATATTTAGAGGTCTGCTCATTTATTCCGCCTTTCGTTCTTTCGACAGGACGCATCCTACGCGACCCATTCTGCAGAGCGCATCCGAAGAATCACTCAAGTTAGCACCATTTGCGTCCGACCGGCCACCGGTTTTGTCCAGGGTCCACGGCTCAAGTTCGTATCACGCCTCAAGCTCGCGAGACTCATCCGAGAGCTTCGGCGAAGCCCCCCTGATAATGGCGTAGAACAAATAAAGGCGATTCCACGCAAATGGGACTTCGCAGCCTCGCTGTGCTAGGAAAATGGGCTTCTTTCCCCTTCTTTGCCCGGGGCACGGGCCGTCAGCTATCTGCCAGTGCTGCTGCTGCTGCTGCGTTGTTTAGCATCTTGCCGAGCGTCTTTGGAAAATCGGAACTGAATCAGCGGCGGCAGCCGGCGGGAAATGGATCCGGCATCGTTCTCATCGCTGATTGCGACAGCAGAGATCGGAGGACACAAAACACAAAAAAGGTGGAGAAAAAGAGGAGAAAAGGCGAAAAGAAAAATCGGGCTACGGGGCCACGGAGTTTCCCGACGGAGTGGTGAAATTGGCAAGCATAGTTCGAAAGCGTCCCGAAAGCAAAGAGTAGAAGCTTCGTTTGGCCCTCTCGTTTGTTTTATTTGTGTACCGGCTTGCAGTGTGTCTGTGTGTCTGCGTCTGTGTGTTTTGTTGACTAGTCCTCGTCTCGGCGCAGAGCATCAAAGAGATCTTCAGGAAGCGCTTTTAAGCAGGTTTCGGGCTTGGTTTTTTTTGGCTTCGCCTTCGCCCGCTTCACTCGGAGCCCCACGGGCCGCAGGTGTTGTCCTTTTCCCTGTCCCGATCAGCGGCGGCCGGCAGATCTTTGGGGCTCGGAAAATCGTTTCCTACGCTAGCGTTTCTTGTTGTTGTTTTTTGTTCGGTGGCTGGCGACGGATTTTCGAAGATTTAATGAAACGCCGGCCAATCCGCCCCGGGCGCCTGTGTTGGGCGCGCCCCCTTTGGCCCGTTTTTTTTTCTCAATTTTGTCCTTTCGTCGCAAATGGCCCAAACCGTTCCGGGATTGTGTCCGGTCTTTCGAAGCCACCGCTCTTTTCGACACCATTCCGGGCCGGCAGATCGTCAATCTGGCACGGGGGCTTCGTAGTTCTAATTGGACACTCGGTCGGTGCGAATAGCCGAAAGGATCGGCTAGGGATTTGCTAGGACGGTGGTAATTGTTGTGCTGAAAGATGAGAATGGAACGATTAAAATACTTTACTCGTTTCTGAAGTGACCGCATCAAAGAGGGATGTGTGAAGAACGGTAAATTGCAGAGCTCGAAATCGAACCAAGGATCGCAAATATTTGAGGCATTGACGATTCGACTCTAATTGTGGCACGCATTTTGGTGCTTCTTTGGCCATCCTTGAATCTTTATATTCCGCCCGGGGTTAGGCTTTGGAAATAAAGCAAACCGTTCATTGGAATCAACCTGATTATTGTTTGCGACGCACAATGAGTCGCTTATAACTCGAAAAATCTGTCTTTATTCTTCTAAATCTGAGTAATTAACCTTAAAATAATCACTACTCTATGCAATTCATCTATGTCTACCTTTGTTCCAATTTTCGAAACAGTGCAAAAAGTTTTCTTTCCACAGGTTCTTCGCTTACCCAGAAGTCGTAGTCGAATTAAGAATGGTCTCTCCGATCGCTTTTGACATGGAAAAAACTGGTTCCCGATACTTTTTGGCCACGGTAATACTTCAATCCTGCATCATTCAGCAGGACAACGAACTTCTCGCGCGGGGTATTCCAGCCACACAAATGCACTCACCTTTCCTAATTTACCGTCTTAGGAGCGAAAGGCGACGGACCGAGTCGTCAGACACCCGAAAGTGGAATTATATGGACTTTTCATGTCGAACAACATCATTACTCCCGATGCTTATACATTTCTAACCGGGGCTCACGGGGCTCGCCGGGGCCGCTTCCATTAACGGCCCCACCCTAGCTGCAAGTGCTGGGGGCGCGCGCGGCCAGAGTTTTGACAGCCATTTGAAAAATGGCGCTTCATACGTAGACCGAGCGCCCATTTTTGGCCGGAATCGAATTCGATCCCTCTCTCCCTCGCCAGGGCGGCCTCGATGAAAGAGACGTGCTTGGTAGGAAGCGACAGGATTTATGGAGATCGATAGCGACCGGATCCGATAATGGCCGATGATAAGTTGGCGGCTTGAAACAGCCCGCACCCGGTTCGGGTGTTCGGCTTTAAAATAGGGTATTTAAAAAAAACACACAAGCCGGCTGCTCATAGATGGAACCGCAGCATCCGTGACACCGCAATGCAATGCGGAATGGCAATGCGGGCCCACGACAAGGGATCGTCGGATCCATTCTCACATGCTCACAAACTTTGTCAATTTTCAGGTGATAACCGCGCGAAAGTTAGTTTAAAGTCGAATTACTTTTTCCATTACAGCGCCTGCCGCGGGAAGGATTCGCACTATCCGAAACTTTTACCAGGCTTCTCGGTGGCGGCTCAGCACGGCGGCATCCGAACAGTGTCGCAGCGTGTAAGAAAGCCACGGCGCGCATGGCGGCAAATGACAAAAGGAAAACTTGCGCAACGCGCTGCAAACCGAACTAAATGTGAGCAAAAAGTGCTGAAACGGTGGATGTGAGAAAAAATAATCAAAATAAAGTACCGTAAAATAAAATAAAGCGCGCGAAGTGTTGAGAATTTGGTGGAAATAGAGAGAGGAACAGACAGAGAGAGACTGAGAAAGAGCAACAAAAAGAAGGATTCCAAAACACCAAGAAACACCGGCAGGAGTTAGCTGCCTCTGGCTCGACCGTGGACAGGTTTTGTGGAAAAACTTTCGGGAAACAGTGATTTGTACTTTAACGATCTGTTCCTCCGGGCGTGCCCCGGGAACCGGGAACGGGCCGGCCAAATTGGACCAATAACGGTGACGGTGTGGCATGAGTTATGATAATTGGAAGACACCGCGGGCACGCTGTGAGGCTCCTGCGTACCTGCCGGCCGCCCGCGCTCCCAACACCATCACCATCCACCGGCCATCGGGTTTGTAGCGAAGTTTTTAATGTTTAAGTTTTGTGCGCTGCTGCTGCCCAGAACTGCCCAAAGTTGGACAGACGACCTCCTTGTAAGGCGGAGGGTCCTCCTTCAGCTCCAAAAAAAGTGGCACCGAATGGGCAGCGAAACAAAAAAAAAGCAACGAAATGCCCAGAATTATCATCCCCCGAACCGTGGAAGGCTGGTCGAAACCCGAAGGCCCCCGAAAGAGTTCCAGTTTCTTGTCAAAAATGACGGCAAGTGACATTTTTTCCTTCATCTTCTTCATCGTCTAGGGGCCGTTTCGGCCGCCCAGCCCAGCCGGTCCAGCAACTTTCGCCAACTAATCTAATTTGGGATTTTTCATTCATTCATGAATTATTCAATCCCTGGGTCCCGCCGCGGGCTGCCGGCTTGATTGACCAGAACGCCCGACAAGTGACGCGATCCGGAGTTCTTTTTTCGGAGGCTTTGGCGTCGCGAGCTTGGGGTCCGTTCGATTGGGGGTCCAGTTTGCCAACGTGACACGCGAACTTATTTGTTCCGTTGCCACATTACGCGCCATCGGGTTCCAAGAAGTGTTGCCTTCACCTGTCACCGGCCACCGGTTGAACGCCAGCGGTCCAGGATTCGCCCTCGAATGGAACATCAACAGAGATCGGCTCGGCGCAGCATTAGCGGCCGATCATAAATTTAATCACCCAGCCACGTCTAGAGGGGCTCCGTTGTTCCGGGTCCTAATTGACCATTCGTCATCGCCCCGCGGGTATTCCGGGGGTGCCTAGCGCAACAAATTGTACCAGTTGTTCGCCCAAAGAGTTTCATTAGCCTGAATAATGCAGCGAGCAGTATTATTAAATATTTTATGACTCATTTAAGAAGAGAACCGGATCCTCCGTGGACCGACCGTGGAGGCGGCGGATACAAAATGGCAGGCCGGCTGGCAACGGCTCATTGCCTGCGCGCCGAGTTCATTGATAACTATTTGCGCCCCGGGTCCCCGGGAGGCGAAAGTGGTTCTTTCGCTGCGAGCGACCGCCGGCCGTACCGACCGTAGGGTTGTATCCTCGTGGGAATAATTCCCATCCTTGATTGCGTAAGACGACGTGCCCGGCGTGGGTCGGACGATGCGTGCTCTCCTTTCGGCTCCTGCTAGAGCAGGGCTCGGGAGTGTTGATAAATGGTACCAGTCAAACTGAAGTATAATCTGAGGGCAAGTTGCTTTGCGAAAGTTTTTTAATATTTGATGAAGAACCGGCTCAGGCCAGCTGCTCGGGTCGGAGCGGTAAGATTTACGAGATTTTTGGCACCTCGCCGGCGCCTTGCTGCTAGCAACAGGAGGCGCCCGGGGGGAGGGGGTGATATCCTTTCAGTCCGTCCGGCAGTGTACGGCGCGGGCGGAAGACAACAGTCTACGAGAAATGCTCTGGTGAGTAATTTGGGATAAATTGGAGAAGAAAATGGGGCGTTCGGTTTGACTTGGTTGTTGTTTTTTCGAGTGTGTTACAATCCACTAGTAACGCCTTCCGGTCGGAAAAGTGGGTTGGGGTAGGATTGCAACAGTTTCGGCATCGAAAGGGGTCACAAGAAGAAGAAGCAGGGAGGGCAACGTGTCGGGGCCATACGGAAGGGCCAAAAGGGCAAACAACACAAGCCGGGGGTTCGTTTGTCAAAATAATTCAATTTTCGCTCCGAAAGGCACTACACACTCAATATTGCAAGAAGTTGCCCGTACAGATTGTCAAAACAAATTACTCGTCGATCCGGGGGCGTCCCTGGGGACACTTTTGTATGTTGTTTGTGGACCAAATTGCGAGTTGGTCCAACACATGCCGAGGTACAGCGAGAGCCAGGGCCACCGTAGGGCTGCGGACGGGCTGTTTGAAGCAAGGAATTAGTTTCCCAAACTGTTGGGCCTTCTTGATGGGAAGGTTTTCTGTCGCAGTGTAGTCGCTGGTAGGAATCAGAGCTGTCAACTAATCGGTTCTTGTTGATTGCTGACAGGTACTCATCCGCGGCCACTCTGCTGGCCATCACTACGACATTACTATGACGATGGTGGAACTAACAGTTCAAGTTGCTGTTATCATTTGCCAAACTGGTGTCCTCGGGCCAGATGTCACCCATTCCATTTATTCGGACATTGGCCTTTTTTCTTGCTGGTTTCTGGCATTCGTCGTCCGAACTCCGGTACGAAATGTCAAATGACGTACACGGTCAGGCCAAGAGTTCGAACAAACGCACACGAGTGACTGACTGATTGCCCCAAAAGTGTAGCAAAGTGTGTCGCTTAAGTATGCCTTGAACTTTATTCTGCTCTTCCGGAGCGTGTCGTAAGTTGGAAACAAACTTACAAAGAAGGAGGCTTTGTAGCAGTGCAGCGGCCTGTGTAGTATCTGTTTGTATTCAGTGAACTCGGACGGTGTGTAGTAGGCTACGTCTTGCGAGCTTCTGTTTTTGATGTAATTGACTCGAAGCCCACTTTTGGGTCGTACGGGCTGTCACTGAGAAAATTTAAAATGCTTTGTGAACCAATACGTTGTCGGGTGCGTGTATTTTGTGGTGATTGCTGTTGAGTGCATCTGTCGTTTCGGGTTGCACAGTTTCTGGTGATCTCTACGACTTACTACAAGCGCCCTGTAGCCATTTGTTTGCCTCCAAAGCTGGTGAGTATTCTCGGTTGCTGGAAAGGAGAATGTTGTGTTTGCGAATAATTGAAAACTGGGTTTGTTTAGCTTGAAGTGATTGTCTGATGTTGTCTGATAGACTATTGTTTAGTATGTACATTTGTAACTCAGGCTTTTACAGGCTTCTGACTTTTTCAGGTTTAGAAAACAATACGTTTGGCCTGGAAAACCTGCTTTTGCTTCGTACTCAAATATAATTTTATCGAAGTATTATTGTTTTTGCCAGATAAGCACATTCTGGGTGATATGAGCGCGGCCCACCCATTTGCTACTGAATAGACGTGACATAATTAGTAATTTAATTACAGCACCGTCTAACAGGGACTTTATGTTAATCGATTGCACCGTTTACCGGGGCGGAGGGTTTACATTTAATTTGCATCAGCATTATATTAGCCCGGACCACCAGATGAACTCAAATAATTATCCAACGGGACAACAATAAAATGTTATCTACCACCAGAAAACACAGTTCATTTTGACCCGTACACCGCCGCATAAAATATGGCCCCCGCCCGGTAACGAATGGCCCCGACGTGCTCCGATACAGCAGCCAAACCAGCACCGGTATCTCCGGTCTGCAATCTGCAACGTCCGTAACGCTACCGCTCTCGCTTTTTGGTTCCGAAACTCTTTCCAAGCCAGCGGCCAAAGGTCTAAAGGTGCAAAAGTTTAAAAAACCTGTTACTCTAACCTTGCCCGGTGGAATGCCAAGGAGCGGGAAATGGTGGCTTATCCTAGACAGGGACGAGCGTCTAGACGAGCATAAGGGGGCATCTTCGGGATGGGGTTTTTTCGGGTCCCATCCAATAAATCAACCTACGCTCTACTTATGAGATGTGCCCAAGGTCCCTGCGACTTACCGGCTAGACGTTGAGGGCACCCAGCAAAACCCGTTGCGACCCAACCCAGGAGAAACCCAACATGTAAGTACCAAACACAGACGCTGACCGTTATGCTGATTGCACTCAGCATCCCTGGCGCTGGCCCTAGTCCCTAGACTGGCCGGTCCGGGGGACCGTCGGGACAGATCGTACATATGCGCAGGCGCACATGGTCCGAATGCAAACAATAAATTACCAGATATTTTAGCATTATTAGTCCCAACAATGTGCGTCGCGTTGACCGAAAGGTTCGCCGACGCCGCCGGTAAGGACCGAGCGTCCACTCGAGTCCGGACCGACAACGAGAGACAAAGGACGAGCACAGCAACAAAAAGAAAAAAAAAACTAATGATGAACATGGGCAAGCAATGTAGGGATGAGCCAGGGGAATCGGAGAATGGATTGGACCTTTCTGGCCAATGTATTGCATTGTTTGTGTTTCGGTTGACCCTTCGACGCCGGCTGCTTGACAGCGATTTGTCCCTCTTCATCGACGCAGGGACCTCTGACAGGACCTGGTGCCTGGCTGGCCGAGCGAGACCCCTCGGAGGGTCGTTAATCCTATTTTCGAAAATATTTATCGATTTGCCAGCCGAAAGCCGGACACACGCTGCCCGGTTTAGGTTAATGTTTTAAGTACCCGGCATTGACCTGGCCATAGGACCCAGCGTGAGCGTAATTCCAACCATATGGCCACACATAATCGGCAGGGGATTAACGGGGTGGGGATCCGGGCGGCCGGCCGGCGGCTTCCCGGGACGGTCGCAAGTGTCGTGATTAATTATCCGGAGATCGGAACTGGCCACCGCTCCTCCGAAGCTAATGCAACGAATAATATTTTTGCACTTAATTGATGCTAATTGAGATTAGAAAGGTGCCACTGCTAGGCGCCCGGTGCGAGGTGCGATGTGAGGGTTATGAGGTGGTGGCCAGGCCGAAGGAAGTGTCTAATTTGGTGCCGAGGATTAGCCACCGAGCGAGATGTTGAAATGCAATTTAACGCCCAAACAGGGTGACGCGTTGCTGATAATTCGGGCTGATAATGGATGCATAATGGATGCATGTTTTGCGTCAATAGATCAGGGCCGTTAGAGCCGAAGCCAGGCGATGCCATTTTAGGGCCCGGCCGCTTGGTAGGGAATTAATTATCAGTTTCCTGCGTACTAATACTATTTTCTCTAAATAACCTGTTGGTTCCCTTGCAATTAACGTGGAGTTCTTTCGATACCCTTTCGGTGATTGATCAACATAGAAAGGTATTCTAGCAACCAAAAAAAAAAAAGGGTCACACTTGTCCCGTTCGGCAACCTACCGCAGACCTAACAGACGGTTGTGTCCGAAACATAATTTTCTTATCGACTCACGCACTCGAGTTCCACTCATGTCCGAACAGGAGTGTGTACACTTTCCCAGGCGCATTACAACACGTGTGGCGCTCGGAGCCAGGGCCCTCGAAGCCCTGCCCTGGCGTGTTTCTGACATTTTTTAACATGCTCCTTCACATTCGATTCGTCGAAGCCGGCGAAGCCACCATCAGAGGGCGCGATACATGATTGATCTAAGAAGTGACGCACCGACCGAAAAAAAAACCCTAGAAACATATCTACGGCCGGCTGTCGCTGGCGACGTTGTCCCTTCTCAAGATGGGTTTTTTGTCCCTCCTCATCAATTGTTCACAAGGAGACGAAGAAAAAAAAAACCGGTCCAGCACGGGATGTTGCATTGCGCAGTGCGTCAGTGTTTAATCGATCATCAATCCGCTCGTCCTGTGCCATGCTACACGACGGCTGCCGCTGCCACGAAAGGGTCGTAAATCCTCTTACGAGCAGAAGGTAGCGAGAAAATACTACGTCTTGTGAGCGACGACGGGAACGGAAAAAGGAGACTTTCTCGGTGCGTCAATGACGTAAGCCGTAGGCTCGAGAGAAACGCAATTTTTACGCTCGGCCAAGCCTGACTAAGCTCAACCGGAAGTCAAGAACCAATGCAAAATAAATGACAAAAGGACACGAATGCTGCGCAAAGGGTGCTCCGGTGAGGGGGTGCTTGGGGTGCATTTTAAAATGTTGTGCCAAAGAGCCTCAAATGACGACGGTGACGCATGTTGGTCCTTTTGTACGTGTACTATATACCACGAATTCCACCGTAGTTCGCAAGTATTTCTCCTTGAAAATAAATCCCATTTCGACGTCAGGACCCATCTTTTTTTATTTAATAACATTTAAGCCTTTTATTAGTTCCTTCGCGCGGGAGCTGTGTGGGGCACTCGAGCGCTAATGGAGCCCCCTCCACGGCACGGAGTCGAGTTCCGGGTCCCCTTTTTTGGTGTAAAATCCTTCACTGTCGCCGTGCACGGGAAGGCAGGATGAAAATAGGCCGCTAATAAATGGCAAGTCCTTGCGAGACGGCCACTGACGGGAAGTGATTGTGCGCGTAGCGTATATAGAACGTAACTCATGTGTGGCGCTCCTCGTTCGCTCACGGAGCATAAATTCACTTAGATCTCATCCAATTTGAATTTATGTTAGACTGTGTGTGTGTGTGTGCGCTGTACATCATTTTTATTTTTCATCGCTTTTCATTCACTTAGCGCCACTCTTCCTGTGCCTGCCCGTTGGCTGGCAAAGAAAATTGGCCCGGACCTAGCTATAGAATAGTGGCACAGAATCCCGCTGTGGAGTAAAAATTATTTAGGGTGAATGCTTTATGGACCACCGAGTACATCGTCCGGGTGCCCATCGCATCACCGCCCCGCATCATCGCCCCACACCACCGGCGATACTGTTTGCGGTTGGCTATTGAAAAGCAATGCGTTCGAACGTTTTCCCAATAGAGCTCCTGTCCCCGGCAGCGTCCTTAAAGGGCACAATTTTTTTCGGGAAAAGTGGCTTTCGACGACGGTAGAAAGCATTTGCGGCCGCCCCAAAGGACCGACCCGATATGTGTGATCGACAAAAGAATCTATTAATGTTTTTCCCGAGCGCTAAGGTGCTCAAGCCGTCGCTGAAGACGGCCTCATCCGACCGTTCAGTGTGTGTTCCTCGGCGGAGGCTTTCCTTTACTTTTGTGTGGCACGCTTTATTTACGCCACACCCACACACACACACGCGGCCACCAAGGACACACGTGACTGGTGGAGTGTGAATTTCGTGCAAATTGAGTGCAGATATTGGATCCGGGGCCCGGGCACGCGCCCGAATCGCAAGCCAACGCCTGTCGCCGGTTGCGTAGAGCATACCCAATCAACAAGGTGGAAATAATGTGTATTGGCCGTGTTTATGTTAGGCCATCCGCCTCTACGAGAAGCGTCTTGTGGGGTTGTTGCTTGGCACGGCTTTAAAACGCACCGTGGTTTGCTGACGTACTCGAGAGTCCAGGTTTTTGCCACCACGTCAAATATTGAACCTCTCTTAATGATTTCGCGGCTGTCGGCGGCGACTGTTTAAACAGCAGTCCCCGGGAGTCCCAGGAGAAATTGGCACAAACTGCGCGGGATTAGGATCTTGGTGCAGACACGCAATTAGACTTTTTTTTGTGCGTTGCCAGGACCAACCGAGGAGCGCGTAGTGGTGCGTAGCAATGCAAACAGGACCATCGGGCGTTCCCCTACCGCGAAACTGGCGTCGCATCCTGCGCCATTGATTGACACAAACGATACTCAATTATTTACCCGAAAAGGCTTTCGCCGGTCCCGGTGACAGCCGTCGCACGAGTGGTGCCGACCGGCAGCATCTGCAGTTACACGCGGGCTTTCGGTTGGTGCATCTTCGGCCGATGCAATGCACCCTCCCCGGGAACGATCGGCCCGGTCGGCTCATTAAAACCTTCTCCGAGCCTCGAGCCTCGGCTCGGGTTGTTTGCTGTTTAGTGGAGCGCAAATATTTGAACAGATGCCGAACTGTGTTCGTATCTTCGCCCGGAAATCAATGTGGCCGAGATGGGATGCTCGGCGTGCCGGCGGGAAATCGCCGAAACAGCTTGCCGCTCGGCGTTGACACGGATGTTCCGAAGGTGTCTGACGCCGCCGGATCTGGCCCCCGGAGGGCGCCCGATTCACGGAAACGTTGCCAGCGCGTGTTGCATAAATGAGCTTCACGGAGGCTCCTAATGCGCGTCGTCATCGTGGCGCACGACGGATCCACAGCCGGCGGGCTGTTATGTTGATTCGCGATTTGCGAAGAAACGCGATCCGATGCGGTACGTGATTTCAACAAATTTTCATTCGAAGCTGGCACTCAGATTAGATTGCCATTATGCTACGCTGGGTGGGAGGGCTTTTCTTATGCTTCTTCCGGGGTGCCGAGTGTATGCGAAACGCGAACCGTGACCCAGCCGGCCATAACGATTATGGTGCCGAGCGGGCCGAGATTTGTTTCGCAGCAAATGCCGTTTTCGTGCCGCCAATATGTCGATGTTTTCGGTGCCACTCATTCCAGTGTTTGCCAGGGTTCGATCCGAACTGTGGTGACGTAACAAACTTTCGATAAATAAGGGTATTTTTTGGGTAATCCATCGTCGTCTATGGTTTTAGTTGCCTAAATCGGATCGTCAAGGGTATTATGCGAATATTTCCTAACATCTTCAATAGGTTCAAATCTGTTGACAGGATCCTTCGACTGGTATCGAGAACGGGGCAAGAACTACGTGAAGACCTTTGTTTGATCCAGCATAACTGAGAAAGGACGGAAAGTAATCCATTCTGAAAATGACTCCAGTTTAATATTCATAACTTTCCATCAACACCTTTTTAATCGCATCTCAGATGAGAGTCCTTTTTCAATCCAATCTGGTCTACCCCTCCATAGGCAGGTAGTAATGGCTTTGTGATGTTACGATCCGTGCTGAGTCGTTCCCGATTGAGTCCTCTCTGCCATTCTCGAGATGCAAAGTAGGATTCATTAGGCCTTTTACAGCAAAACCACTCATTTCATTGTTTGACATGCTGGTGCAGGTGTGGCGCAATAAATGGGCACAGCTGTAGGTGCGCAGCGAAGGTATGGAAGCAGCACCGTGTGTCAGTCGGTTACATCTTCATAATTAAATTCCCAAACTTTACGGCCAATATTTACGCCGCCTTGCGCCGCGCTGCAGGTTTATGTTGGCGACACAATAACTGTCTACATGTTTGACATGGCGTCTGCTGTTAAGTCATCAAGCATGCATGTGTGCGTGCGTGTGTGCTGGTACCTGCAAGGCGCGCCGAAAAGCTACCGGAAGCCATGGCCATATTATCGACGCCATAAATCGTCCTAACCGGTCCGCCCGGCCGCCGCCATCCACCCAGGAAATGTAACAAATCTAACAGAAACCCCGCATTTCTTTGACACCTTTTTCTGCCGGGGTTAAAGGCTCGGGCCCGCGCTTGGAAGGATCCCTTTTTGTTGCTCGGCCGGTCGGACTGATGAATGAGGGCACCTGGGGAGTACGGATTTCGAGGAAATGTGCGTATCACTTCCACAAGGCTTCCACCGTCCGGAGGCTTCCGCATATGCTTTCGTGACGCCGGACCCGGGCGGGCTATCTTAGCGTTGTAATCGGGGTGACTTGGCACCTTTTCGGCTGTGTCCCATAAATTTGTGGCCGGTTCTTGGGAAACGCACAAAAATAAATTACACCACCAACTTCGGGGGCTTCGGGGTTCTAACAACTCTAAAAAAAAAAGAAAACTAAAAAAGATAAATAAAAACCTACTAACCAGCATCATCACCGGCAGAACGTTTCCCGGGACGACGGATCTGCGGATCGGACAAACACTTTTATTGTACATGTCACTTAAGGGGTCGTTAAGTTAACAACCTTACAACTTAATAAAGCCCTCGGTCGGGTACGAGCGGCACTCCGGAAGGGACCTTCTCCGAACGCCCGTACCGGCGGCGGCGGCGACGGTGCGAATGGAGTTGGCTGCCAAATGAGGCCAACCGTGCCAACCGGTAACCCCGGTATGCTAACCGACCGACAAGGAGTCCCAACTGTAACGATGGGTTAATACGCTTGCGTGCCGCATCTCTGACACCAGACCGGCCCTGAAATATGGGTTCCATCAATGGGAAGATCTATGGTATTATTTTATTACCGGACCCACCGGGAGAGAGCGAACGAGAGAGAGTGGCCCGGGTTTGACCTACCGAGAGGGCTCCGGTAGATTACTTCATCCTGCTGTTTTTTTTTTCCTTTTGCAAGAAGCAACCAAAGACCGGCGCGATCTAACCCGGCCAGGTCGCCACTCGGATGGGCAAAAGTAAACTCGGCTCGGCTCACCATAAATTAATCCGTTGGGCTACATGTTCCGCTGTTTCACGAATCTATCGGGGCTCGTCCTTTTGCGCCCGTTAGGATGAGCCGCCTCTCCGACGTCCGACGGCCTCCGACCTTCGGCATGTGAGGCGGGTTAACGGCGGTCCATCGCACCTTCGTCGGTGTCACGGCCGTGTTGGTGAGAAAAGTGTCGGCTTTTCGCGTTCCTAAGACAAGGGTGATCCCGATGGTGTGCTGGTGGTTGTTTGTTACCTCGCCGGTCTGGGATGCGGATCAAACATCCCGCCTTCCGTCGGTTAGCCGATAATTAGGTAGGGCCGGTCGCAGGTTGTTACTTTTGGCACCGGATGGGATGGGATGGTGATCGAATAAAATATGGCACCGGTTATAGCTTTTCGGCCGACGAAAAGGTCGGGCAGGTCCGGCCGGGTTGGGACGAATTTATTAGTTCATTACTTCCTACGGTGGCGCCGGAACGTTGCCAACTGCCATCAAAATCAGCAGTTTGGATGGTTCCGTTTTAGATTCAACGTTATTTTCGGAACATTTCCCATCCATTCTATACGTTTCCGAGAGTGCACTTCCCATTGGAACAACGGCTGAGATAACAATCTCAAGCTAGAAACTGCAATCTGCATATTTACGCCGCCGCAAGATAGTAGATTTCAGAGTTTACAAAAAGCTCCCTAATTGGCATATAAAAATCGAGGAGGAGCAACTCGACCGCTCAGGGCCTGTCATTAGGGCCACTCGGATAGATTCATTTGAAATTCAACACCGCTGCTTCTTGGTGCTCGGTGGAAAACCCAGTTCTCAGCAGACTCTCAGCGGCTGGCTGCAGTACTTCCGACTCGGGTTGTTCCGTTCGATTTGGCTCATTTCCGTTTCCCGAGCGAGCGGCAAGTTCTAATACTCGACGCTTACCTAGTTAACCGCCTCTCTGCCCGTAAACAATGGATTTAGACGGTCGGGGTGAATGTGGTAAAAAATTTGCTTCAAATGGCCCCAAAAATGCCCTCTAATTATAGGTCCACCGACGGAGCGGCCGTAGCAACCCGAGTGCTGGGAATCGCCGGTCCTCGCGGAAGTCAAATGGCTGTCGCCGGTCCCCGGTCATTATTCAATTTAACGCAATAATCCTGAGATGATGTCTTAATTAAAGACAGCTCCCCCCGAACACGATCGAGCGATGTGTGTTTTGCGGAGAACCCGGCGGTTGCCTTTCCGGTGCGGGCAGCGATTGGCCGCAGAGTTATCACAAGTCATCGCCGGCGCGCAAGGCGTTACCCCGATCTGACGCGCGATGAAGACATTAATCTGCGCGCTCCACATCCTTTTGGCCCGGGTTGGCTTGGTTCGCGGTGATAGCGCTGGGTACTGTTCCGGGTTGTGTCTTAATCGAGTTGGTCGCCAGCCGGGAACCGTGCAAAGTGGCCATGAAACATGCATAAGCATCAGGGGGATGATCGGTGTCGCTGTCACTGTCGCGTTCATCTATTATTCAAACTATGTGTCGCCAGTAACGCGGGCGAGAGCGGGGTGAGATGGTCAACGCCACCGCCGAGATGCAGGATACGCTCGATCGAAGACAACAGCCCTCGATGTCAAAGACAGGCAGCCGCAGGTTTTGAGGCAAAAACCATCGGAGATAAAGAAGGAAAACAGAAAAAAAACAGGGTGAAGGGGACCCGTATGAATAATTTAAACCGATGACACTCCAAGGAACCACAAACACATGGTTCCCGGTGAAGGTGGAAATGATCCCACCCAGCGCAGCGCAGCGTGGAAGGACACATCATGCTCCTCGATTCTAGAGTGGTTCGTTTGACACTCGATCGACGGTGCGCAGAACCTGGGGCCGTGGTGCGTGATTGGCCACCATCGTCGTCGTCATCGACGAGCACTCCCGGGAGAGTCATTGGTTCGAGGCCTCTCGAGGCTCGGAGGTTCGGGTGGTGGAAAAAAAGGAACACTTCACGGCCGTCAGTGCTCCCCGGAGCCAACGGTGACATGGGGCCAACATAAATTCTATGATTGACAGGTTGATTTAGTTAGCTCTCGTGGGCCATGTTTCGGGGCTGGGGGCGGGCCCTTGGGGGCGAGTATTGTTTGTGGTAAGCTCACGTGTTTGTTCTTCGCCTGTTTTTTTTTTAGTGTGTGCCCATTTTGCCATCTGCCGCCTTTCGGCGGTTCGCATTTGGGAACAGGAAACAGCAACAGCGATTCCAAAATATTCTAAAGACACGCCCGACTCGGCCGACCGGCATAAAACATTTATGATTTATTATCTCAACCCAACTCGGCGGACCGTTCCGTACGCTATGAATGATTTCTTGGTGGAATGTGGAATTTATATTAAAAAGACGGCTCAACACATTTGGAAGACGTTGGCAAATGGATAGAAAATAGCGACAGAGTGGAAAACTTGAAGCAAGTGAACTAAACTACGGTTGAAACACAAACACATTATCAAATAGGTGGATAAATTCAAATGCGAAAATTACCAATGCAGACGTACCCCATCGATCCGCATTTCACCGCTTTATGCGAACCACGGTTGATGAACGATCTGGTACTTTTTATGATTTCCGTTGAAGCTCTCTTTCCAATTCTTGCAAATTTCCGGCCCGGCTGTTCAATTGGAAAGCTGCTACAGCTCCACAGACGTGATGTCCTCGGTTGTGGGGCCCATCATCGGGCAAACTTTCTGTAGGACTCTTCAGTGTTCCGCGGTAAGAAAAGCTTTTTGTTACATCCGATCTGCACCACATCGTTCATCTGCAGTTCTGAGCTCGCCCGGGATGGAAATGCTGATGCGCCGCCGCTCCGTTCCCAATCGCAGCCCCAGCGGCCCAGGACCCAGCTGCGAAGTTCATGTGAACGGAGCGTGTAATTAAGATGTGCAGTTGATGGGCGTTGAACACTTCCCGGATCTTCTTCCCGGCCCGACGGAATGACGGAAACGCATCGACACCGAGAAAGACAACCTGCAGCCGGCTGGCGGTAGGCGCTAGTGGTGCTCCGACTGCCAACTTCTCCAGATGATGGTTCAATTTCATTTTGACAGATTATTTAATTACTTTGTGGTTGATTGTGCAAGACGTGCTCCGGTTCACAGTAAGTCTGGGCCTGCCCGGGGCCTGAGGTGTGCATCTCACGGGGACTCTACCGTTCGCCAGGAATGACACTAAATTGCTTCAGGTCATTAATTTTAATCTTCCAGTCCCAGCCCCCCTGGTCGGTGTCTGAGGTTTGCGAACAAACAGTACTTCGCGCAGCCCACACTTCCCGTTGAGCTTCCGGTTGAGTCCCGCGGGGCACTCCCGGAGGGGTTTGCCACATGATACTGACTGACAAAGTGACCCGAGTGCTCACCGCTGCTCACGCTGGGTGGTTCGTCTTTGCTGGCTCGTCCCAAGATCCGGTACATCGAACGGTCTTCCGTCTTCCAAGAAATGTCGATGGCGCAAGGCTCGATTACTACGCTGGGTTTACGTCCTGAGCCTCGGTTTCGCTCGGCTCCGCTGGGCAGCGCTGGTCTTGGGTGCGTACGATGCAATGTGAGTTCGGCTTCCGGGTTACGTATTCATTACATGCACTTCACTTGGATGCGTCCGTTGGTCCTGGGACTTGGGAAGCAACTCCAGCTAATAACTGCTGTCCTCCTCCCGGGTTGGGGGACTGGGACTTGAAGTGTTGTGCGTGTGGCTCTCAAGCCAGCACTTTAGTGCAGCTCGCCGAGTTAATTGAATCACAAGAGTCTCGAGTCCAAGGCACAACCGAGGCTTGGCGAGGCTGTCGAAGGCGAAAAAGAGCAGCACTCGAGAGAGCAGCAACCGGCCACCGATGGCTCTCGTGAGGACTCTCGTCTTGGGCGGCAAGATGCTAGATTATGCGCCCAACGACGCTTGGGGACGCTTTGATCTTTTGTTGTTCCGCAACATCTTTGCCGAATCTTTGATCTGTTGCTTCTTCATCGAGAGGGATTAATTACACCCTCTAGTGCTGCTTGCTAGAGTTAAACAACAAACGTGCTATTAAAAGCTATTGAAATCCTGTCATGTAATGCTGCACTGTAATTAAATGTTGACATAACTGCAACTTGGATACATTGCAAACGGGGGTCCTTTTGAAACTGTGTTGAGTCAAAAACGCTACACTTTCTAGCGTCAGCACAAGTCGAACACAGTATCACGCGTGTGTATAAGGCGGGCTTAAAACAATCCTTAGTTCCAACGATGTCACAAACGCATTTTTATCGAAACAGTCATTTGGTCAATCCTCTCGAAGTGGCCCATTACACCTCCCGGGGGCATGTATGCCAGCGAACGGGGGAAACGACGCTCACACAAATCACACCCCATCACACACACCTAAGATAGTCCGCACCTCGTTAGCAGCTTCTTTTTAGGTTGGTAATGGCATTTCGAGGCCCTCGAGAAGCGGCCGAATGAGCTTCGTCGTCGCCAGGCGCAGGGGAGAAAAACAACAGTTACCCTGAAGCTGGAGCTCCGTCGGGGAGTGGGCCATAAACATAGGCGGCCCAGGTCCAGGCCGACCGGCCGGCCGGACCCGTGTCTGGCTCCCAGCGTGCTCCTGGCACGACCATTAGCATACGTCCGTTCGCCCGGAGAGCCGGCGGACCGGTCACCGAGGCGGCCCTGCATGGCGTGGTCCACGCGATCCGGACACGATATCGCTTGTCCGAGAGTCTAATAATGGTAGTAATAATGATAATAATATAACTCACAGCATCCAGAGCGACTCCGGGGAGCCGTCGGAGTGGATCGGCCAACGACGGCTGTTAAACTCGATGTTTCAGCGAGATTTCGGAACGGGTGCACCGACGACGACGGTCCGCTCTAGAAATGAAACGGTGCATAAACATTCTAATAAAGTCATTATTATTTATTATGAACGATCACCGATTTCATGTGCCCGGCCCGGCCCCCCGACGCCGGTGCAACATTTGCATAGCTATTGGTCCGACCGGGCCCGGGTCTATTCACACATACGGTCTGGTCCGCCTATCAGTCCTGCACCGGACCTGACCTAAACCGGGCCAGCCAGACCTCATTATCTGCGTGTGTGTGTGTGTGCGGATATTTTGCGTGACAAAACGAATTTTCCGGTAATTTGGTCACCACGGTGTGAATGCGCTCGGTGCGATGATGATGGAAATGAAATGCTGAATCGGTTCGTCCGCTGGTTGCTGGCTGTCGGTAGGAAAGCTGGTGGGGAGCACGCGAGTCCTGCACCCCGCCCGATGCACCCGAGCCACGATGTTAGGCGCGCGCCGAGGTGTGTGACGGAATGGCCGCGTTTTTATCTGCTCGTTAATTTTCCATTTTCCCGAACACCACACACACACACACACACGCAGTGGTTCACTGTTTATTCAATTTTCCCCGTGCCATTATTCGCCTGGGGTCGCCGACCCATTTCAGTGGCGCGGACACGCCACGCCACACAATGCCATTTTCATAATCCTGTTAGCGCTGGGGCGCTTTTGGAGCCTATTGTCGCCCGGTCGGGAAATCCGGGAAACCGTCAATCAAGCAGTATTCTGTTCTGTTTGAATGATCGCAAAAACCAGCACACACACACACACACACACTCATGGTGGTGCCGAGTTTTGTAATTGGCAAATAACAATTGCTTTTTTAACGAGTTCTAAACACTGGACTGCTGCGGCCAGGCGCTTTGTGCAAGTGAACGGTTTGTTGGATTTTCGTAGAAAATGTTTACGCATCATGGATGTTGCAGTTTGGAGCTAAATTGTTGTTGGAAGTGGACTGATAATTGATTAAGCTTATTACATGGAATCGGCGGCCACCAATCGGTGGCCTACACATCGTTCAGCTATCTTTCGTTCTTTTGTTGATATTCCTTTATTCACAAACCCATTGTAATATTTATTAATCACTATAAAACAAATATGTTTAGTAATAGTTCAGCATAAAAAAACTAAATTGCTCGACATCGATATGAAGCTATAAAATGATTTTATAAAACTATAAAATAGTAAAAGCTATATAAGTAAGGAGATTCAATTTGGTAATTATTTTCGACAAACCACCTAAGAATTTGACTGACTTTCGACTAAAAAGCTCTGCTTGGTCGAAGCTCTGGCAATGGTTCTACAATTACAAAATGAGAAATGCGGCCCAATCACGATTGGCTGAACCTGTGCGCCTGATGCTCCTTGCGTTCGCCAGCGATCCGATCGCATTGCAGCGCCGTGTAAAGTACCGCAGCATAAACGGGGAAAATGCTTTATTACCGCCACATTTTATGCTTCTTCACTCTTATGCAACCCCATCTGATTCCCTTGGGCACTTGGCGATGCATTAAAATGGCTTGATTAAGCAAACGAGCAGCTCATTTGGGGGCCGTGCGAGAGGGCCACGGATCGGATCGCGTATCGACCCACTATCGGGATCCCTTCGCATTACTCAGCCACCTCGGCCCTCGGTAGGTGGGTGCTGTAAAACTCTTCATTAAAGCCCTTTGGCGTTCCGATTGCGAGCGCGCCCGCGCATTCTTGAGCCAGCGGAACGGAGCCCTGCTCCCGGCAACCTCCCGACAGCGAGCTCGGCTCAGCGTTAATGAACACATTCGTAGCCACGGCGATGATGGGGCCCCTTTGGGCCGGAGGGTCCATTGGTTCCTTTTTTCTCGAGCCCGATGCCGATGCACCTCGTGCGCTCGGTGATAAAACACGGAACGGAATCGTTTCGGCTGCGACACGCACGCTGCGCTTCACGCAAAGGCCAATTCTCATAAGCATAAAAGTGAAATCGAACAATCGACAGAAAAAGGAAGACGGCACCAGTCAGAGCCCGTAAATTGGCCACGAATCGCGCTCGGCGGTGTCATCGGTAATCGTTGGATTATTTATTTGATATGCGAAAAATTTACTGCCACGAATTCGCGCCGATCCCATTAAGGTTGGGCGTCGCGTGAACTATGCGCCAGCATAAAAGCGGCGAAAAAGGTCGCAACCGCGATGCAACCGCGGATCGTGGAAAGGAAGTGCGAGAAAATAAATCCCGGGTCCCCGTTCGGTGTCTCACTCGGTCGACCTTCGGCACCTCCGGGCCCGGCTGCTGATTGGCCGTGTGGCACTAATCAACATCACACCGCACAATTGTTGCACTTATTGTAAGGCAATCATCACGGTACATAAATTTTAATGCTCTCACCACCGAGCTCTCGGTTGCCTCGGCTTTGCTCGGGGAGACGCGCTCGGTTTCATCGACTCAACACAATCACAGCCGGGTTGGACCGGTGCCATTTGGTGGGGCCTGCCTGCCACTAGCCCCTTCAGGGCCCTTCCGGGCAGCGCGTGGGTGAAAGTGCACCGGGAATAGTACGCAAATACCCGCGCCGTCGTCGATTGAGCGTTAAAAACGGGGAAACATCCCTTTCGGTTCCTGTGCTCCACCGGGCACCGGATACCGCGCTTACTTACGTACGCAAGCACATCACATTCCATAAAGTGCAGCCCTGGGCGCGAGCACCTTTGCGTGATCTCGTTAGTGTATCTAACGTCTAATCGGGAGAATCCAATCAGAGACCCTCGGCAATGAGGTGGGAGTTGATCAACAAGCAACGACGACGACGACGACGGCGTGGGCCGCCGAGCATTACGACTCCGGTGCGCTCCGGTGACGGTGCCGGAGAAGTTTGTTTCAATTTAACGAAGCAAATCACCACACCCGGCACATGGAACCGCTGCGTAGTACACCGTTCCGTCGGACGGACAACAGACGGCGACGTTTTGTTTCGAATTGTCGCTTCTTGGGCGCAAATAAATAATGATTAAGACAAAAACGGGGCAACGTGTGTGCAACGCCAGCCAGAAGGCAGCCAGTCGTGCGACTATTGTCGTTCCGAAGAACGTTGGAAAAACGGGTGGATTTTGCTTCAAATTACCGGTCGCGCCACGTTGCGGCGAATGGTGAGTCCTTCAGTGCGAACAACGCCGAATGTCATAAATAGTGGTGTGTCCCGTAGACCGTTTGATGTTGGGAAACGGTACCACTGCCACCATTTGTGTGTGCGCACAGCTTACGCAATGCAATGCACGCTTTAGCTTGCGGCCATTCAGGGCGATTCCTGTTGGCAAGGAAGGCGTTTAGTGCGCAACAAACGCTAAGGTCGGATTATGGGGAAACCATGCACACGGCAGTAAAATGGGATGGTTTCGTGTGAGCCAATAATATGCTAACTTATGAGAAGCACAGAATTTTCGCTGAAAAAATCGCGATTCGATTCAACACATCCAACTTGTAAATTGGTTAAGGGGAGTCCAATGAACATGTGAATACGGAATGTAGCGTTTCCAAAAATCCGGGTGATTTTGTTTTTGTGACGATTTCAAGATAGGGCATGTTAACGCTTAAAACTGGGTTGTTCAATCAGTTTTGAGTTTCGATAAAACAAACACAGTTTTATGGTTTGAAATACAGTTTATTATTCAGTATGGTCTCCTTGAACCTCAAATCACTCGTTCCAACGAGATTCCAATTTATGAATTCCATCCCTGAAGTGAGAATCTGGAAGGGCTTCAAAATACGCTTCTACAGCTGTTATGACTACATCAGTTGAAGAAAAGTTATCTCCACCGCATGAAGTTGTTTGGGTCTGGAAACAGATGGAAGTCGCTAGAGACCAAGTTTGGTGAATAAAATACCCCCAATTCGAACATTCGAATTGATGGATTTTTGCCATTGTCAAAATGCTCTTGTGATACGATGTCTTGTCCTGATCCACGACGATATCCTGATGGAAAACCGATAAAAACTAACGCTATCAATTTGTTGGTCGAATCTCCCTCAGTCACTCAACGATTTTCCGATATGATTTCCTATGATTTCAGGTGTTGTTGCTATTTTTTAAGGTCTTTGACGAGGATCGTCTTCAAGGCTTGCACGACCACGTTTAAATTCAGCCCATTCAGCCCACCTTTTTTCTGTATCAATTGAAGGCCAAGAGTCCTTATATACATTCAACATTCGTTCATACATTTTCTTTTGTTTTTCCAACCTCCAAAATGAAAATTCAATCACTGCACGAAACATAGTTTTTTGCTTTGTAAAAAATGCTGTGACACTAAACAGAATGAAAGGACAGATTGAAATAAGACTTCGCTTCACTAAACTGTTAGTGAAGCACAAAACATATTGAACCGCCTGCTAATGTTAGTCGTAAAGGTTCGCGATCGAAAAAAGCGGACAATTTGATGGGCAGTAGTAAGGTGTCCACCGTTCGGTGTACGAACTAAAGTTCACATTCACACACTGACCACCAGGACACTTCTTTGCGGAATGCTCCAACAAGCAAGTCCACACGAATTCAATTACCCTCGCTACAACAAACAAAACGATCCTCGTAAATGTCCTCAATCTGACGGTGCGCCCCTACTACGTCAAAAGAACGGCACCGAATGCGTTATGTTACGATCGTTACAAAATACGGTGCACTCTAAACTGCATGGCAATAATTCTTAAACTTCCCATTGGGCGGCCTAAATGTGGGTGTCGCAGAAATTAATGTGCGAAATAATCGTCAGGCACGTTAGGTACACCACTCATCAGTCGTGGGTTCAGATGACAGCCAACCTCGGATGACGGTCCTCGGAGCAGCGAGAGAACCCTTCCATAACACGCACACACTGTTTACCATATTGCTTCCGGTACGCGCAAATTTCGATGTCGGACACGGTGGACGAAAAAACAGGAATGCAATACTTACATGACGCGGCTATGGTCGGCTCGGGTGGCTGCTGGATGTCGGCAAAAAGGAAGGGGCCTCGCCGAGGGTCCTCATAACGCAACGCAGGGCGAGCGAAATGCGAAGCAAACAAAACAAACACAGACAAAAAAGAAACGGACGGACCTCGAGCTGACCAAAAAATTGCATTAGTCCTCGTTTATTATTCACGGCTGTCGCAGAGCCTGCACTGCCACAAATGTGCACTGCCCCAACGCGGTTCCGGAAGCGGAACCATTTGCACCACCGAGTTGGTCGGATGCGGAACCCGGAAGGACACCCATGGCGGAACCTTAACCATGGCGCTCTGCAGTCGGAGAACACCGGTGAAGCCATCGATGGTGCATTCATTAGTCCGCCGTGGCCAACGCAGATGGCCAACTTCCCACTGGCCCTGGGCCTGTGTGGTCTGGCGACACACGGAGTCGCCGCTTGGCTGGACTTGGATCTCGCAGGACTTCTAGCAGGCCGGAGTCGGGTTCGGGCTTGGGTTGGCTTTATTTAAAAATTCAGTAAACGTGACCTGGCACCGGTACCTTTATTATACTTCCGGTCTGCGGTGTCATTTGACTGCACCGTGGCCAGCCGTGGCCGCTGCAACCGTCGTTTGCCATCGCAAGGACTCGCGATGTGGCCGAAAAGCTATGCGAAACGGTTGTAAAACAGGGCCGCGGATTTGTGTTAATAATTAACATTTGTTTAAAATTTATTTCACCGATTCTGTATTATGCATTGCCGGGGCATTCCAACACAGTCCGGAGCCCGGTGCGTAATAATTTAACGGCCCGAATCAGCGGATTGATTATGAACCGTTGATTGAGCTACAGGGATCGCTGTCGCAAATTGAGCAGTCAGAGGCCTGTCTACACCGAAAAGTAATTTCACTTGTAGCTAATTTGTTACAAACAGTAAGCTTTGCCCCATGTGGTCCCCTGGCTCGGCAAAGATGATGAGAAGGATCCCCGAGAGGATCATCGCGCGGCGCAGACAAATCGTGGTCCCATTAAGCCGTCTGTGCTCAACGAACTTGCCGCAGCTTCGAGCGACCGTTTTGCAGCAATCAGGAACGCCACCCGTCCTTGTGGCCGAGACCGTAAATCAATGCTCGGAGTGGTGTGGCGAAAAAGCGCGTGACAACGGCGGTCACTATTCCACGGCTCTCCGGCTCTTCGGCTCGGATCAACATTAGAGTGGTCCGTCCGATTTGTCAAACGGAAATCTGGCCCACGGTTTACGGTTTGCGAGACAAATAAATCATTCGTTAAATATTGTGTTGGCTGTTTTTTCGCCGCCAAACACTTTGGCCGCTTGTCTGCCTCGGTTGTGGGGTAGCGTCCACCGTGATCTCTCTTCGTGCCGGTCGCCATAATCCATTTATGGTGTACATCTTTGACAAAAATTAGAGGGGCGCGTTTGGCGAGCGCAGCGCAAAACAGAAAAAAGCGGCCCCCAGCGAAACCTTTGGAACGAGTAATGACTTCGTTTGACAAGAGTAATTGAATAAATTATGATTGAAAGATTGTTATCACGGGTGATAGATTACCACCGGTGGCCACCGGATGCGAGAAAGGATCGCTGGCTCGGTACGCTGCCAGCTTTTTGGCGTGTCTTTCGTAACACAAAAAAATGTCTTCCGCCCCGTTCCGCCTGGTGCTTCGCATTTCGATGGCGGCGCCATCTTTGGTCACAGAGAGGGCCCGCCATCGCTGGCCACCGTCGGGGGGAGGTCGAAATAAAGATTGATTATCGTGTATCGAGCGCACCCCTGCGACAGGTGATAGCGGCCCCAGTTATCGAACATCATAAATCCGGATCTAGATCAATAAAACAGTAAAAGTGTTTCAAACCCAGACCGGCATGGCGCATGGCGGTCCGTCTGGTCGTAAAATTAAAATTCGGAATATCTGAAATCTGAATGCTTTGATTGACTCGCTCGACTTGTGCCCATCCTCAAGGCGAGGAACGGCTCTACATTTGGCCCAGTCGAGTTGAGGCGCGATATGACAGGAACTCGTTCTTGGCTTCGGTGTGTTGATGTACCATAAATAAGACAGAAAAAGACATGGTTCCAGGTCGTAAACATCCCAAAATGGGTGAACTGCCCCTCAAGATCCTTTGAACTTTCGAACGTTTGGCATCGTTGATGAGGTTTTCGCAAGAATTATGAAATAATCCCATCAACTCATCTCGAAACCATTCGCCAGGTGATGGCGCGTTGCTAGGTTGCCACAATCGCCCGGAACAATTCTATGTGCCTCGTAGACGATGTCAGTAGCCGATTCCACAAGTTACATTCACTATAAGCAACTTTCCATCAGGTGCACCCAGCGTCTGTTGGTCTTTTTGGGCGTCAAACCCCTCAACGGTTTTCCAACCTTCCAGTGGCAAACCTTTATAGACTTTCCGACGAAGTAGATTATGGTCACGCCTCTACGCTGCTTTGTAGCACATCAAAAGGACTCCAGTTACACGGCACGGCCGTCAAAAGTTTCGGAGCCGTCCCAGCCGTCAATTTTTGGAACGAACTGTGAGTCCCCCTCTGAGCCACCGAGCGACCCCGGCTGACCACTTCCCGTGTGGGCCCATAACACTTTGTGAAATATGAAACCTTAAGAGCTGCTGGACGCCCCGACGCCAGACTATTCAGTGGAATCACCCGGCGAGGGTGACAAGTTCCCCGTTTAGTTCATGAAAAATTGATCAATTGCTGTTGGGTGCCGGCCCTGTTCGTTAAATGGTCGGCATGAAACTGTTGCCGAACGAAAAATTATGCACGATGTGGTGCCATGTGGTGGCCGTAGGGTGCCGAACAAGATGTGCGTCCCTCGCTTTAGGACACATCGGGCACCGGTAGTGGATTAAAATCGATCCGCTCGGTAGATATTGACTATATTGTGTCATCATTTTATGAAGTCAACTGCAGCTCAAACTATGAATAATGTGATGTGGCTACGACTTCCCCAAAAAATGCAGTTCTGTCTGCTGATGTGGCAATCTAAATGCGTGTTACAAGACCCGAAACCCGGGATCCCGATCCCAAGTGCGATACGAGCGCTAGCGATAAGATGGAAAATAAAAAAAGTGCCACCTTCTTCGCTGTAACCACTATGATTAGGCCAAACCTTTCGAATGTTTTGACGCCTAATTTATGGCAAAACCAGCGACCAGCGCCAAACATGAGGGCACCCTCGTGTTTTTCTCGGGTTGTTCGTGTTTTGAAGCATCTTCCCCCCTCAATAAAACGCTCCTAACAAGTTTTTGGCGTTTGTTCAGTTTTGTACGGCAACAGATTCCGCCGAAGGCTTCTTTTGCTGCCTGAATGATGATTATAATCATTTTAATAGGACACCTCCGAACGATAAGATAAAACCGCCCGGACGAGCGAACTCGCGGGACCCAGCACATCGACCAGCGCGGCCGGTTATGCCCGGCCAGCCCAGGCATCGGTTTCGACGACGACGACGACGACGAAAGCGAACGCAACACACCTGCTCCCGGGACCCGCGGGACCAACGGGTCCGGACGAGAAAATGACTCAATTTCGGGTGCACCACACTGCCGACGATCGCGGCCGGGCCGGGTGCAACTGCAACGTCCGCGTCCGTCCGCCTGCATCCGTTTTGTGGGACCTTTTTTGGGGTGTATAATTATCCCTTTCCCGCAGATCCCGACAGGAGCTCAACGTTTTTTCCTTCGTGTGTAATGACCACCAGAGCGCCATTAACGGGGAGTTTGTTTTTCCGGAGCCCGTTCGCTTGCTGTGCTTGTGATTCGCCCATCTGTTTCCCGGGCTCGTCTCGGGGCCTCTCCGGAGACAACTGGCGAGTCATCGGTACATCATCATCTTCATCATCGTTATCGTCCGCACGGCCCGACCGACCATCGGGACGTATGATACGTGCTCGCACTTTTGGGAGGCAAAGTGCGATTGGGTTGAACGTTCGCCTCACCGTTCAGGGAACCATTTGTTTGCACAAGATGATCGTCGGGCCATCGTCGGGCCCCGAAGAGATGTTTGTAATTTCTTCGAGGCAAACATCATCCTGGCAGATTATCAAACCAGCGCAGTGCGGGAGGGGTTTGAAAAAGGGACAAAGTTATTTGCATTTTAAACAACTGTTTGGCTTCGGCGGCAACCCTCTGCCTTGGCCGTAAACAAGCTCGTCAGCCTCAACACCAATGTTGAGCCCGACGCCGAGGGACAGTCGCAAACTTTTTAATGCCACCGATCAAACCGACACATGCGATGCGATTAGCGTGGCTCGTCCCGTGGCGATCCGGGTGACGGCCTAGGCCCAGCGTTAGGATGCGATGCGGTGGTTCGATACCTTCAAATGAAAATTTATTACTCCGGCGCCAATCCGGCCGGCCCGGGCATCGACTTCCGTCCTGGCGGGCGGTGTTTTGGTTTCGAAGCGGAATGGCAGTGGACTAATCCGCGGAGGCTTTCGGGGCCAGAAAGTAAAAGTCAAAATCCACGAGACACGAGGGTCCTGGCCTACCGAAGCCAATTTACGTTGACACACACACACGCGCGCGCAGGGACGATAGGGTGCCGATTGGCGGGATTTCGGCGCGAAAGGGTCGATGATGGTGAATAACGGTTTAAACTATTTTGCTAAAGGACACTTTCGGGCCGTCTATTTACCCGACACACGCGGTAGAGTGTGTGTGTGATTTTAATAAAGAATGGTGAGTTTGTTTAATCGTTTGGAAGGTTTGATTCCAAAGTTTGAACAGGATTTTTCTAGGGGGTGTGTTTCGATGTAGGTCTGGCTTTTTTCTCACACTGTTAGTTGGTTGGAATGAATATGTTGATAAAGGTGATATAAAGCATTACATTTAATATCGCGCCTATTGCAAATGCTCCTTTGTATGTTTGATTCTTTAGTTTATTATTTAGTCTTCAATTAGTTCTTTATTTCATTATTTTAACTCACTCATTTCATTGTTCATTTATTCATGTAGTTGATTTTCATGTTCCTATTGATCTCTATTCTTTCCTCAAAATATCTTCCACATACTTTACGCTTGATTTGTTAGATATTGTTTCATCTTGTTTGGATTCTTGCATTTACCACAAAATTAGCTGCCGATTCGCTTTGTTCTTCCCTTTTCAATTACACTCGCCCCAAAGACATTCATTATTATTAATTGCCAAAATTTGACAATCTTTCGCGTTACTTGCTCGAGGCCCCGCTGAGGACGGTCGCCTTACGGCCGCAAAGGCAGCGGCAGTCGAATAAAGTCGATTGTCAAGCTGCTGCCAGCGACTGCGTTGTGTGTGTCGTTTCGGAACCCGATCGTTAACGAGCCACTTTTCGAGCCGCCTGGCATTGGCACGGAGCAGGCGGAATCTCGATTAAGGAGGACGCCCCTTGAGGCCGCGCTCCCCCCCGCTAGCGCCATCGTTGCATGCCCCGCATGGCCCGCAGCAAACGCAAACACCACAGCACGCAAATCGACAGAACAATAAATACAAATAAATTACATTAATTCCGTTTAAATAGCGCAATATACATATCATTTGGCTTGGGCCGAAGCGACCGGAGCAGGAAACGGGGAAACGGTCTAAACTGGAAAACGCCTCAAAACCGGCCGCCGCCGCCGCCGTGGCCCGTTTCCTGTCGGTGGACCAGCGGCGGCAGCCAACCTGTCGCGCTGCGCCTGATGCCCCGCGATGTGGCGGTACGACGAAGCAAGTTCCCGGGCCGCCAGCGACAGGAAGTTCTCCTTCGGCGCAACATTCACATGCTCGCGTCGTCTCCATGTCAGTTCGCGCGTTCGGGCGAAATCGCAGTGTCGCCGGGGCCGGGGCTGCATTTTGGACGGTTTTACATGGGCGCGCGCACCTCCTTTGGGGCACCGGGCCGCGCGCTGTGAAACGAGCGAAACAGACAAGTCGTAAACATAAATAAAAGTACAAACGTTTTCAGCAAGTCAGCAACTCAATTTAGCGAGCACAAGAATAAGAGTGATTTAACATAACGACATAAATATTCCCGGGAACCGGGGCCGGGGCAGGTACAGTCATGTCAGGGGCAGTCAGGGGTCGGGTGGTTTGCCGACCGACAGGTCGCGCGGACAGGCCGCGTCGGACGATGTGTCAGAGATTCGGAGCAGATCCACTCGCGGATCGCGGCAAACGTACGTCGATTCGATGCGCTTGGTGAGGGTTCTGATGTTTCGGTTTTCTTTGCTTGTTTTTTGTTTGTTCATTTCCCTTGAACCGACCGACAAGCCAACGGAACGGGGATCATCGTTGGTTGTCTGCCGGCAGCGGCCGTTTGGCAGAAAGTGACAGAGCGAATCCTCGATCCTCGAGCTCGGTCACAGTAAGTTCTAACTAAATGGCGCACCGACGGTTCTACGTTGCGATGCGAAATGCGTTAGTTTGTATTCTGGCACACGACATTTATTGGGTTTCTGGTCTGCTCTTAATCGGCTAAGGTACTGAACCAAATGGTAAATTAAATTGAACTATCTTGCCGTCTCTGAATTTTGGAAACAATTTTCTACACATTAGCGGGAATTTGCTCAACAACACATCTTTATTTATTCTTCTCAATCTATTTCATCGCCCTGAAATCTATACTTTAAGCGACGTAGACATAGAATCCCTCGGACCCTGACAGTCCATCAACTTGAGTGTCAATAAAAAATAAGAGTTAAATAATGTTGAATAAATAATAAGACACCGCTTAATGCCGAATATCAGGAAACGGCTTAGGCGTTGGCATGGCTAACGGCGTGAGTTAACCGAAGCTAACTTTGGATGCTTTCTGCTTTTCACGCTCGGTTTGAATGCCCTCCCGAGTTTCTTAGAACGCAAATGGAGTGAAGCGTTGGGAAAACTCTTCCAGTACCTGATCCTAAGTGTAATTACCACATCGCAGGACGCTTTCGGTTGACGTACGGTTGAACTTGTCAAAAACCACTAAGCAAGGTGCTTCATCCTCGCTAGTAAGTCTTAAATAGTGTGTCCTGAAGAGGTAAAATATAACCTAACTCCTTGCGCCACGCCACGTACGCCACGCATGAGCGAAACGTGATAAATTGAATCTTTTCCGCTTGCGCTTTGAATTTTCTCTAAGCCCCACCGAACGCCAACGATGCGTGGAAAATCAGCCCACCGTGGTGGCCGACAGTCGGGGCGGTGGCCCTGCAACCGAAAAAGGACATGATAAGGCACCATAATTAATAACATTTATCATGGCCGAGCGAGCGAACCCAAGCGAGCGCTGGAAAAATCGCTATCGGAAATGTGACAGATTTCACTCGCAACATATGGGAGGAAGGAACCCCGCGCCCCGTGTCCCACCACCCCCCGACGGTGCTTTGCGACCCCCGTAGACTATTGTTGACAGGTTTTTATGTTCGGTTCGGTTCGTTCGTCGTCGTTTCCTCTGACCCTTTTTCAGGGTCGGCTACAAAATGGCTACTAAACGCTTTTTGTGGTGCGCCGTGACGTGTGCCGTGCAGTAGCACCCTCCTGCCAGCACCATCACCGCCACCACCACCACCACAATGGGCCAAAGAAGATTGGCATTTGGAATGGACTTTCATTTTTCACCATCGATTTTCCACTTGCTCGCTAACGAAGCGCATCGTGGCACCTCGGGAAGGGCCACACCGACCCCTCTCCCGGCCGGCTTCGAATCCATCAACCCGCAGCAGGCTTATCGCTAACCCCTTTCGGGACGGCCCCCGGGACGGCCGCTCACCCCGAAAGCCGACTCAGAGCTGCGAACAACGCAGAAATTAAAGTGTCAAACATAATTCTCAATCATTGCATCATTTCGCGCCGCTGCCGTCGGGAACGGGGGTTCCGACCCGCTCGGTCGGTGAGGTTGGCTTCCCTCAGCCGGGCCGTTGGGTTGGCTGTGGGTTTGAAGATAAATAGCGGAGTGGTTTCCCGGCTGCGATTCCGGGGCGCTCGGAAAAAGGCGCACCACGAGTGACAGAGTCACGTCCCAGTGCGCACCTTGTCTCGCTCTTCCCCACAGCCATCATCATCATCATCAACAACAACAAGGATTGTGATCAGCATAAGTCCAGGCATCCAGGGACGGAACGGAACGTTGCATGAGCTAATCAAAAAATCAAGAAATAATAAATTACTATTTTCACCCTTCACTGACGCTCGGCGGCTCGTTAGATTCTTGCCGGCTCCCGAGTGTCCTTGCGCGTTCGAGCGCGACCCCGAAAGGAGGGAACCCGTTTTTTGTTTGGCTGGTGTCCCTCCAACCAACGGGAAGCAAAACGGAATTATCATTTCGCTCCATTTACCGGGCGGTGGAGCGGAGCTCGGCGGAGCCAACCCTCCTGGCTCTTCTTGTCCGGGCCCAACCGGGAAAGCCTAAGAAAGTGTGGCACCCAGAACCCAAAGATATCGATGGTCTCTAGGAATCGCTATTTCCGGCAGCCCGACCGAATGAAACAATAACATTATTAAAGGGACTACCGTTGGGTCGCGAATTACTCAGGCCACAAGGGGAGAGAGAGAGAGAGCACAGGGCTACAAAGAATCTATTTTTGGGGTGAGTTTTTTTACCCCCTAGAGTCCCGCCTCATCCATTGCGGGAACCTCTTGAGAGGTGTTGCTGTTCCGCAGGACACTCTGGATTCTTCGCTGTTCCGGTTTTGGGCAGCGCCCCGTCAAAGGACATTTGTTGAATGGGCCGCACCGGAGGGTGAGTGCAAAATTTCCGAAGGGTGGCTTTTGGAACAGGTTTTCTTTCTTCCTGGTCCCGTCCCTCCTCCTCCGAGGCAGGTCCGAGTTAGTGCGCGGGTCCTCTCTTGCCCGCGAGTGAGTTTATGCTTTTTATGCTTCGTTTTTTCGTTTCCGATGCGATGCCTGTTTTTCCTCTTGCTGGTTTGGTTTTTCAATCTTCCGCAGTTAGTTTATAATGTTGTAGTTGATTTTTCCTCATTTCCTATCTCTTTCACACTCGGCTCATGGGCCGACCCCTTCTGGCAGCGCGCTGAAAACTACCCTCAACCCGAGAGGTTCGAGTGCAAGGTTGTATCCTGTTGTCATCGGCAGTGCCGCCTTCCGATGTCGCAATGCAAAGTTCCACTCTCTGCCGGGTGGAATGTGTTATTGCAATTTTCGTGATCCTTCCTCTCTGTTGATTAGAGTGAGGCTACCGCTTCTGGGTGCGGCACACGAGCACAAAGATAAGTCATTTTGACAGTCGTTCATTAGCTGTCACAAAAGACTCCATCACACTCTTTCCAAACCACAACTTCCTTCGGCGGAATTGTGAGGGCTTCAAAATTTGCATACAGTTTAATGTTGCTAATAAGCCTTATTTTTTGTATATTGTAGGATGTGTAGGATACTGTATTTTTGTTATCAAGTTTGTTTTGCTACAGTTGTTCTCATTTCTGTAGCAGATACCTGAGTGTGGCTTCTGTTTCCAATAGGCAAAGTTCCGTATCTAACTGTAGGAGACTCTCGCTCGAGTTTAAAATACTGCTTTATTTATTAAGTAGTAGTCATAAACATATTACTTATATTTTTTAAAAACTTCTCTTCTTTTGAGAATGTCGGCCTTTGAGTTCGTTTCAGGAAGTGGCAGGCATTTTAAAATTTGTAACGAAATAGGAGAAAAATAAGTAGCGTTTCAATTGCTGTGCTGTCGGTACCAACGTTAAGCGAATGTTTTAAAAATTCTCCACATTACAGTTAAATGTGCCTTTGTCCTTTTGCCTTTCCGGACGAATTTCACAATCAATACATTAGGTAGGGGCTTTTGGATTTCCTACTGCCTGATGCCGGATTCTTAACGAAATTGTTTCCGGCGATAGTGAAACCCCCAATCGAACGACAAAATCACGAACCACACCACCATTAAGCCGACCGGTGCCGTGTGCCAATCGCCGCCAGCCAAACACACAAAACACTAAACACACTGGTTCAAACGATGCGTTGGCGCCGCCGGCCGAAACCGCAGCCAAAGATATCTCTCCGGGATCCGGGACCGGGAACCTCGGCAAGGTTCCGATTTGGCGAGCCAAGCCTTGCGGGCGTAATGCATAATAATTTTTCGGAACATGTGACCAAAGCCAATTTCACGAAACACGAAACCACGGGCTCCAGATCGGGAGGGGGGGTCGAGAACAGTGCTTCCGGCGAATCGGAACCTGCACGCGATTGAAGTGTAAATTCGCCAATCGCCGCAGGGCGGCCCTCTACGACGAAGTGCCATCGTGGTGCGGCCGAGTGGTGGTGATCCATAAAAAAATACCCGGTGCCGGTGCTGCTAAGAGGCTGTCTATTTGGAGAGATCCTTCCTTCGGCGTGTGTTTTTTTTTCTCTCACTTCTCTTCAGCAAAACAACTTATTACTTGTGCCTCTCGTATTGATTCTGGCCCGAGGCCGAAACGGTTGAAATTTATTATCGAGCACAGCGAAAGCCGCCGGCGGTTGGCGGTTGGTGTCTTCTGCTGGGCCCCGCGTCTTTGCAGAGCATTGGCGTCGATTCAATCAGCAGACCTCAGATGTGTATGCTGCCGCTGGGCTCTAGTTTTGCGCCTTGTTAGAGTGGTTGCGGTCGAGAAAAATTACCATTCGATGCGAAGAGGAATCGCGTACTGTCATCGCTGTCGCAGCGGCGCAGTAGGGCACACCGGGCCAGCCCAGCGGCTAGACATCGGCCATTGTTCCGCTTGACGCGATTGTTGAGCGGGACTGCCGCCGGGATTGATCGGTTCCCTTTTCCAGAAGACGCTCCGGCCGGTCGAAGAAGATTGATTCCCTTGCCCATATACGCCGTCCTTTGATGATGGCCCCGGCCAGCTCCGGGGGCCTCTGCGGTGCACTGTTTTAATATTCATCCATTCGATTCAAACGAAGCAAAGACATTATTCATAAAAAGCGAACATGGAAACCGAGAGAACCCTCTAGTAGATTGTCTAAACTAACGTCCGGGAAGCTCCTTTTTCGTGCGTTCCCCGAGGGACTCGGTGGCGCTCCTGGGACACTGCAGTGCTGCTGTCAAGTTGATAATCTATTCCCGAACCTCCCCGCCTGGCCCCGGGCAGCGTCCGGACTCCGGGGGAATGCGAAACTCGGGCCACGGCCACCGACGGGAAAAAGATGTATTTATGATGAAAGCACTGATAAATGCAAATGTCCTCCGCCAGAGCATGTTCGCTTATGCTGCGTCGCCCGAGCATTGCAATATTGTGAACATGAAATTCGCCGGAGTTTTGGTGCTCCCCACCACCACCACTCGCTACTTCCTGGACTTCCTGGGCCACCGAAAGGCCACTGAACCCGGTGAACCCGGTGGCCGTTCTCGGTGGCGAGTCTTGAGGCGAGCGTCTCTTGACGGCGACGGACCGATTGAGCGCTGAAGCGCTGACGTCTCCTGGGCTCGGCCCGGTCGGGACGGTCGGGAAATTTTGCATTTTTCTTCCCCGTCGCCGGTCAGGGACCGAGGGAATTCAGTTGGGAAACTTCTCCGGACCGGGTCGGGGCGGCGGTCGGCGGGCATTGTATGCAATATTGGGCCGGAGACTGTTTCTTGAGAAATCTTTGACCGATTATGTCCCACCGTGCCGGCCGCTCCTTCTGTTTACCATCGGGCAAGGCATCCAACGTTGGGAGCAAACAAGTTAATAAACGAGTCGAAATGAATGCGCGGATGCCTCAATCTCTCTCTTTCTCTCACCTTGAGAAGGGATCCTTGGCGCTCGGGAACAGTTCCTTGGTAAGCAAGAATCCTTGCGCCCGGTCCGGGTTCGCGCGTATCGTTTGCCAACTTAATATTCCGACGAGGCACGATCCTCTTGGGGTTGAATCTAATTGAATTTAAGACTTGGCGCATTTTTATCACCGGAATGCTTCGCCGCCCGCTCGTCCGGCCGTTCCGGTTGCACAAACTCACCCATCACCCATCGTCCTTGTTGCCGGCCTTGTTGTTGATACTCTAGCCCGGCCGGCCGGCCGCTGCAAGTCTCGGAAGAATTTAAATAATTTATAAAAGCAATCGCGCGACCACTTCCGCCGTCGTTTGCCGCCGAAGAACGGACGGGAGCAAACAGAACGCCGCGCCCGACCGGAGCCTGCACCGCCGTTGTTTTATGATTTCAAGTGGTTCCGGCGGGTGGCTGGCAGCTCGGCTGATAACAGTTAGCAATGAAATAATAATAATACCCGAAACAGTGAAATGGTACCACGGCAAAGGGCTCTGAAGCAAAGGGCGTGCAGCATTAAAACTGTATCTTTATTGACAAGCGATTTCACCCTTACTACACAGTGTGACAAGCAGCGAGCTATATTTGAGCAAATTTTAAACGATCAGTTAACTGCCACACTACAGAAATCTCCAGCAAATCGACTAGATAAAACACCAAAAAGACAGAACAGACATAGAAATGGATGAGAACGTAGTCCAAACACTCAATAATAACTAAACACAAGCGAACCAACTTGCTTCAAAACTCAAACAACAACCGAAACCCTATAAACCGAACATAAACAAACGTAAAAGAAAATAAAAAAGACACTTTGACGTCAAAAATCGGCTCACAGTAGAAAAACAACATGGAAAGGATAACGAAGGGACTGATAATGAATTAAAATAACACAACAAACAATTTTTTTGCGTACCAAAACAGGACACCGAGTAAGTTAGGGAGAAAAAAGACAAGTCTGTGGCAAGCCAGACAGCAGAAAACCTCAAGGGAATTTATCTGATTAAAGTAACAGTTTGCATTTATGGGTTTCGCCACGGTCTCGAATCATATTTGTCGCACTGTGTATGCTGAGAAAATAAACTTCCATTTGTGAAAAAAGCCATAATCTTGCTTTCATCATCGTCAAACAAAAAAAGAATGAATATTGGAACTCTGTCTCTCTTTCTTTTTCTCAACTAGAGCTCCAAAAAAGCTAAATGTTTAAGATCAAATCCATTTGCCCGCAGCAAACGCTACACCGCCGCGTGGGACTTATCCTTGCCTTAAGTCCTTTCTGTCCGCCGTTGCGGTTGGTTTGGCAAAAACCCTATCATTATTAAAACCATCCACCAAGAGACGCGCGACCCATCAACCATTAATCATTGGAAACGCGCTTTCCGGTGCACGGTGCTCAATTGCTACTGCCGCGCAGCGCATCAGCGGCAACAAACGAACGAACAAAACCGAAAAAAACAAAGACTTAATACATCCCTGACCGCCCGCACGCCCCTTAAAAACAGGCAAACAAGATCGTTTCAGTAATTACAACCGGAAGCGATCATATCTCGAGCTGCGCTCCGCGCCGTCGTCGTCTAGCGGTGCAAAAGGGCCAACTCATCTAGGGTTCCGACCGATTACTGTCCATTTCGGAGCCGACAAATCCTGCCCGGCGCGGACTTTTCGGGTGGCGGAGCACAAAACAAAAGACATTCCGGGCCACTCCTTGTGTCTTAACGTCTTCTTTAGGGCGCCGTCAATTGTGGCCCCCCCGGCGGGGTCGCACATGGCGCGCATTAGGCGCGCGAAGAAGAAATCATCACCGTGGATTGGCAACGCCCGATGAGTAAGCACAACCACCGTACCATCGGCCGCGCACCCACTCAGCAACGAGCGACAGTTTAATGTGGGAAAACCTTCACCCTGGAGCCTCGCGGAGCATTTATGTATCTGATGCCGAGGATCTAGAGCGACGTGGCCGCGGCACCAGCACAGAGAGAGAGCAACAATTATGCTGCTCCAGCTCAGCGAGCTGCGGGCTCTGCGGTTGATGGAAAACAAATTTGTTTGTTAGCGACCTGCGTCATGCTTTTAAGAGTACTGTCTTCGGACCCGACTTGGCGACAGCGGTGGGATCGGCACCAGTTTCGCGCGTGGCCAGCCCGGCCCGTGGGTGAGGCTTTCATTTATACCGTGCCCGATGACAGGACAGAAAACTTGCCCCTAGAACTCGACGAAGAACTTCGCCCCGCACAAAGGCGCCCGGAGAGTCCAAGAGTGATATTTCATGATGATGCCGAAGAAGGACTTCTGTCTGGCGCGGGTTCCGAGAGACTTCCGACAGGGGTTCCGACACAAAGCACAAAGGAAGAAGTGTTTATCATAATGTGCTCTACATGATATTCTTTTGTCGTCGAGAGATCTTACGTCGAAGACGTGGGTACTTCTTGGCTTCCCGTTTTTTTTTGCTGTTGTTTTCGGGACTCATTACTATTTGACTTTGGCCGGCCCCGGAAGCCGCCGGTGCTCCCCGGTGACCGGTTCGGTTCCGTGCGACGACAACAACGGCGTAAATAACCAGTTTATTATTATGCAAATGGCACGGCACGGGGCGAAGTGAAGCGACATTGGCGGATTTACGGAACAGCAAAATCAAATCCAACACGTGCCCTGGCCGAGCGCTACCAGACGGGCTGGCGCTTCGCCGCGTTTACTGGCTGCACCGGGTTAGAGTGCACACGGCGCACTCCGGTTCCGGCACCAAGATCGGGCGATGGCGACGGAAAGCGAAAGTCGGGCCACCTTCTCCGCATGCTCGCCGGCACTGAGATGCGGTGACTTGCCAGCCAGCCGGCCGGCCGGCCCGCCGTCCGAGACTTCCAGAGGGCCGGCCGAGAGCATTTGCATAACAATTCACTGTCGTTATGCGGCGCGGGCGTAGCCGGAGCCCAGTCGGAGTGTTTTCCGACCAACATTTCCTCCGATTCCTGCCCGTGCCGGAGCGCGTTTACTGTTTTGTTTGTACACAAACAACAACTTGTACCAGGACGAGAAAGGATAAAACTTTCCAGCACTTTCCATGTTTTCGTTTTGCGAGTTTTTTTTTGTCGCTCGGTCGGTCGAGCTGCTTGTCGAGGCCCCACGAGGGACTCGACAATTTATGCTTCTTCGCGGCGTCGTTCCGGTTGATTGTGCGAGTGATTGTGCACTTTTGAAAAGGTTCACCCGTTACCCGTGGGTGGACCCCGGTCGTACTCCGGACTTTTGGCGTCACCTCGAGTGGAAACATTCCACTTTAACGCTCGTCGCGCATTTATCGATCTTCTGATGGCTCTTTTTTCTGCCATGGTTTAGACCATTTTAGATCGCGTTAGGTTGGATCGTATTAGGTTTCCTGTGATTTGGTGTGTGTGTGTGTGTGCGGTGCGTAATGCGCCTTTAATATGGTCCTAATAACGTTCGATAGAGTGCCATTAACTTTCTTGTTGGGGCCAGTTTTTAGCGAAACCCCCACCGTACCCGCCAGCGATAGCGATCAGCGTTGGTGGCGGCTCCGAGTGCCTTGCGGCGCAAAACAGGATCACGCATCCTTTTTCCGCGCCGGTCCGCACTTCGGCGCCTCGTATCTCGATCTCGTATCTCGTCACAAATTGAACCCGAACCCATTCGGCGAGCTGGCGAGATCTGCCGAGACGGCAGATCGCGAGCCCGTGTCAAACGGGCTGTCGAAGCCGTGGACCGGGTGGAGCGTAGCGCAGGTTCGTTATCTCGAGCATTATTTCTTGGGTAGTCAAATTAAATTAGCCTCCCGGGATCAGGGATTCGGGCAACCTGGTCGACCCGGTCGCACTAACGACGTGCGATCATCAACCGTCAGGATGGGAAGAATTCGTTGGCCCCGTTTTCGAAGCCCACCCCTCGGCCTCGAATGCCGTCTCGAGACTGTCCTGTCGTGGACCTGTTCGCTAACGATCACCCAAACCCGGGACGGGAATACAAATGGGCCTCATTACCGAATCGGCGTGGAGCGAGCGAAGGTTCGGCTTCTTGCGCTTTCGACGGCGATCGAACGGAATAAATTACGCCACCAAGATCGAGATCGCGATCGATACGATCGACGTTGCCCGAAACGGCCTCCGATAATCGACGTTTGAAGACACCCAGCCGCAGCCGCAACGGCAGAAGCAGCTTCTCTGCTACGAGCTTTATCTCTTCACTGCTTGAGCGACAGTTCTCCGGCGACACCCCAGCGGCGGGGGGACGAAGAAGCTGGAAGGGTGCCCCTACGAAATGGCCACGGGACGGGTTATCTTGCTCCGATCACGTTCTAACATCTTCTTTCACACACAATTTACCCGGAAACGGTTCGCGGACCGCGACCAGGATACAGCGGGCCGAGGTACGTACGTACTTAACAAGTTAATTAGTCAAAAAAGGTTCGCTTCCAGGGCCACGGTCCGGGTTGCGGGTTGATGGGAACCCTGGCTTCTGGTCGTAAAAAATGTCGAGAAACTCGACCGAGCCGCAGTCCTGCCAGTCCGTTCCGGATCACACTTTCGGAGTGCGATCGCCCGATCCTCGGCTGCCGATCTGCCGCAAACCTTGAGCTAGTGAGTCGAATGGCGGCGCAAAGGAATGGACTGAAAATTAAGAAATAAAATTAAAATAAATTTGAGCACCTCATTTAGACGAGCGGTCTAAAGGGTTTGGGTTGGCCTCGTAGAACCGCGAGCGTACGACAGCAACGTTCCTTGGAGGTTCGGGAGAAATGATAAATCCACAGGCACCGCGAACCACTAACACCGAGTGTTTTGATCTCTCCACCACAACATTGCTGCTGCTCCTGTAGACCGAAATGGAGCTCATTAGAGGCTGCAGAAAGGAGGCGTCAAATGGCCTTTCACGGGACCACGGTGGGTTCGGCCGAGATTGAGAAAACAGGCTGCCAAGGTGCAAAGTGAAGGATTCGACGCAGTTAAAAGTTTATAGGTTTTAACGAACGAACGCGGCGTTCTTGCCGCAGAGCCTGATAATGAGCCAGCGGAAGGCAATAAAAATGTGCAGGTGTGTGGCAGTTGTTTGGCTTTCGCTTGTTGCTGGCCGAAACACGGACAAACGCCGAAGGTGATTGTTTTAAAGAGGTGTTTTTGTTGTGGCAAAAGGCAAAACAGAAACAATTTACAGCGTCAGCCAGCACCAGCACCTTTGGATTTGGTACGGACTTCGGCTTAGGGGTGCAAATTCGTGTGTTAAAATGTAACACTTTTCAGGTGTTAAATGAAAGGAAATCAAAGAAGGATCAAGCATTTTACAAAGCAAGATGTTGAGTAGAATTTATCGCTAAGCATTTTCACAAATAAACAGATATTTTACAACCGTTGGTGAATTATTTTAGGTAAGAATTTTCAGGTAGATCGCAAGTCGTCTTCTCAAATGGAAAACACAAACTGATATTGGTTATGGCACAAACGCCATAAAAATAAATTCGTGGCGTTGATGCAACTCGCCAGAAAAGCTTTAAATTTTTATTCAAGTAATTTTTGAAGTATGTTTCTCTTTCTTTTGATTTGAAAGAACAAAGAAAGATAACAAGTATCGTGGACCGGCTTACCTTTTATGCGTCGACGCCATACTTAAGGGATCTAGCCGTGGGATCTAATTTCAGGAATACTAAGAGTTTGACTAAACGAGCTAGAAGCTGAATTTCATGGAATTAATGTACAATTTTATTGATTTCTGTGGAGGATTTTTTATACAATACCTTTACTCTATATTCACTAAGATGTTTAGTTTCATCCAAGTAAAATTTATTTCCATTTGAATTAGTAGAAGCTTTTCGTATACTATGATATGAATCATATTATGAGTAAATAGTCTATGTCGTCATGCAGTCTACATCTTTTTCTAACAAGTGTTCTAAAAATTTGCCATTCTCTTCTTCGAATTTAAATGGTACTCATGCTAACAACTCATCCATTGGCTATGCTACGCATCGCTGTGATAATCCTTCTCAAAGCAACGGCCTCTTAAAACAGTCTCTCGACGTTTGCTGAAGCCGCACTTAATTGAGGCGAATTTGCGTAACACGCGCACTAACGTCGCGCTCCAGTAACGCATTCCAGTCCCCGTCACGTTGAGACCCACAATAAAGTTTCGCAAAATGGCCACCAACGACTTTAATTCGGGAACTGCCACCTCCGCGGCCACTAGCCGCTTCGGGCTAGGAGCCCCCGCAAGTCGCAAAGTTTTGTTTTTCTTTGTATTATTTTCAAATCCCACTAATGGACAACACAAAAAAAAACAAGTCCCAACAGTGAACGCGGTGCCCAATTGCCACTCTTGGGCTCGCCGAAAGGTGGCAGCCCCACCGCACGCGTTGGCAGCGCCCCCCAATGTGGCTCCGTGTTCCACTTAATGCTAATTACCGCAACATTTAAAAAGCTAGTCTTAACTGGAAACACTTTCCGTCAAACCCGCCGAGCGATGTAATCGGATTATGCCTTTTAATACCTTTCATCGGCAGCGGCTTTCCGTTTGCGTTGGCTTCCGGTACGCCGCCGGTTGGGTGGGTTTTTCGGGGCCCTTTTCGTGGGGTTGCATTCGTGTTCGCAAGATGGATCGGATCGGCCTGTCGGTTGGTTGGGCGAATCTTCGAACGAACGCCAGGCCAACCCCCGGGCCAACTTTGGAAGTAGTTTCGTTCCGTCCCGTGCGCCCGGAGCGAAAACTGCGGAGAACTTCACGAGTGTTGGAGTTCCCAAGGTTTAATTTGAAGCACGAAAGTGTGGCTTGCCTGGGGTGCCTCGGTTTCGGGAAGGTCTACTTTTAAACTTCTCGTAATTTTGCTGCGGCCATTCGCCTGCCGGCAGCAGCAGCCGCCGGTCTCATTACACGGTCGCTCTTCACGGTGGGGAGCGTCCTGCAGCATAAGCATCTTAGTGCATCCTGCAAGGTGCAGCACACGTGCAATGCGATACGGCGCAGGAGTATCACATTTCGCTCCAGACGGTATTTTTCGTGATTTTATTTCACACCCGTCCAACCCGTGCGGTTGAATCCTCCACGAGCATCGTAGCATCGGTTTTTATGCTCCCGTTTGTGGTGAGCGCCTGCATCGGGTCGAGTGGGGGTGATATTTACGAGAGGAAGCACACGCCAACACGTGTGCGCCTCACCGGGACAGGTGTATTTAATTTCTCTAATAATTAGGGCTCGTAAAACATAACGCTTTTTAATGGTCGTCTTTGGGGAAGGAGCAAAAAAGCGGATGGCAATGTTAGAAGGTGGCCCTACAAAAGCGCATCACACGCTCCGTATCGCCATAAAGTACCCGGACAGATGGGACACTGCGCAAAAAAAGAAGGCGATAGAATGGGTCATTGACATTTTGCAATTCCACAGAGCTAGTAAACGAAAGCTAGTGACCGTTGGTTGTCTTCTGATCAACATTTAGTGTAAAGGGACCAAATCGAGTATCGGTGTCATTAAATATTTGTTTTTCAAAGGCAACACGTCTACGCAAATCAAAGACAAGTTGGGTTCTGTGCATGGGGACTCTGTACCGTCAATTACCGCCGTGAAATTTCGGGCACCTAAATTTAAACGTAGGCGTAAGAGCTTGGGAGACGATGAACGTTTGGGACGTACAAATACTGCAACATCAAATGGTATGGGAGAAAGCTGGAGAAGTCTGTAGAGTTATCAAAAAAATGTCCTGTATCTCTGTCATTTCGGCAACATTTCAGGACACCCTCGTAGTTTTTCTATCTTTCTACTTAACTCATCTTTCGATTACCTTTTCTTACGATTATCTGCCTGAGTTGTTCGAAGGCTGGATGTACTGGTTGTTGTTGTCATTGTCATTTTCACTTGCAGGAGTTTATTGGAGTTTTCATAAATTCAATCTTCTTCTTTCATAATTGTAATGTTTGCGTATTATGTGTTTTATGCTACGTTTGATAAATTCCGTTTTGTTTGTTTGTTTTGTTTTATCTTTCTATTTATATTGTTCAGCGATTAAACTGTATGCAAATTAGTCTATTCGTTCTTCTTCTTCATTGACGTTGCCCCAAAAGTTTACAGTTTTTCAACCAGAAAATTACCTTTTAATGTGCACCGCCCGATCGCGGAGCGCTCGGTTGTTGCCGCACGCTATTTCCGTGAGTCATCGAGACGTCACAAAAATAGAGATTGATCTAACCGGACGGGACTAAGGTCGAGCAGCTGTTGACTTTCAATTTTGTTTCGGGGGAGGTTAGAATTACAACCGAAATGGAAAAAAACAAAACCGAAGAAATGTTGGAGGGTCCACCACCAACGACGGCTTCGTCGTCGACAGAAAAAAAAACTTTGTTTTAATAATTTGCTTTTATCTGTTTTCCATGTTCCGCGGGACCGGAAAAGCGGCTACAATAGTGCTGGGTGCTCGTGTGGCATTAGCGCGCGTGCAACAACTGTCGCAGCACTTATGATGGATCGGTGGCAGCGAGCGAACGGGCCAAGGACCACACGCGCACCACCACCGTCGTAGCCATTTGGCCCACGCCTCGAGATCGGGGCGCGGAGTTTGGTTCCACACGACAGCAGCAGGTCTGCGGCCCTTCGACGGTAATCAACGTGGACACGCGGGCGAAGCCCAGTGCAGGGCGGCTGATAGACACCCGGGCCCCGGGACTGACATGTGTCATATTTCATTTATGTAACGTATTGTTTCTGGCCGCCGCGCACGGAGCGCTCCGGCCCGGATGGCATTCCTAATGAACATATCTACCCACATCTGACTTTTGGCGTCCCCAACACGCTACCGAGCCCTGCGCCAGGTCCAGGAATTTGGTGGTACCAAGCATTAGACGCTTGGCTCGAGCGGTCCCGCGGATTTCTGCAACTCGTATGCGTAATGAAAAATATACTAACACACAGGCAGTGAATTTGTTCGCCATTCGCGGGTCGCTTGCCTTCGCTGCTGGAAGAACTCGGCGACGCGAGACAAATGAAGAATTTATTACACTCGAATATTTGACATTCCGTGTGTCCCGCGTGTGTCTTGGGCCGCGCCATCACCATCATCGCTCAACGCCCGCCCGCCCGAGTCGCCGGGGGTTGGGACGGGAATATTTCACTTATTTATTTAGAAACGACATCCTTACGGAGGGGTGCCAGGACCCCGGTGCGGCAAACACTCACTCGGTGCACCGTACCGTGCCGTACCATTTAGTTCGGTCCACCTTCTCCGGTCCTGATGATGAAGAGGTCCTGGAAGTGTGCCTTCCGTCAGACCGAGACACCCGCGTGCGCGCCGCGGGTCCGCGCTCACCGGTCCGTGTCCTTACGGTCATTTAATCAAAGCCATAAATTACCGGAGAGCACTTCCTCCATGATGAACCAGCCGCCACCGCCGCCGCCGCTGGAACCGCGTTTTCCCTGGAATGCGATGTTCTCGCGCGCGCGTGGGGTGCGGCCGAGTGGGTTTTATTAAAAACTCAATTAAATAAACGAAACCGGGAACTGGAAACTGAGCGGGTAGAACACAAAAAACGCGTCCCGTTATTCGTTTATTCGGCCACCGTTGTTACTGTGTTTTTTGTCGTTATCGATCCTCGTGTCCGATCCCTCTGAGGCGAGCCCCGAGAGTTGTGTAATAAATTTTTGGCAGCTCCGTCAGTGGGCGTTTTCGAGTTGGAAGTTCCGGTTAGTTCCGGCCGACGGCAATCCGTACCCGTCCGACCGGAACCACGCGGGCGTAGAGAGGGCGATTGCCCACGTTTAGGAAGGATATAATTAGCGGAGCACAACTGACACCTCCTGTTACTTGGAAGTGAGGTCCTGTTGTTGGGAAATAAATTTCTACGAATGACATCCTGCTCATACTGATCGCGCGCCGACATCATTTGGCTTGTTTTGTACAGCAAAAGTTTGAGTCCACTTGAGTAAAGCATTTCGGAAAATGGTGCACGTGGACACTTTGGCCGGCATGGCGCTAAATAAAGTTGAAGAATTTGCACCCAGGAGCCATTAACAAGCCCAAAGAGATGAAGATAATTTAGAGCACCCTTTTTCCATTTGGAGTCGTTTTGATGCCGCCAATAAAATCCCTTCCTAAAAGCGGCATTTTACGCAACAAATTCAATTTCGTGCCTCCGTGCCAAAAGAACATCAGCTCGGGGCTAATCAAATATTCTCTCGCTCGCTGTCGTCCGGAGCGCCGTGCAAGGGTTTGATAAATTCTCGGTACTCGCTCCCATTTGACATATGTCGCGGGTAATTTACTTCCTCAATAGCTCGTCTTCGTCGTGCTCGCCTTCCGGCCGCTCGCTTGCGCAACATCGCCGGGCATGGGAATGCGACAACCTACCGAATTCTTGCGCCCCCGCCAGCGACGTAATTCTTCTATTTGCGCTTCAATTGCTTCAAAAATGGTTACGAAATGTGTTCTGTTCTGGGTGAGTTATTGCTTTGTGTCGCGTGGGTGCGGAAATCTCTCCTCCCGGACGTCCGTGTTCCGGGGGGCGGCAGGATAATGGAAAATTGTCACCCGATCAGACGCGAGGTCTGTGGGAACGGCGCGTGCATGCGAAATAAGTGTCGAGCACGTCGAGCGACTCGTGGCCCGGACTCCGGACCTCCGGACCTCAGCTCGTGAAGGTATTTCCGCGGCGAAGTATTGTGCCTGCAGTTCCTGTCAGGAAACTTTGTTGATTGTTTGTCGGGACGTGTGCTCCAGGTCAGGCCATGAGCTGGCAGTGGCTGCAGTTATCCTTGGCAATGGTTTGTGATTTCCTTGTAAACCAGTCTGGTTTGGGCGTTGTTTCAAGAAGTTCTCGCTTGATCCTTCACATTTAGTGGTTCGTTTCTGAATTGGGTAGCATATTTTCTTTATTTTGATGTGTATTGCGACCTGGTTGCCAGTTATTGTAAACTCGTAGCTGAGCTGTTGCAACTTGGTACATTATTGATGAAACGAGCACCGAAAGACCATCTGTCAAATCCAACGCTGTCGGTTGGGCACGGTTGTCACCATTCATACGTCACAGTATGGTTGGTATCTGTCTCATATTTGCTAGTACTAATTTGAAGGTAATTTATTAACAGTTTCTTTTCTATCAAAACTAGTCCGTACTGGTGATCAACGTTAATTCTTTTTAATGTTCTTCAGCATGGACATGGCTTTTTGACATAAAATGCATTGGTAATGAGTTGTAAATGTTTTACCCTCTGTAAAATGAAGAACGTTGAGGAGGTGCTACTCAAGAAATGGGAAACTCTAACTTCACCTACGTTTCTAGTGTAAATCCTTGTAGACCACTCTCTCTATCAATTCGACCGCTCAAGAGTTGTGACAGCAACCCCTGAATAACCTTAAAATGAATACCATTCTCAAATATACAATTTTTTATGCCACTGAGAGCCATTTCAATGCGGCCAGTAACAAAGTAGAGGAACTGAACCTGGTACATTTTAATGTTAAGTACATTGCTTTGATCTGCAAACGTTGCGATCGTGATCGTGAGAAGTCGTTAGCTCCAGAACTTCAACAACCGACATAAGATTCCAAACTTTTAGCTGTTTGTTGGTGACAATATATGAATTAAATATTAATATTAGTAAAAGCATTTGTCATACCCAAGCTCTTGCTGCGACGTTTTTGCGTAGAAACCTTCGTCAACCGGCTCGGTTGGGCTCTATTATGCGGACTGCCGGTGAGCTAGTTGATATTCATCACTTGCTTGTTTTGAGCATTTCCAACTCAAAACTCACACTCACAAACTTCAAATCAACCAGGTTAGCCAGAGCCAATGGCACACCAACCAAACCCGTGCCATGCTGCGGAACTGCAAAAAAAAAGGAGAAAACCGAAAAAGAAGGAAACCCGGGACGGGGAAATAAAATGTGCAACCAACTGGGCAAACAAAGTTCGGCGCGAGAACTCTCACGCGGACACATGTCACATTCGCGGGCCGGGTCCGTGGCTCCCGCAAACACCCCGACCTTCGTCCCGGCCTCGTGGATGGCCAAATATTCAAATTTCATTAGCATTCCGCACCGCGACAGAAAGCAAATTTGCGGCCGTCGGTCGGTCGGTTGGTCGCGAGTGAACGCGTTTAGGGTAAAAACGTCGGCCGCGGTCTCTCTAAATCAGCCGGAATCTCCCGGCATGTTCCCGGCGGTGCGGTGCACAGGTTTGGCCTCGGTTGGGTTGCGTGGTTCCGGGATTGAATTTAGAAAATCTAATTTTCTATTTCCCACACCTTTGGCCGGCCGGGTCACGGCCGGTTACGGTCCGGTGTGGCAAATAATAACCAACTGTCCGGCGGAATGTTCCACCGCAACCCGGTCGGGTCAAGTGCATGTTGGTCCTTGCTGGACCAAGCTGGGATGGGCTTCTGCTGCTGCAGCAACAACAACAAGCACGCAACGGGCACTCAAGTAGCTTTCGCGGATTGTGGGCCAATATTTGATTAGGGCACAATTTATTTGCCCATAAATAATAAACTCCATATTCTGGCCTCGTGTGTGTGGCCTTTCGAAAACTAGAAATTTGTTCGCCAAGCGTGGATAATTTGATTTTACAAAACAAATATCTGGCCCGCCCGTGGAAAGCTAACCGACTTTCGGGTTGACATTTTATTGCGTTATATTGCGCAATACTGTGAAGGGTTCTTCTCGGATCCGACTCTCTCCGCCGGCGGTACCGTGGACGAAGCGCAAAAGCACGCAACGATACTGTGACATCAGATGTCACCGGGAAGAAACTGCAATCATTGTCTGGCCTCTGGCAGGGTCTTGGAAAACTTTGCTCCTTGCTTTCATTGTATTTTATGCAACGCAAGAAGTGGAGCAACAAAAGAAAAAGAGGGCCCCAGAAACCAGTTCAATTATATTTCTCAAGCACGGCACCGCAAATGAACCAACGCAGCGCGCAGAAATGACATTACACCGCCCGAAAGCGTGGCCGTGATCGTGGCCGGAAGGTTGTGCCCCGAAACCACATACTTACCACGCTGATGAATGCGATGATTGCGTTCCCGGCACCGCGGAGAGTTATGCTGCAGTTTGCACTTTGCATCGCTCGCCAGTCAACCCCTATCATCGGCGGCATCGGCGACGCGCAAACAAAGCGCCGGAGCTCATCCCGCCGACGGGGCGGCAGCACCTTCTTCCGGTTTCCGGGTGGCTGGCGAATTCGCAAGAATATGGCCGGGGAAAGTTGTGCGCCAGTTTCCACAATCAAAGGTCCTTTTGCTTTCCACCGGTGGGTGGGAAGGCAACGAAACTTCCCGAGCTTCGCTCCCGGCTCTATTGCCGGGGCCGGGCGGTCGTCGTCGTCGTCGTCTTCATCGTCGGTTGTCGGTGGCCGGGCGTCGGTACTTGGGCGTGCAAAGTTGGAGTAGAAATGAAAAACGAGATGGCTCGGAAAAGATATTGTACACAAAAGTTTTGTAAATAATTTCCAACAAATTGCTGAATAATAATTCAGAAAAGATGTTTTACACCACAAGCGCCCGGATCTCACGGATCTTGCCGGAAGCCTGCGGGCTGCTGCTGGTGTCGGCGATGTTGTTTGTTGCGCTGCGCTGCTCGACGAGAACCGCAGACAGTGCCGGGCGAAAAATGTGTACGAAACTTTTATCTTTACAATGAAGCTACATTTCACTAAAAGGATTTGACAATAAATACATAGGAGTTAACGGAAAAACGAGTAAATAAGAGAAAAAAATTTACAATAACCAATAGACAGGTTTGAAAGATGAAATAATGTGGAAGAAAGTTAAAGACCATGTACTTTGATGTATCAAATAAAATTGAATAGATTTTAGTATCGCTTAATTTAATTGTTTTTGCTAAATTTGCCCTTGCCCTTTTCTATGTGTTTGTACTTTTCAGAAACTCTAAGACGACAAAGCACCAGCGACTGGAAGACTCAACAAGAAAACAAGAAATGAGTTGTAAGATTCATTTTTTTTACATTCTATTTTTACTCCATATTCCCTACTTGTTTGTTTACACATGTGTACTCGTTGTTTATATTCGCTTCTACCATCCAATAGAAAATATGCCGGGATGAAGGATACCAATCCGGCAACCACTGTGGTGGCGGTCGGCAAGTTTTACTGCCCAACGATTGTCGTGTTGACGGGGCACGGCATTATTTGCGCCAGCCTTTCTCTCTGACGTTGTTCAAACGCCAGTAAACGTATTTATGATGGGGCCAATATTGTCACAGTTAATCCTTTTCTTCGGCCTTTTCAGCCGCGATTTATTAATAAAATGGGTACCGCCATTTCCACCACCGGCCCCAGGGATGCTGTTTTCTTGTACTTTTTAATGAATCTATTCGACCTTTTGGGGCCATTGTGTTTTAATGCAACGTTTGCCTCGGGGATAACCGTGGAGCAATAATTGCTTTTCTGAGTAAATAAGTTTCGAAGAGCCAAATGCGTCGGAGATGGAAATAAATAAATCGATACCGGGCTACGGGTAACTTGGTGACAACCTGGCACTGGGAACCGGGGCCCGTTACTATAGGCAACCCCACGCCGGGGGTTTGAGTTGTTGGCCTGAGTTGGGCTAGCTTTCATCGTTTATTACACCCGCGGGGCCCCAAAACGGGGGTCGGTTTCCGGGTCTTCTCGAGAAGAACGAGTCCTGACCAATAATAATAAACATAATCGAAGCATGGATCGTTAATTTTCCCCCGAAAGCGTGTTACGACTACGACTGGGAAAAGCGGGAGGGCGAGAAAAACAAAACCCCCTAAAACTTCGGCACCGGCCCATCGAACCGATTGGGTCGAAGTAAAAATGGGCCAAACTGGGCTCGCGGGCGAAGGGCAGGAACAGTTTCCTTAGCAGCGGTTCGTTCGTGTCGTCCTTTCCACTCGCCCCGTTCAGTCCGGGCCGCTGCCGCGGACGTGTTGCCAGTAATGTAGCCGTGGTGTGTAGCGGGTGCGCGAGTGCGGAAAAAGATTGGAAAACCATCGGAAAATAATCGACAGCTCCCGACAGAAAGGGTCTTCTTTCCACCTCGTTACGCCAGACAAATGACGGTTTTCGATGGGTGCTTGCGCCGGTTCGTTCAGCTGAAAAACGCAAGATAAATCATACTTCACGGCCGGGTGGCCGTGGCCGAAAGCTAAACTCCGGCCCACCTTCCGGGTGGCGATCGAAGCGTGAAAGCTTTCAAGGATCGTATCCGTTTTTTTGGTTAATATTTTATCGTCCCGGCGAAAGCGCATTTGGTGGCGAGTGCACCCTGGAACTACACGCCGGGGTCTATAAAGCTGAATTATTACGACGGGGTGCTCTCGAAGGTGTGAACCGGAACAATGAAACCTCCACTGGGTTGCGGTTATTTATTTATTTTATTACTATTACACAACGGACAGAGCCGTATTGAGCACCAAATTATATGGTTTTGCACTCCAGTTGGTGATCATCACGCTCACCTTTTGGTCGTTACACTCATTGTAGGTCTTACGGTTGACGAATCCACAACGAACTCCCGGTATGCGATGCACTCATAAGATTAATACTTTGTTTGTGTGGTGCGCCTCTCGATGGGCCAGCATCTTGGGAGAGCGAAGGAAGTCAACCTCACGGCACGATTCGTGGCTCGGAAGTACTGTTTACTGAAAGTCCAACGAGCCGTATCGCCAAACGAAATTCCACCGAATTTGCTACCGTCGTAAGGGTTCAGCCAGAACGGGACGTTCTGCGTTGCTGTGTTGCCTTCCATTTTATGCTACGTTTCTCACGGGGGCTACGTGTAAGCATATGTTTGCTTTCTTTCGGGTATGATGCTTTTTTGTGGTCGTTGCTACGAGCTCACCAATTTCTTCTTGCTCCTCAACAGTTCAACAATCGAAAAGCACAAAAAATCGATCGAAATGTAACTAAAATTGCATCAAATCCAACTCTGCATGAACGTCAGACGGCGGCCAGACACTTGCCGTGTTCTATTGTGTTCGTAGAAGTCGTCAGAAGTAAGCTTCACGGAAGAGTACCCGAGACCGGAAAGTTCGAGGAATTCCATCAAACGTCCCCGGGGCTTGTTTGTTCGCCGTGGCGCAGCCCGAAGGCTTCCCGGCCCTGGCTAGACGGGCGAAGGCCGATGCTAAAACACAAGATCATTAGAGGACGGCAGCAAAACGGCGGCGTCGCCGGCAAGAATTGGGAGAAACACGCCGAATGAAATCTAAATTCAAACCACCCATTCCCATACCCAGGTATTACAGGATTTCGAATGAATATAACCCGCGGGAGAGAGAGCGAGAGAACGGGAACAAAGAATTAAGGATAAAGCCAGCCCCGGGGACCAAGTGGGCCGTGTGTGGCGGAGAGCATTAGCTCCGTGATGCCCGCTGACGCGCCCTGCTCGACGTTGATCGAGTGCGCTCGTCGCACACACTTATGCTCTCGTCGAGTGTGATGTTTATGCTGATTTGATGTGTGTACATTCTTATGCTCCGTACGTACGCATTCGAGCTGCCCGAACGGACAATCGGTCAGCGGCAGCGCGAGCACCGCACTTGACGTCGATGGGATGTGTTTCAGCCGAGCCGGTGTCCACCGGTGCCCACCAAACCTCTGCCCAAAAAGCAGACACAAAGGGACCTTGTGCCAAGCATACACAGCAGCATTGGTTTCGAGGGCCTTCTTCGCTGAAGTCTCGCTGGACGGGGCGGATGGAGTTATTGTGCGCATTCTCTTGACGCCACACTCTTGGCGCAACAATCGATGTGAACCAAACCAAACAGCAGACAGAAGGCAGAGGACCATTTGAAGGAACCGAGGAGGCTCTCGTTGTTGCCGTTGTCTGCCGGAGACATTGTAACCGACGGAACGGTAGGAAAACGTAAACACAGAACCACAGAAAAGGGCCTTACCGAGACATCGAGTTCGGACGGAGGGAGACGGTCTTCCTAATTTGAAATTTTCCACTTACCCAACGCACGACCACGGTTGACGTCGGCTCGTTATCGGGCCTGAGAATATGCATTCCAGAACGGTGGTCTCGTCCGCGTCGGGACTTTTGGCCTTCGCGCCCGTTTTGCTTTATTAACTTATTTACATACTGAAAAATTAAGCTCGCTTAAGCTCCGGGAACGTGTCCATCGCGCGCGCGTGCGCCCGCGGAGAGCGAGGGTAGTCCGAGATAGGCATGTAATAGACGGGGGATCCGAGTCGAGTTATGCATTGAATTTATCACCTCGTGCCAAACGAAAGCAAAGCAACAACAAAGGACATTAAATTATGTGCCGAAGGAAAAGACGACCCATCACAACGGAGACCGGGCTGCGGTTCGGAGTCGCGCACCGGTTCGGAACGGTGCATAAATAATGGGCCCGGTTAGGATGGACAACATTATATCGCCGGGAAAAACTGTTGTGACTAATGAATGCACACCACACCGCAGTGGTAAACGCGCGGAGTGAAGTGTAAAAGACTCCCGTCTTCGAGGAGGCCTTCGAAGAGGAACGATTCGTTTTAATTGCGTCCGCAGAAGGAACAACCAAATCGAGACCGGAGCGAGTGGGACTTCTAAAACAACACCTGCGTTTGCTGACATCGAAACGCTTGAAATATTAAATAACTTCAAGCACCCCAAAACCCATGTTTCCTTCCCGCGTTCCCGGGCGTTGCCGTCCACATCACTCTATTATCAACTCTGGCCTGTCGTGCATATCTCAGCATAATTGCCAAATTCCTAAACATTTGTCTCGGTCTATCCCCGGTCGCGCCCCTTCGCAATAACGACATAGTTTTCACGGTTGACGGGAACGTACAAGATTGCTGGTAGCAAAGAACGGATTTCATTTCCCAAACTTCGTCACGCCTCACACTTTGGAATAAATTTGGCAACGCCGGGTCCGCCTGTTGTTAGTTCCCCTTTGTGCGTTTTGGCCAACTACGCTATGCGGGCTATTTTCAAATTGAACCACGACAGCAAGTAAGTATTTCGGGAGATCAAAATGTTTTGCTTACTCCAAGCTGCGACTTGGAACGGAAGCTGACGTCGCCGGTGTTGAGCGGAAAAAGAAATTTAAATTTTATCCTTTACACCGCGCTCCATTACAAGATGGCGATCCATCAAAAAAACAATGCCGTGCTCTTTACCTTCAGAAGCATCATTTGACAACCCCAAAAAGGGCAAGGAGCGATTACTGCGAACGCCTCGGTGGAGTTGCCCTTCGGTGGTGCAGATTTTTGCCCTAAGACGATATTCTAGTTTGCCGTTGCCCATGGGAGCACCGAGTCACGTCCACCGTCGGCTCCCTTTAATTCCCCCGGGTGTCGTCCGGGTACGGAGACTTCGAATGTCTGGCGTCGCGAAGGAAGCGAGCGGGGCCACCACTAACACTGCGCCGTGAGGCACAACTCTTAAACACCCCTCGGAATAATAATCTGCAATTCGGTCGTTGCCATGGCCGAGGCCTTCCGAGACCCATTTCGGCCAGATGACGCCACAGCACGGCGGTGGCGACGGCGAAGGACGCCGTCCATATTTCTTCCTTCCACCCCGCGGGGATCAGTCGCGAAGATTTAAAGGACGGGCCCGGTGCGGAAAAAGGTGGAACACAGCACGGCGTGAAAAGGTGGAAAATGGTCCCTCCGCGGTCCAAAAATGAGCGCACTTTCAGGGAAAAGTGCGCCTTCTTCTCGCAAGGAAAACTGGCCACGGCGGCACCCCACATTCGCCGGCCAGGAGACTTTTGATTCGAGGGGGAAAATCTTATTAAGTTTTGTCCGGGATTGTAATAAACTTCCGGGGCCCGGGCGCATCGGGCCAGGCCGTCAGCCGTAAAACCAGCCAGGAACGGTTGGGTGGGGGGGGGTTGTTTTGCCGGGTCCGACCAGCAGCTAACTTTAATGGGGAAAACAACTTCAATCATTTCTTCCAGTGCATTTGCGTTCACCGAATGAAGTAGCTTCCCCTTCACGGCACCTTCGACGCCAAAGCAGCACGATTTGCAGGGTTCCCTCGAGAGGGAAGGCCTTGGGCTGGGCGGCAACTGCAGTTCAACCTCGCGAAAGTTTGGAATTCCTGGGAATTACTGAATTCCAGTTACTTAACACGATTTTCAAACAAAATCCTTCGAGAAGCCACGTAGAATTAACGGAAGGTATCGTTCGAATAAAGTAAACAAACTCTTTAACGAAATCTACCAAAAAAATCCTGAATCACGACAGAAGTAAGTGTCGAACAATGTGCTGAGAACGCAACCGGGACGTGGTCAATCTGGCGGCCCACTCGTGGACTCACCGCGTCGCAACTCTCACGCTCGTCTTTGGATTGCTCTCGACAGAAAAAAAAGGTACGATCATCGTTCGCGCCACTCGCCGCCAAATCATATGCATTCGACTCAAAAGTGCATCAAAAACGCAGTTGCACGCGAACCGTGACTACGGGTGCGGCGCGCGCGGCACGGTGGCGCAAAAAATCCCTCCCGGCATGACACGTTTCAAGCCGCGTTCCTTTTCGGCTCGGCCACGATGCCGCGACGGAACGGAGCTCTTCTTCGCAGGCGAAATGCGGAGGTGCGGAGTGAGCGAAGAAGCGAGCAAAAAGTGGCCACTACCAACCACCGAAGAAACGGCAAGAAACAACGCAAAGCAGATACAAATTAATGTTCGCTGTTTGATGTCTTAATTATGGAAGAACGAACGGGCTGTGGCTGGCTGGCTAAAGTGACTGACTGACGTGGCTGGCTGGCTGGCTGGTGGGCTGCACTTACCGCGAACCGGAGTTCGCTCCGGGGAGCATAGAGAGCAGAGGCATATTGGCCAAAGTGCAGTGCCGCTGGCTGCCAGGGAAATACAATGGCCGCGCTCCGGTGCTCGCTTCTAGGGCGCTTAATTAGAATGGGGTATTACTGCTTCGGTGAGCCTTGGAGTATTAGGAACAATCTTTTGTAAAGATTGTGTCCAACAAGAACTTTGAGAGGCACTGTTTGAATTGTTTGTAGTTAAATGTCTGTAATTTTGTCAGCTTAGTCATATTCATTTTTCCAGTAATTATTCATTCTTTAATGCATTTAGCTATTCTTTAATATTAAACAGTTTTATTCACAGTTTAAACAGTTTTGATATTAAACAAAACTAGAAAATAATAACTCAAAGTTAGCTTAACATAAACATTTCCAAAGAACTATAGGTAAATTGATCATTTAGAAGAAACTTTACAGATACAAACAAAACAGGTTAATATAGTGAACATCGAAAAATGATAATGGTCGACTGTTTAGATAGCCATAAATTCGAAAACTTTATAAAAATGCTTGAAGTCACACGAACAAATCGAATATCTGTCGCTTGATCGATACGATCACTTTTATAAGATTTGCTAGACAAGACAACTGTAGAAGTTTTCATATATCCAAATAGCGTTTCGATAAGGTGTACCTTAGTGATTCAAAGAACGCAGCCATTACGAGCCTTTTTCCGTTCAAATTCCGATTCCGCCCCAAAGCCTGGACCCGACTCCAGGAACTCCTGGGCCGATTCTGTGCATCACCAACGTCGGGTCGGGCACGGCATTTTTGCGCCACTTCTCCGTAGCCACGGGGGCCATACGGTGGAGGATGTGTGCTACGAAGGCTCGCATCGCTGCCATCCTATGTGCCTAATGATGCTGCGCCGGTGTGCTCACTGTACCGCAGCCGATTTGGGTTCGCAGTTGATGAATCGTTACAATTCGCAAAATGACGGTTCGCGCATTCACGACTCCCGGCTCCAGGGGCGAGGTTGTTAACAAATCTTAACGATTCGCGCAATTGTTTCACGGTTTTGTGTGCGGTTTTGTTGCTCGTTTTTGCCCGGCCTGGGAGCGTTCTTAATCTTCCGAGACATTTCGCATGCGCCCCCAAACGAAGCGTTTCGGAACGGAACTGGATCGCCGAGAAAAACTTGAATCGCACCAGCTATTTTGGGCTCGGTCGGTCGGTCGGGCTTATCTGTCACTTGTGATAAAATGGAATTTTAATTTTCAATTTCGCAACCTCAAGGTCCACACCTTTGAATGGAACTGATTAATTCAAAGTGGAGCGTAAAAATACTTGTTGAAAATATCTTAATCATCGCCGAGTGATGCACCGTCCGTCCGGGGGGTGCGTTTGCTTGGCCCCTTCTTTCATCGCTGGCCGACATTCTCGGGTCGGCGCGTGAGTCAGTCCCCGGAAAGTCCCCGACGCCCATTGAATGTAACGGAGGTCGGCCCGTCGTCGGCTGGCTTTCAATTTTTCGGCGCTCCCATAAACATCGCCATTAATCCTTCCGAACCGAGCCCGTTCAGCAAACATGTAATCAGAGAAAATTGTCGTAAATATTCATAAGATGATATGCAACCCGTCCAGTGCCGTCTGTGCCGTCTGTCCCTCGCCGTGCCGTGCCCGAGATTACGGGCACGGTCCCCCAAAACTTGATCCTTTCCAATCAGCGGCGCTGCATCGCCGGCGCGCGGCTCGCAAATGCAAACACCTTTCCCCGGTCCCTTGGGCGTTCGGCGGGGCCGGGCAATCGGGCCCGATCTACCCAAAAAGCAGATGCACCGAGGGCGGCCCCGGTGGGGGGGGGACCGAGACCGAACGGAAGTTCAGCCGTTGGGACGCGTTCGGAGAGCAATTTAAAATGCAAATTTTTGCACCACACAACAATTAAGTGTGATTATTCACATTTAACTTCGAGCGGTCGGCCGTCCGGTCTCCGGTTCTTCGGGCGCGCTCCCAATGCTTTTATGGTACCCGGACCCACCCCGGGCCGGGCCGGATGAATGGACGGCTCCGTTCCGGTGCCATGGCCGCCATCACCCTTCGACCCTTTCGCCTACGCGCACTCCGTCACCCCCCCCCCCGGTGTGTGTTGGTGGCGCCTTATCCATCGGCCGAACGAATGACAGCAGCGCATAACGTTGGAAAGGGATGAGTGTAATTTTCCTGTCATGAACTCATGGCATCGTGGGCCGCCCAGCCGCCGGATCGCCGACAACTCAATCGTTCCGAAACCGCGCGGTGGTCGAATGGCACTCGGAAGTCTGGTCACCTGCTTCGAGTGAAGTAATCTCAGGCCGCGAAACCTTGGAAACGTGCCGGTTGCGTGGTAAAAGATCTCACTGGCGCATGGATGGGCATCAATTGGCTATTTTTAAACTTTCGGGGAATGTTTGTTTGACAAAAACTAAATACATTACAACCTCATCGATGATCTATCCGTGGTGTTGTTTGTTTTTGTATCTGGTCAGTTGCGTTAAAGACTTCAAAACGACCTCAATGCTTTCGGTAAGTAGAATTGTAGTTGTAATAAACTAAGGTTATCTGAATGCGTGTAATACTCCGACCTTCAACATGGACTCTGGCTCGTTAACATCTACTAAACGATAAACAATAGGAATAAATAAATAATACGTTAAAATGATGTTGTGTCGAACCCGTGAAAAGTGAGTCGTTTGATGATTATAATTAAATCAAATAAAATGTTGAAATGTAGAATCGGTTCTAAAGTCCGTTGTGGACAATTAGAGCAAATCTTTCACTAACGAGCGGCGGTTGTTATTAGAAACACAAATTCCGAATACTTTTCCGATTGAACACTAAAGGGGTTCGTTCGAACTGATTGGAGATCCATTCACGGAACCCCTTTTAATGTGTAATACTCTCTGATCCCTGGACATCATCCATTTCCTGGTAACGTTGCCGACCCCGCGGCCAAGTACGTAACGCATTAAACCCCTATTACGTCCGGGCCCCTCTAGTGTGACACGTGGACAATGTTGAACCAGACGGTTACGCGAATCCCGCCATTTCAACCACCAACCTTGCATCTTGCGTGGGGCTCATCATCGGGTTGCGCTCGCGAGCCGCGTGCGTGATTTGCGTATGAATGCGCCACACTTTTTGCCGCAATTTGCTGCCACCCACAGAACACCCTCGTGGTGGTGGAGTGGCCACCGAGAGCCAGCCCCCGGATCCTGTAACCGGCGCGCGCCCCGATGTCACGGCGCGCATTTTGAATAATAAAAGATAATCATCGGCGATTAGTGGATCGGTCTCGCATACGAAATTATGCTGTCCGCGCGCGATTTTCGCTTTCACGCCCGACTGTGTGTGGGTGTGTGTGACTGGGGCTGGAGAGTATGTCGTACCGAGTTTGGGCACACTTCAGGGCCCTCCGATTATCCTTCGAAAAAGTGATTAAAATGGAAACCGTAAATTTTGGGGGCCGTCGAGCGTCGGGATGCGGGCCGGCCGACCGCCGGACCATGGGAATGTAAATCCGTGGCTCAGCCGAATGAATCGTCGCCTGTCGCCAGGTGGCCAGGCCCCAACCCTGGGCAGCTTAGCGGCTCGAGAGAGCGAGAAAGGGAGTCCTCCCGGCTTAGGATCCCATCGTCTGGCGGCTGACTGTTGGGACGACGTGGCCCGTACCGGCCGGCCACACGCAAATTATGACCCACACTCCCCGGGGCACCTAGGAGAGATAGTATTTATGCTGCCGACAGCACTAAATGTGTACACTTTCGAAGTGATCCGATTAATGTTGATAGGATTTCACTAACAATGGCACTGGGCCGTGCGCACTCGTTCCTTCCCGACGGGTAAATGTAATAAGTTCCGGTGCACGTTACGTTACAACTTTTCGACCCCTCCCTCACGGTGGCGAACAGCGGAGTCCGCGCTTTGGGAAGGGTGTTTAATTTTTCTCTTGTGAAAACTCGGCCGCATTTTATAGGCGAGATTTTTGCATTCATTTCCCGGTCCGCTCGGAGGGCTTAGCGAAATTATTCCCGTAATTTCGAAACGGTTGAACCGTCGCCGTAATCAACGCCCGGTGCGACACTCGGAAACCTTTCCGCTGTACTGGTTTCGTCATCAGACGCATCATAGCGTTAGAGTAGAATTATTTGCGTTGGTGACTGATGGAATGATTTATATTGGTACCTTGTCCGCCTTTCTTTCAACTTTCTGTCGCCAAAGTTTTTTATGCCCTTAAGTTGACCGTAGCTTACATATAACTTAGAAATAGTAAAAATAATAGTAAAAATAAGAAATAGTTAATTCGTGTGAAACACAGTAGCTGGGGAAACAAAATTTAGCTCCTCAAAATAAACGATGTTATGAAGTACGAGCTGTAAAATGTAGTTAATCTAATCGAAATCCAGTCAAAAACATCGAATAGGTCACATAAATAATATAACTGCCCCTGTGTGCAATGGAAGCAATATTTGGTAAAGATTCAAGATTTGTGTAACAGCAAATTCTCCGACTCTCAAAAGAAATAGACAAAAAGATGATAGAGAAACAAGGAAACGTACTACAGATTTCGGTTGGCATCCAAGGATGATACCCAGAAAAAATATAAAACCGTCTCTAATTGTATCCCGTTTACCGACGGTTTTGGTCAAATTTGTGGCTCGATCCTTGAGAAAACATGCCCAGTTTCTCCCGTCTGATCCCGCATCCATGTGACTGAATGCGGAGTGCGGAAAATTCAACCCCCGAACGCCGCCGGGTTTCGGGTTTCGACCACGACCCACGGATTAGCAATCGATTTCCATCTGTTGATATCCGCGCGGGAACTCCATTAAAAATTGATCTTCGACCCATTCGCCGTGACTGACGCTAAATGATTCCATTTGCGCGTGCGGCGCCATTTCGTGGACGTTCTTCTCCCACACACACAGAGGAACTGAAAATGATAAACTTTCTGCGGAAGATGCAGCCAAGTCTTGGGCCAAGATTGGGCTGCTGCTGCCGGCAAAATCCAGCGCGGAGTGGTTCGATTTTTTAATGGTCTTCCATCGGGGATTTTATTTGCTCATCAATCTTAATTCACCACCACGAGGGGGAAGTCCACGTCGTGTCCACGTCCACGCGGTGCCTTCCCGCCTCAGCACTGCCTTGCCGAAATGCATTATCTGTGTTTTTCTGGTCCACGCTCTAATTTTTATGTGATCGGAACCCACTTAGACCAGACCGGCAGTGCGTGGCTGTCGGGAGCCGCTCAGATGGACCGTTTCCCAGGCACCGTCCTTGTTGCCCGGGCAACACGCCCGGGTTTTCCCCGGACCCTCTGCTCTGCTGGATTTCCCGCGGGACCGAACGCCCTTCACAGGACACTTGTTTTCCATTCGATTAACCCCGGGACGCAACTCGAGAAAGCAAGTTTTCCACCATCAGCACCACGCGGAAGAATCACCCATCGACGTCCTTCTGTTCGCTAATGTCCTCGGTCGTGGGACTCCGCACCGGTGGGCTACGTTTTCGCCCAACTATATTTGCGCTGCACTTTCGGAGCCCCGGTGTACTGTCGGTGATTGCTGTCGGTGTAACTTGGCAAACTCGGCGGCCGGCCCTCGAGAAATGTCCGACACGGGCCATAGGGCCACCATCGACTGTCGCGAGAGGTCAGAGAGCCGCCTGTCCCGCGTATTGTCCATCAGCATCAGCGCGACGGAGTGAACCGTAATCACCGCCGGCGAACCGTCAATCACTGCGCCCAAAAACTCCGTCATCCGTTTCGTTTTCGGGGTCCGGAGGAGTTATTTATCAAAACCATCAAAATCGCCGCATCGCGGAGAAGGAGCCGGCGCAGGCGAAGACACGCGACCGAAGACCTTTAACGGCGTGAGCTGAGGTCAACGGCGTGATTGCCTGCAACTACGACGAGGTCCGTCCCGTCGACAAGGTTCCCGGGGCGACCGACGATGTCTACGGCCGACCAGGAATTATCGGTGCAGCGGGCCCGCGGTTCCTGGAGCGGGTGTAAGGTTTTACGGGTCCCCCGGTTCAGCTGGGCGTGTGGTGCAAAAATGTTGATTTGTTACAAATTCCACCGAACGCGCGTCTACGGGCGCCTGTGGTGGCCACTCTTGGAACACGTGGCGGCGAGCATTTCTAACCCCCAAAAACCTAGTTGTCAAAATGATAGATGTTAAAACCCGAACCCGGGCAGAAGTGCTTAACACCACACCTTCTAGCCTTCGGCGTCAGCAGGCGGGGTTCCGGGGGCCCTAGCTCGCCAGAGACCCCCTCAAGGGCTTCCCTTGTCTGCGTCGGTGAATAGAGATCAATTTTTGGGTTTGACTTTCCTTTATCATTGTTCAGGTAGGCAGGATAGCGGAGGGAACACAAAACACACACCCCGAAATTTGACAGTTGATCTTTCGCCGAAAATAGCGCCAAACGGGCACCGCGTCGAGAAGATCATTCGTCATAGGACGGTTGCCATTTCGTTAGCCTGCTCTGTTGCTACGTTTTTCGATTATTATTATTTCTTCGTCTTATACCCGGATGATCGCGTCTTCGCGCTACGCGCAGGCCGTTCAAGCTCAACCCCTCAATAACATAGCTCAACGGCGCGGCGCTTTCGGTCGGTCAGCGGATCGATAATCGTAGGGTTGCGTGAAGGCAACCGGGGCCGGGGCCGAAACCCATCGCCGCTGCAAACCCCTAGATGGGGTTCGGTTCGATCAGCGGCCATAGAACAGAACCCGGACAGCCGGCATATTAGGTTGGGTTTGTTACCTATTCTTTGCGTCCTGTTTTTTCGGGGGGCCGGTGAAAAAAGGTAATGATTGCCCTCCCCGGTGTCATTAATCTTGTTCTCATTCGAACTGTAATAATGGAGTGAAAAATGTCTTTATTAAGGTACCTGAACCGGCGGCGCGCGCGTTATTGCCGGTGCAACCGCGTGCCACGCATCCACCGCCCTCCGATCGGTGGAGGAAATGGAACTACGAATCAAGAACGGGAATGGGCAGTCGATTGTTTTTTTTTGCCCGAAACTCGTACGCCTTTGGGAGGTCTACGTTAGGTGCGTTTGATGAGTCTGGTTACGTCAGTTGGATGAACTCATATTGAGCTTCTGCTAAATGGATTGAGTTCCAACATCCACACGAGGCTGTGAGCATGTAATTTAACTTCGGATTGCCATAAAAGAATATTTGTAAAGTCCATAGAACACTGGCTAAGTACACCTACACGGCGCTTGGTCGGTCTTAATGCACACCTTAAACCGACGGATTAACCTTAAGCTACTGAACATTTGAAAAATATGTGAAAAATTTAAATAATATGTGTGTAATTCTTCTTTTTGAATCGCTCTTTTGAGACGGTGAATATTAGATTGGGGTTCTAGGAGCAAAATTATGACGATTAAATATGGACAATGCAGCCAAATCTGGCCTTGTTTTCAACAGAATTCTGCGCCTAGCCAAGGCCAATTCAAAAAAAGATCAGGATTTCGCTAACGGCATGATTTGAACCATCTCTTATTGTGAGAAAAGCTGCTCTGGAGTAAATCTGAATGAATTTTTGGTATGACTCAACTATTATCATAAGGAGTTGAAACTTTCTGTTTTATGAGGTCTAAATCAACAGTAGGAAACAAATTACAACGGCATTATGTATCCTGTTGGTTTCTCTTCCACGTTATGGTGACTCGAAAGCTGGTCGAAACTTGACGAAAGAAAACAACATTCAAGAAGAAACAGGTCTTATTGGTGAAGATTTCACCTTCGAACAGGAGAGTGTAGCAATCCATAAGTCAGAAGCAGTCATGCAGTACGTCATGGCCGTCAGATGCCGGTACGAACGCTGACAGTGCATTGGAAACTCAATCTCTCCAGATATCTCAGAGCAGAAGAAAAAATACCACCCAACTAAACCCCAGATCAATAGACCTTTTGAAGATTTATGCCAAGTCCTTTGGAGGTGCTACTCTACTCTTTGCTCAAAGTTTTCTTTAGCTTTCTTCCATTTTTTATTAACTTCTCCTCGACTCTGGGGCTCTACATTAGTTTAACTGAAATGATCAATCCACATCGCTTCATGTTCAAACAATTTACCGATTTGATTCCTGACGTTAAAGTTCAGATACTGTTCAATTTTATACACTCTGCCGCAATTAGCGTTGCCACTTGCAATCAACACCCTGCGCCCGGGCTGCGGTCTGCTCGTTTCGGAAGCTCCGCGCCCAGCGCAGTGGTCGCTCGCCGCGGGCTTGTCACCTTGGCCGCAGCCCACCAAACATAGCTCACCAATTAAGGGAGCACGAGTCACCGGGAGGATCATAAATCCGCCATTTTCCGAATCATTAACTTTCGACAAAAACACTCGGCCCGTCGCCGGGGCCGAGGAGATAAATTTCGCTTTACAACCCTATCTTATCTCATCAATTAAATTTTATCGCCTGTTCCATCGACCGTCGGCCGCACCACCTTCGCCCGTGCATTCCTTTCCCCGCCCGCCGGTCACAACCACAATGTTACTCCCCAAGACATCCACTTCCACGGATTATCTGGTGGATCGGCCTCGGCGTCACCGTCCAGGTATTCGGCCCATTCCGCTGAACACGTTCCGGTACGGGTCCTCCGAGGTTGATGGATTATCGCGCCGAGCGCCGCGGTCACGTAACGCACGACGCTGGCCGGCTGGCGGGCAGGTTTGCGGAATCAGGCGGGTATGACCGCACCCCTTGCGGGTGAGCAGAACTGTCATAAAGTTTCGCCTAGTAGCACCGAACCAGGTCGAACCACGGAGCTCCGCTTTTGACGGCTGACTTGGCTGTGGCCGAAACTGGTTAGGGAAATTCACGAAAACCAGATTGTTGCTCAATTTCTGATGCAGTCACCGGCCGGCCGGTCGGGTGCACCTCGCGTAGGCCACAGCCCAGACCGGTCCCGGAGCGCGGCAGGTTCGCAGGCGACGAACGCTTCTGCGTTCTTACAATGTCATTAAGTTTTATAGATCGTGAATGTTAATGCACAGCACGCCGGCTGGGTTTGGCGTTGGCGCTGGCAAAACGGTGCTCGTGAAGTAAGACCGCACGAGGATAACATCTACACTTCGGCTCCGTGTCTGTCCTGTGCAGATCCGTGCCTGTGGGGTTTCAGCCGTTTTGATTGACTCACGTTTTCTTATGGAGAAATTGAAGCGAAACCTCATTTGGCCCCCTAGTCAATCGCAATCGATCAATCGGGATCGGTTGACTCTGGATTAGCATTGGATCGTAACATTATTTGAGTCATCGAACCATCATTGAAACATGATACCATAACAAGCTGTCCAGTGATTATGACATACGATGAACATCGAACGAACGAACGAACGAACCTCCTCGTGCGACTGAAAGTCGACGAAAATCGGTGTGTGAAGATCGACTTTGGAAAGCTAATTATGTTAATATGTTGATTATTCGTTCCGTTCTTCGATTTCTTAATGCATTCGCATTGTTAATCACTGTATTAGCAACATCCTTTATCTCGCGCATTCGAGCCCGATTCGGTCTAATTTAGGTTCCATTTTTCTTTACGTCTTTATTCCAATTCCACAACAACAGACGCAGTCGGGCATCATTTTCGGACGACCAAAGATGGAGTTGTTGGGTGAGCGACCTAAAAGCAACCGAAACGGGGTAACTGTCTGCGGCTGAGAGTAATCATAATTTCGAACCAAATGTCAAAATATTGTTAGCAGCTCAGCTTAGCATCCATTTAACACACTTCTCGTTAATGATCTTCATTGAACATGCCAGGCACGGCTCCGGGTGCCGGGGGAAGCACCGCATTTAATCGGACGATTCTCAGCGACGGCCTCACAGGCCGCATTCGTGACGATAATGGATGTCGATCGGATCTATCGACCGGGCTCCCCGCCCGGTGTGGAGGGCAAAACAGCGAAACGTCGGTTGATTATCGTGCACACGTACCGGGGCCCCGGAGTTCCCGGGTTCGGGATTTGGACATCCGAATCGTGAGGCCACCGAGGCAAGGGCGCGCGGCCGCCCTGAAAAGAGCAACGTAACGCAATCCCCAATAAACATCGCGTCCTGCAGCGCTATCATCAATCAACAATCTAATTACAATGTCTACACGTCGACCCCGGCGGCCCGGTGCCTCTCGGCCCATATGTTGATAAGAGTCAGCTGCCGCCGTACTCCGTGGCTCCGGCCGCAGCGAATCAATCGCCACCAGCCGGTCCGATATCTCACCGACCGCATCAGGAGGTCCCGGGCCACACGGTCTAGGAGTTTTCCGCGCCCGGCCGGGTGAGGTTGCAACATTCGGTTCCCGTAAGGGGTTGATTGCTTCGCGTAATGCACTGCGCGTCCCGCTGTGCGCGGGACTCGATCAGATTTTGGAAGAATTTCTGTGGCTGCTCCAGATCGCGTCCGGGAACTCGGGCACACACACGCGCATCTCGGCTCCAGTTCTTCTCACACCGCCCGTTTAAAGAGCTGTTGAAAGATCCGCTCACCAGTTGGCATCGCTCGCTCGTGAGGATCGTCGTTGTCGGGGGGTCGTGCCGATGGTGTCGATAGAAGCGATTACGAAAATAGATCCCCGGGTGGGTGTTCCGGCGACAACCTGGGAACAATATGGCCGTTTCCACGCCGTAGGTCTCCGCTGAGGATGATCGATGCTGACTCGACCACGCGATCCCGCAATCTCCCGCGAGCGCTGACGGATTGCAGCGGTGACATAAACGTTGCCGGAGCGGAGCGAGGCTGGAGGACTTCCGGTAGAGTGCCACCACCCACGTGGTGACAACAACGAGCCAGCCGAGCTATCTCTGATGCCGATGCCGATCGTTTACGGTACAACAGGGCCGCTTAACCTTGGGCGAGCGTGGGCAGGAAACATGCGATATCCTCGACCGCGCGACATTCATATTCACAATTTCCGCACCGAGACAGAGACCTCGCACGGATCTTTTGCGTGGCGTGATGCTGATCGGCATTTTGCACTTCACCGGCACCGGCGAAGGTGCCTCCAATCTCTCTGTCTCTTGCTCGGCATGTTGTTGGAGGTTTCGCTAGGCAACTCGCTGGTGATCATGACGACGAGGACGACGGCGATGATGATGATGATGATGGCGTGTTGGCGTCCTCTTCATATCTTCCCGGTACCCGGGGTACGATCGAGGCGCGCCGCCGACGGTCAGGCCGGGACCCGCGGACGCTCTCTTAATAATGTCTGTTGTGATGAGAAACGATTATCGTCCATTGAAAAAGTCACACCAAACGGACCGAGACGGGTCCGAGCCACTTCACTCCACGGACGGTCCGTGATTATGATGTCGGCCGTCGGGCGGTGAGCGGTCCACCACGGCTCTTGGTCTACCCGAGCATATCTTACAAGACTTAATTGTGCACCTCTTGTGTGTGTCTGCTGTGTGTGTTTGGATGGTCCGCGACGTCAGCGGCAGCACTCGAGGAGTTAATAGTACCACCCGTCAATAAGGATCGCCGCGCGCGCTTTGGGAACGTTAAGCACTGCGTTGAGAATTGTTTAATGAGGACACCATCGCGATACGGCACCGAACTGTGGACCGGCGGGAAGGGGTCGCTTTAAGGAGATTACAAGCGTGGCGTTCCGATACCGATCGCGCATAAAGGAAGTGCATTATTATCACTTCCCATTAACTGTCACAACTGGAGCGCGTCACGCGACCGGAGCGAATAGTGAACCAATCAAACGTGAAGAATGTGCTGTTGAAATGGGACTGCATGGTTGCTTGGGTCACTGCGATGTGTAACTTGGCGAATGGGCCTGTTGTTGTCACCCGGCCGCCGGCCTCCCCAGTGGCCTCCCCGCGTGGCCGGGACAATAAAGTGCAAATCATATTAACATATTTTGTTGTAGCCCGCCATGTCGCCGAGCGTCGAGCGGCGATTTGATTTATGGACAGCGGACGAGACGCTGGCCCCGAGGTGCTGTTGTTCGCCCTCCCCCCACCCCCTGCGCTTATGCACATTCCTCGGCGACATAGCCGAAGGCTGTGCGCCAAACATGGGAATTCTATTTTCCATCCACCGACGGCCGGCCGGTTCGCCGGACGGCCGGCCGGTTCGCCGGACGGCCGGCCGGTTCGCCGGACGGGTTTTTGGGTTTGATTTTGCTCAAATATGCTCGATGCTGGAATGTTGCGCGGCCCGTGAGCCGCGGAATTGTTTAGCGGTCTACACCGAACCCGACACTCGCAGCAGGACCTCGCAGCTGGCGGGATGAAAGAGAGCGGTGATGGTGTATCTCTGTTTTTTTCTCCTTCCCGACCGCGGGCCACTCGCTAAGTCATCGGAATTGCCGGATTGGATCGTAATGAGATTGAAACACATAAAAGACCGCGTGTGGGGCCATTGGGCGTATCCCTCGGAATTGCTCGCTGGCGGCGGCGGCGGCGATCAAGTGTTATGGGCGGCAATCGATTTGGGGCTCGCGGTGCGATTGAGTTATCGAACAGTAAATCGGCCTCGCAAACGTTTGGCTTTCGGAGCTGTGGCACAAATTTTGTTTTCAGGCTTTTGACCATTAAGCCTTAAAGAAAGGCTTAACCATCCTGAAAGAAGGTTCTCCATCACTTACTTTATTATAAGTTTTAATGACTTAAAATTAAAAAAAAAGTTAGCATCTACGATGTAACTATCAAAAGTGACAAAGTAAGACCAATGTTAAGATGATAAAAAGGCTTTCATTAAGTGAGTCATTGGAATAACCTTGGACGTAATGCGCTGTGAGATTTGTTTTGCGGATGAGTGTAATTGGGTAATAGGGTGTAAAATAAAACTTCAAAGTTAGTAATAAATTTGCGTTTAGTATGTAGTCCGTTATGAGTTGTGCGTTGTGCTCTGGATATTGTTTAGGACATACGAGAGTGGCATGAAAAGTTTCCGAAATCAACTTGGAAATGGCAGCACTAGTCAATAAAAGCTAGAGATTTTTTTGTCAATTTTTTGACAGTTACTATTCCAAAATTTCGGCCAGTTTGGATGCGCAGTTATCGTGTAACAATCAGTTAAGTGAGCTGATGTCAGTGTTTTTGGACAAAATCGAGGATCATTTGTGAATGTGAAATTTCGAGCATGAGAGACTCCGGGACGTTCAAATACTGCAACCACCGACCACAACATTTGGGAAAATTTCACTAAACGGTGCAAGAGAAAACCCGAATAAACTTGAGGAGATTGCAGAGGTTATGCTCATGTGTGCTCATGTGTTTGTAACATTTAAAATAAAAATTTAGACATGAGAAGGCTGTCCGCGCGTTGGCTGCTCTTGAAGGACAGAGACTTTCGTCGAGTCGATACTACTTCGAGAAGTATTACTTTTTCCGAGAGATGGGATCGCTGCGAAAAATGTCGCGAGTTACAAGTTGTAAGGTTGAGTTTGTCGTACTGGAAACTTTTCAGGCCACCCTCGTAGTCCTCAATTTCCGCCTCCGTTTTAAAGTATTGCTTTGGTGCACTCACACAATGCTGGTGATGGCAGCGAATATTTGCTGCACATGCCGCATATAGCGATGCTACCACATTTCCATGCCCTTTCGTCAGCTCTCATTGATCGAAGCATTGATGGTAACCGCGACAGCTGCACGAAACTCGCCCATTATTCCCAGCACCTAGAACCCGGCTGTCTTACATTCTGCCGCATGTTTCGCATTTACCACCGGCGCGGTTGGGCGGGTTCTGGTTTTGGGTTTGGCAATTTTGTCCAACATCAGCACCGACCGACCGGTCAGACCGCAGACCGAAAGCTGGTCTGGGTGAGGCTCATTGTACGCATTTACGCAGAGTGGCCATTACGAAAAAAAAATCCTAACGAACCCCCCCCCCCCAGAATAATGGTCTCTGGCCGTGATTTAATGATCCGAAGTTGCTGCAGCTGCCAATAGCCCATTGGGTGGACCCGGGCGGACCATTTTTTGGTTGCGTCCGTTTTGCATGTGTCGATATTCATCCTCCCAATTTGTGTGCTGTCGGCTCACATCAGTCGGGGCGGTCGGGCATACCCGGCCGGGGTCCGCGTGCGCCGCGCCACTCACACGGCTGATTTATTAATAGGTATAAATATTTTAAACACAGTAAATCATCCCGATAGCCTCGAGTGTCTCGGGTCTCGCGTCTGTAGCCGATTTTAAAATAATATATACAATTTTATCAACCCGCCACACCACGGCCACCCGCCACGGTGCCCGAGTTGATGCACTCGGGGCAGAACGGAACTCCGGGCACGGGCTGATAATATGCTCCCGTTTCGCGTTTTAATGAATTATACTGTCTGTACTGTTGCCGCGGACTCGCGCTCGGTACGCAGTTTGTCAGGCTCGTCAATGTTTCCGCGCACGTTTCGGTTTCACTTCCCGCGTGCAGCGTCCAGCCTCAGGTGCTCGACATAAAAAAGTATTAAAATCGATACGGTGAAGGACCAACGCAACGCGGCGCTTCGATTCCGGGGGAAAAAAACTACGCCTCAAATCTACGATCTACTGCCGGTGCTCGGAAAGGGCTCGAAATTTAATAAACAGCAAACAAACTACTCCGAAACTCTGGCCCGAACGGTGGCAACGGGAGCTAATGTGCAGTAGCGAATTTAACAACGCTCCTATCAGCACACACACACACACACCCCGGTGCGATGCGCATCATCACGTCGATTCGTCCGCGCGGATGTTGAAAATTATAATGAGTGGGAATAAAATTTGCATGTTAAAGTGGGTAAATATTTTAGGAGTGAAAGAGCGAACGTGGGGGGTTCCTGTTAAAAATTCATACCACTTCGTTAGCCCGCAATTGGCCACCCGATCCGATGCCGATTTCGCGTTTCCGATTAATGTATCTGTTTCTGCCGTTGTTGGGTTCACCTGCTACCCGTGGTGGGCCGAATGGGCCAGTGGAACGCTGGCGGGGTGTTAAAATTGAACAACATTACATACCTGTGCGCGAGCCGCGAGGGGAAGGATATAAATCATCGGACCCATCGGACGGATTGATGAATTTAATGAGACCTACCGGAAGCCGATTCCGAGCCCCCCCCCCCCGGGGCGTGCCATTAATTGATTTTCTCTGTCCCGTCGGTCCCTTTCGGTATGCTCAACTAGTCGCTCCGGATACAAAAACAAGTGCCACGTTGTTATGTTTAATGCAGGGAATGTACAATTATTTTTCCGTTGCATGGATGGGTTCAAATAACGGTCGCTCGAGAGCACACACTTTTATGGGGGCATTGGGCAAAAAGAAAAGGATGCCCATTCGCGGGCTCGGTCCCATTTATCACTCGCACTTCAAATCTCGCATCGCACTCGACCGACGGGAAAATTCCTGCGCGGTGCCTTTGGCCTGTTGCGATGAAAACATATTTCTGGGTCTCCGGAAATGTTGTGTGTGTTTCGTGACTGTCTAATCGTAACCGTTTGATCGATAAGCCGAACCGAGGCGCTCGATTCGATCGTTTTCTTTTATGCTAAAGGTACATACCCGGCGCATACCTTCGAGGCGAGCCGAATAGTTGAAAACATCGCTCGCCATCGGCTTGAACTGGCACTAGGAAAACGATCATTCGGATTGGTTGATGAGTTAACGATCAATTATTTGTTTCCCCTAATTTAATGTGTGAATCCCCGGCTGATTTGGGGCTGAGGAATTTTCCGGCGCACATTCGTGGGGAGCCGATCGATCAATCGGGGCGACACAAGAATTCAGAGCACTAGGAGTGCTAGCAGGCGAAAAGTACCTGGATTCGGGCGGCCAATCCACAAATCGTAAACATATTTGATGGGCATTAATTATCCCACCGCGCCGGACCGCGGGATTGGGGGATGATAAAAATGCAAACACAACATCCTTGCGTGGCACGAAATTCCTATGAAATACCCGGAATCGGTTGGCGGCCTATCGGCATATTGAGCCGATCAATCTGCCGCTGGGGTGAGGGCGCGCGCGCACGATGTTTCAATCCGCCGGACCAACGGGCTCCGGTTGACGAGTTCCAATTAAACGGCCCCTCCCGATGGTCGGCCGGTTCGTCCTCGTTTGGCTGACGAAACGCCGCCGAATCGTGATGCCATCAGCCTCGGCTTAACGTGCCTCTGGGGCCACTGGGAACGGAACGAAATTGAATGACTCAAGCGGTCCCGTGTGTGTCCGGCCCCAACCAGGGCCGCCGGGCCTCTAATCGGCCGCCGGTTATTAAAACGATTCCGAAACATCGTAAATATCGGATTAGTGAGTGTTAATGCCATTCCGCCAAAGGAGCCAAGCCGCCTAGCCCAAGAACGGAGATTTCCTTTGCCGGGCGTTTGGAATGCAAACGATCGTTTCGTGGTTCGTGCCGATCCGATCGATCCGCTCGGATCGGCGGCGCAATTCGGGCGAACGAAACCACTCCCCGAAACAGTGATTGGAGCTAATTTTTTAGCGGGTTCATTAATTAATGGGGCCCACTGGCGGTCTCCCCGGAGATACACCGGAGCCTGACAAACGAGCCACGCCGAGGCCACGAGGCCGAAGGCGATGCATTTCTGGTTTATGGGACCCGTGGCCGCATGTCATTTACATGTTTATCGTGACATATTAATGAAAGTTTAGCCCGCCTCGCGGTCCCCGTTTGGCACGGTGATGGGTATAAATTTGAGCAAGTTTATTATAATGACACTCGGGAACTACTTTATTTTAATAGCCACTCGAGTGCGTGGGGGTGTCCTGGTCGGCCGGCCGGGGGGAATTGATTCTTAGCGTCCGTCGGGGTCCCGTTACGTTGCGGCTTAGGTAAGCCGGTTTAGGTGGCAAGAGTTATGTAAGTATTGTTTTCCGTTTGATTTGTTTCTACGTTTTTGTTTTGTTGGGCGTGTTTAGATAAACCCTCCCAAAAACGGTGCTTCTTCTGCGTCGCTGACTCAACCGCCCCGACGGCTGCCGGCTACGGAAGGATTAACACAGCCGAGCCCGCTAATTGGTTTCTCTAGGGGACCCCATTATTGGGACCACCGTCTCTTTCGTTTTTGCCACACACTCCAAATATTGCCGTGGCCATTTGGGAGTTTGATTTACGAGCGGCCGGCGCCGGCGTAACATTCCGTTTCGGCCAGATAATTCCGCGGGCCGCGGGTGTCAAATTAGATCAGCAACGAAATGATTTCAATTATGCCCACAGCCACCCCCCCTACTGGGAGCTGTGACCTGGAACCTGGGCAAAATGAAAATGAAATCCGATCGCCAAAGTGCACGGATCGCGATGCAGATCGGCCAAGTCGCCCACCCGCAGCATAATCGCCCGCGAATCGACCCGGCACCGATCGGTACCGATCGAGTTCCTCATTAAAGGACCAGGGGGAGGGACAGGGGGAGGGAGAGAGAGAGAGCGTGCGAAACCCGTCATCCACTCACCGGCTGGCGGCTCGACGCGATTGAGACATTAATATGTGAATAGTTAATAGAGTGCTCGCGATGCCGCGCGCGGTGTCGGGTAATAGAGAGATTGCCACGACCGGCACCGGCGATGTGCACCCCGCCAGCCGCCAGCCACCGGTAGACGTGACCGCCCCTTCGCCCCATCCTCAGCCACAGCCCAGCCCCGGCCGGTTTTCGTGAGCCGCAACATTTATTAATGCCTTCGCCCGATGTTTACGATCACGAAACGCCCTGCGCTCGGCGCTGGTGCGCGATGATCGCACAATAATCACGTGCACGATGCACGGCTGGGCTGCCCGCCCGCCCGCGGACCCCACCAAACACACAAAGTTTGCGAAGGCGCGAGGACCACCTCGGGCCACTCCGCCGTGGGGCCGCTTGATTGAGAGCCGGGGCCGATGAGGCGTTCGAGGCTTGCGCAAAGGCGAACGGGCGGCCATTGCGGGCAACGTATTAATCTATCTGGATATGTGTAAATGCATAATGTCTTTTATTACACGTGCACATGCTAGGGCCCTGCAGCCGGCCAACGCTGTCTGCCAATGCTCGACCAGACCAGACACTCTAACGTCTGCTGGCAGCAGCAGCAGCAGCACCGTGGTGGATTTCGTGCGGTAATGGTTTTTATTTCGAACGGCTGTTTAGTTCGACTGTCCTTGCGGCGGCGGGAGGGATGCGGCGGTCGACGGGCACCAAAGGGATACAGCAACGGGGCCCATAAGTGCAACGAAATGGTTGGCCCGCTCGTGAGAGGATTGCCCGGTGGCTGGTCTACCTACCCGGCACAAGGCACTGTGCACTGTTTCGCTGGATTGTGTGTGTTCGAAGACACAAATGCTGCCCAAAATTATGAATCACTAGACATCGGCACGATCACTAGACATCGGCATACAAAAATGAAAAAAGTCCGAAAATAAACGTAAGAAAACATAATAAAACAAAAAAAAGGGACAAAAAGAAAAGAAGCACTCAAAAAATAAAACAAAGTGCAACGAGAAAAACAAAAACAAACAAATTGACAACAATTGAAAGAAGTAAAGAAGTAAAAGATACAAAAATAAAAGAAGTCCGGAAAGAAAGAAAACGTTATGAAACAATAAAAAAGGGTTAAAAAGAAGCACTCAATAAATAAAACATTACGATTAGAAAAAAAGAAAAAAATATTACTTGAGGCAAAATAAAATAAAATTCAATACTAGTAAGAGATAAGCAAATGAAATAAGTCTAAACGTAATCGTGAGAAAAACTGAGAAAACAATAAACAAAGCTAACATATTGTGGCACAGATAAACAAAAAGCATGACACAACAATAGATTGAACAGTGCGACCATAACACCCAATAAAGCTACTTCAACAAACAAAAGCGGACAGCAAATATGGCCAAGCGAACGATCACTGTGCGCTGTTCTGGCATCCTGCGGGCCTGGCCGTATCTGGCTGGCCCGGCCTGCGCCCCTACAAATCTATTGCCCATTTAAACAGTTGCCAGCTTACTTTGAATTGCAAATTGCATGTGTGTTTGAGCCTGCGCCTCGAACTATCTTACTTTGGGATAATCTCCAATTGCTAAAATGGCAGAGCTTTAGAAGGGTGCATCCGGAACGGCGGTGCTCTAGCTCTCCTCCGCCTGTCGCTTTCCCCGAAGGGTGCCCCCCCGAGCATCATTGCCCCGACCCAGAGGTGCTAGACCAGAGAGCCGCCCCCCGGAACCCTCCTTTCGGCTTCGGAGTACGGGCCGGGAATGCATTTATGTGTACAGACAATCGTCAACCGGCATGACCTTGTTGGCCGGTGGCTGGCTGGCTGGCTGGTGATTATTATGCACTCTTTCGGGATGCACTAGCGCTCGTCGCGTCGACGTCGACGAAGGAGCTGCAATAATTTAACCAGCGCACACGGAAACTGCACCACGGGGCCATCGGGAGGAATATATAAAACAATCTCGTAACCATCGAGAGAGAGAAAAAAGGAAACATTTTGAAACTGTGTCACTATCGGAAAGTGCGTTTCCATGTCGGCAGCGGATCCTCCGTAAGTTCTCTGCCACCTCTGAGTCAATTTCGCCGGTGAACCGCTCACGGAACCGACCTCGGCCCTGGATGGCCTGGAATGGAAAAGAGTTATGCAAAATTTGTTTTATTCAGTTTATCGCCTTTCGCTTCGCGGATTTACTTTGTTTCGCAGTGGCAGAGATAAGTGGCCAGAGTATACAAAGTGTTCGTCCTTTTCCGCGGCTTAAGTGCGCAGAGAGTTTTCGGTTCTTTTCGGTGAAGTTTGTTGTTATAGGAAAATTATTTTAAATTTCTGAGTAGTGTGAAAAGATGTTGAAAAGTATGTCAATTTATTTAAATGAACTAAGATTTCAAGATTAAAAACCTACAAAAATTCAACGAGAAATAGATTCAAAACAAATGTCATCAAAATGTAGAAAGAAATAAAAGAAACATTACTAAACATTAGGACATAAATTGAGTTTGTTTGTTAGCACTGCTCCAGGGAGTTAGCACTGTTCTGGCATGTTCCATGATGCTTAGTCGTTAAGTTGATTAAATCGATAAAACATACAAAACATAAAGAAACACAGAAAAATTCGTTGCTCAAGATTAAAATACTCAAACGTAACACGAATGAATATAATTAACCAAAGAAAATGCTTTTTTTTGAAGATATTATTTGTACAATCAGAAAAGAAACACTTCAACCAACGAAAGCGCACTGGTTTGATGGATAGCGTTCAACTTTTTTATGCGCCTTTCACCAACATAGCGCCGGAAGCATAGCTCGCGTCATGCCACTGGTCAACCGGTGTGTTGCGGTAATGATGCAAACGGGGGGCACTTAAAACCAGATCTGCTACATAGAAAATGTTATTCATAGTGGCGATGGTGCCCGGTGCGCCTCCCGACACCGCCCGACATGAAGGACCTCTGCCGAAATGGGGCCGAATGGTCAGGAGGCGAAATGCATAAAATAGAAACATAAATTTCGAAGCGTTCGCTACCATCGGAACCATCTTCGGTTCCGGGATAAATTGTTTTTCTGGTTCTGGAGCTCTTTTTTTCTGTTGTTGCCCGCTTGCAGTAGCCACAGCGGCGATGGCCACAAGACGGCAGCCCGGCAAACAGATAGTGAAGGGAGCCCATTTCCATATGTGTCGCCGAGGCTCGTCTTGCGGCGTCCTAGATGCGTCCGCACAGGATGGTCTCTGGATGCATGGTGCATCCAGGGTGCGCGCAGCAAACCGAAAAAGCAAGCCACAAACCCATTTTTGCTCCGTGCTTTGCGTGTCCGTGCCTCAAACAGTAACCCTTGCGCCGCTCCTTGTGGGGCTTTTGTTATCACTAAACATATTTTATTGTCCACCCACCACCGGGCACCATAGTGCCTGGCCAATGTTGCAGAAAATGTGTGCTTTAAACCTCAAAAATGCGTCAGCAGCCGCCACCGACACCGAAGCGATATTCGACCGGCGCGGTCCGTTGGGAATTTCGTGCCACAGCCATCCGTGCCACCTTCAAGATTCGTCCCAAATCCGGTGTCCACTCCCGTGGCCGTGGCAAAACATTATTTGTTGATAATTTATGCGTTTAATCGGTCGCCTGCCGCCCCTCGCGCAATCCCGATATCCATTTGTGCGCAACGGCGACCGAGGAGTTCCAGAAATGGACAGAACATTATGTTCCGTCGGTGGGGTCGCGTAACGGTGGCTGCTTCATGCGCCCATTGTCCTGTCAGGTCCGGCGGAAACGGGCACAACGGGCCAGGATGCGATCGCCAACCCGAGCCCGAGCCGAGCGATTACTTTTAATCATGTCCACCAGTAACGCTGCTGTCCGTCCGGCTAACGGCATCGCGAAACGATTCGAGGCGGGCCGAGCTGAGGCAGAGCTTCATTTTCGCTGGACACGGAAAAGTGTTTCTCGCACCACCAGCAGCAGCACCAACCGCCGTTCCGGAAGACGAAGGTGACACGGAAGGTGCCCGAACCCCGGGATGTTTCACCCGCTGTAACTGCGACGGTATGCGGCCGTTGAATTATGACGCGTTACCGTCAAAAGAAAGGGTCATTAGATGGAAGTTAGAAGAGCTGAGCACAGAATGTGTCAGAAAATTGTGGCAAGACAGATCGTCAATGAAAAGTAATGAAATTAATACGTTTCTCACAGCACAATCCTAAAGCTCACGGGTTATTTTATGTCGATAAAAGGAATTCCCATCATGTATTTAATTATTTGCTTTCTTGTTTCGATATTTTATTTAAGCTTTCTTTTTACTTTCATTGTTTTTATTTCTTCCTTTATTTCATTTCATTTCATTTATTGCTTTTCTCTCATCATTTTCTTTCTTCTTTCTCTAGTTCGTTATTTCTTTTTTTATTATTCCTTTTATTTCTTTCTTATTTCGTATTATTATTTGTTTCTTTTTAGTAATACTGTTTTGTTAAAAAATGTTTAGTTATTTTGAGGTTGCTGTTTTAATGATCAAGTAGCTATTTTGTAGAAATTATTATAGTTCTCGGTTTCAACGTCTATTCGCTGAATTTTACACTGTTGAAATGATATGTTTTTGTCATTTGAAACCTTTAATTATTGGATAATCATCATCATCATTGGACTCATTTAAGGCCTTCGGGCTTTGTTTTTTACACTCATGCGTTAGTTACTGTGACTGTTATCCTTCGGTAACGTTTCGTTGCTCAAGGAAGCTATCGACAGAACTGGGTCCCAAATTGGAACAACATGAATGGCTATCTCAACCGTTTCATTACTAAAACTACTACAACTTTGACTGCGCTAATTTATTAAAAAAGAATGCTTTTGTCTGTGGGCTCGACTTGTTTGCCCGAAATGCATTCGCAACCCCGTGCATGCTGCGGTCGCACTGAGCCACTCGTAAAAGGAAACATTATCCCCTACGGAACAACGGCTATCGTGTGTTGTGGGAGAGCATATTTTTACGGCAACGCATAAATCACACATCCGTTTTCGGGCACCCGTGGGCGGTGGTCCATATTTCAACATCGCCCACAACTCCTTCTCCTTACGCGGCAGCGCGTACCGCTCACATCGGCCAAAGGAGTAACTTGTAATGAGTTTGGGCAGCCGTACGGCATTCGATAGCATTGATAGCGATCGGCGCTCGCATGAATATGTCAAATATTCCTAGCTCCCCGGGACCAGCAACTCGGGAGCAACCCATCCACCAGCATCCAATTAACCGCAACAAAGGTACCGCTGCTGCTGCTGCGTGGTTGCAATCATAGCATAGCGTGGTGGCCGTCCCCTGGCCGCACTTCCGAAAACAATGATGCCGCTGCGTCTGGGCCGTCGCTGGCAGGACACACCGGGGAACTGCAATTGCACCCGACTGTGCCGTTTGGCGGGCACAGTCGGTTTGCATAGTTTCCTAATTGTTGTCGGTTTCGTTTTGGGACCGGGACCGTCTGCGTTGCGATCTAGCTTCCGCTTTTAAGAGTTGCCGCGTGCCGCGCACCACGCAAGAAGCATCATTCCGATCGAAGCCGTCGGGATGGGGGGGAGCGGTATTCCGTTAGGTGGAATGCAAAGTCTACCCCTAGCCTGGCTGGGCCATTCCGGTGACATCTAGGCCACTGGCAAGGCGAGAGAGAGAGAGATAGAAAGAACAAACCAATCCAAGAATGGTGACCAAAGCCACGGTGACCATCCGAGGCTAGTTGGCAACGGTCGCTGCGACGGAATTGATATTGAATTCAATGGAATTATTTGTCTAATATAATAAATTATAGATTCATTCTTCGCATCCTTCCCCGACCGGCGGGGTGTCACAGCCGGTCTTCGGGCCCCGGCTTCCGAATGGCCCCAACCAAGTGCCCTACAGCCGACGGAGCGACGGACATACAAATCGAAGCTGGCAAATCTATGATAATGCGCACATTGGCACATTCTTGGAAAGCGTTGCGAGTTTCGAGTGCAATCGGCGTCGTCCTCGGTGCCGCTGCAAATACACACACAGACACACACACTCGCATCAACTGCCGCCACCGCGAACACCTCCCGGTGGGCGCAAAATGCAATTTTGTGATGAGATTTCCCGCAGAAGACCCCGGAAGCCTCGGTCCCGGGAGGGATTGCATTCATAACTTGCAACAAGGCTGGCCCCCACAACATCCGTCGTTCTTTGTGTTGCCCGTGGGTGGATGCGCACACACACACACACACACACACGGGGTTAAACGGTGACGATGGCTGTCGTCACAATGCACGTCCACCAGCCTCCAGCCGAGGGTCCGGCCAAGGGCCGAGAGAAAACTCGATTCAGGCTCGGGACCGGGGCCGTGTAATCTGTACATGTTACATGTGAACGGAACACGAACACGGAGGTTGGGGAATGTGGTGGCCGGTAGACGGGTGAGGGCTGGGCTTCACAAAACCATCAGCAACACCGACCCGACCGAGGAGAGTGTGGGCGCGGGATCGGGAATTGATTCGAAAGTAAGTGCATCGCCGGAAACAAACATCGACGAGTGCATCGACCGGGCCTCCCACATCAGAGGCGGGCGGCGGTGTCCAACGTTTGTCCCACGGCGTGCCCGGGTGCATCGGGTGCAAAAATGCACCCGGGCGCTGGTGTGCTTTGTTTCATCCGCGAAATAATCACTTACGGTGCACCGGGCACTCCGCCGCTTTTAATCCATTTCGGAGTAATGCATTTCATTTTCCGTGTGACAGGAGGCAGGAGTGTTATGCAAAGCTCACCCTGCACCGGGACACATTACGGTAATCAATTCCTTTCGCGTAGCGAGTGGCGTCACTATGATTTGAAGGAGTTTACAATGGAGAGGACCCCCACTCAAGATGCGCGCGGAAATGTTCTTCCATTCCGATGGGATGCAAACGAGAGTGATACGAGCATTACTTAAATGCATTTTTTGCTTTTTGAACAACTTCCAACATTATTGCAGATAAAACAAAAGACTTCGATATCGTTCGTTCGATTCTAAATGATAACTTACGACTCTGAAGAGCTGAAACTTTTGCGCCCGCTTGCGACTGCAGGAATCGTCAAGACTTTTAATGAATATTGGATCGACGGTGCTGTAACTGATGATGGTGTACCTAGCAAACGTGTAACGTGATATCCTTTTCGCCTAGGGTTAGAATTCATGGCTGGGTTTATGACGTCCTTGGTTGAGGTGTTTTGTTGGCTCCCAAGTTTTCATTTAAGGATCATTATGTGGAGATAGTTAGCAGAGGCTAACTTTGAATGGTAGGGTTTATTTCACGTTCTCGTTACCGTTACTCAATTAACGCAAGAACAATAAAACTACAAGAGGTAAATGGTTAAAAAAAGCTTGAACCTGGCAACCACTTTGAATGCTATCCATTTCTCGCTTCAATTGATGCTCGAGTGCTTTTGGATGCAAATTAAAGTTACCTCGGAAAACCCGAAGCGACATCTTCAGAGTTTCGATCTGCCCCGATTGGCCATGACTGATCTTGGAAAAATCGGCCGCATTCGGGGGGTGAATCTGAATTTTTTCGCTTCAATTACCGAATGGCTGTCCGCTGCACGAGACGAGACAATTTCTTTATCGAACGACTATCGCTGAACAGCCGTTGCCATGGCTACGGGTCAGCGAATCGCTCAATCAATCGCGTCGCATCAAAGCACGCCACTAATTTGGAACCGCCGTTCGAACCATTTCTTCGCTTCGCGGACTTTAATTATTTGGAAAATTCTTTCGTGATCCCTCCGGCGGCGGTGGCCGCGGTGTCGGAAAACCGGTCACTAGGATGCCGGCTTTCCATACCGAAGCCCCAGAGACCCTGCACCGGGCAGGGTGAGGTGAGGTGCCTTCTGTCGAAGAAATTCGAATCGGTTACATTTACGGACCGGAGACCGTTCGAAGTCAGCCGAAACGGGCGGTCGTTGGAATTTGTACTCTGGCCTGCAACTGACTCACTGCAAAAATGTCTTTCCACAGATGCTGCTGCTGCTGCTGTTGGACGAGAGAGAAGGGGAGCAAAAGGTAAGAATTTTCATTACCAGCACATTTTGCCGGGGAATGAATTATTTTAATTATCCACCCCAGACCGTCCGCCCTCGGAATGGCGGCCACCGTCATGTTTCATTTTGCAAGCGCCGAAGGAAAGTAATGCAATTATGGTTTCGGTGGCGATGATGATGGCGAGGGACGAAGGCCACCGGTTCGGTGGCATCTCGGTGGCAGTATTTCCGATGATATCGATCGGATTTCCTGCACGTGCCGGCTGCCGGAGTTCGTTAGGGTTATACACTGTTCGCTTAATTACAACATCTGATAAAAGTTGTGCATTTGTTTCTCGCTTTGGTGTGCTACTCATCATCTAAAGATTTGCGCTGACATCGACAGCAAATCGCGTTAGTTCGCCAAAATGGTTACTATGGCCAGGTTACGGTGCCCAGCGCCGAGACCAACGATTGGCGATCGGGACGGGACCAGCATTTTTCCCTTTCAATCGGTAAGAAGTAGGGCAAGCATAAAAGCACCGTTGGTATTAGTCCCTGAAGGAATTGAATTAACTTACATTAAAAACTGATCGACGTTACTAAATTGACACAGATTGACCTCAATTTATAAAACTGTGAGCCATTTTTAATTGTTCGATCTTCCGAGTGGATGGCTTCATTAGCTTCGCAAGGATCGCCACATCGTTCATTGCGTGTTTTGCACATGTTGATGGGGCACCTTAACAACGATCGAAGTTTGTTTTTTTTTTCGGTGGCTTGTTGGCCACACTCGATTGGGCCCATCCCACCGTTTCGAACCGTCTTCGCCGACTGGGCCGACCCGTTGCGTTCGGGAGGCAATAAATACACAATTGCAGCTGCATCCATTTTGCTTTATTTGAATCCACGTTGCGTTGCATTTCCGTTCGGGGTTTTCGTGGCAAAATGGTTCGGCGGTGCACCTGCGCCCGTAACGATTGGCTGGCCGGGGAACATGTCGGCATGTCTGCAGGCCCGTCCCAAAATTGAAATTCAAATTCAAACCCAAAAACACTCACACAACACCAGCAAACGCACCGGCCATTTCTTCGGCTGCGACCGGAAGAGCCACGCTTCGGTTGGTACGGGCCAGGGCCAGGCTGGGTGAGCGTGGTGGTTGGCTTCCGGCGATGAAATAATGACCAGTGCGACCATCGGCCTTCCTACCCGCTTTCCCCGCAGGATCAGCCCCCCTCGGCGGAGTGGACCAATCAGACGGACGTCGGCCGTCGTTGCAATTTCTTCCGCTGCTCGAGTGTTTCAAGAAACAAAACCCCTGTTTCGAAGATTCGGCACGGTCCGCTCGGACCTTTCGCCTCGGCTACGGCCGACCGACCGCTCCGTTTTGACAGGTGAAGTGGCCGGGCCACAAATGCCAAGGGGCGCGCACCGCGCGAAGCCGGCGAGAGGATAAAGTTATTTATTGGTTCTTTATTAAAATTAAGCAATATCGATCCGGTCGCCCCGGTTGCCCCGCTCGCCCGGCGGCCCAGCGCCCGGCGCAGGATAAATCAGCCGCTAAGGATGCAACGCGAAGATGGCCGTGCACCAATTAGATATGGCCGCCACTCACGGGGTATCGGGGTCCCGGGGTCCGGTGCCGGCGATCGCGCAAAATCGAACCCGAGCGAGCGGCCCGAGCAGCGAGCAGACCGCAGCAAATCGTGGAATCTCTCCCCGCCAGCCAGCCAGCCAGCCAGCCAGGGCTCTCCCCCTCCGGCCGCTCCGTGGTCCTCGTCGTCGAGTGGCGGAGCTTTGGAAATTGCACGCCAAAGCCGGTGCCGCCGGTGGACGGTTGCGTTCCGTTGCAAACGATCTCGTAATCATCGTCTGTAATATCTGTAATTGGCCCGGGTGGTGGTCCGGGGCCCGAAAAGCCTCCCTCCCCCAGCGCCCCGTCGCGCCCGCCGACCGGCCGAAAACCGCGGCCACCGCCCGCGGTTGATGATGATGGAGTGTGGTTGATGACGAGTTGCCGGCGTCGTCGTGCGCTGCGAGTTGCGGTTGTGTAGTGAAGCCGCCAATAATGACTTAATTTTGCGACGGCGCACGGAGCCTGTGGGCTGTGGGTTGCGTGTTTTGGGCTCCACACGACACACCCCGACAGCACACGATGCTGCGGCACCAAGACGATGCCGACGGTGGTGATGAGATTTTCGGACTCCAGATAAGTGATGGCCTGGCCCGGCCGAACCGGCCGGCCATCAATTCTACGGCGGCCAGCCCGCTTTTGCGACCGGTTCCGAACGAGAGTGCCAATTGAATTATCCTCCCGGGCCGGGCCGGGCCCACGGGTACTTTCGGTAATTTAATCCTTGTGTGCCTCATTACGAACGGGGTCGCTGGTTAGCTCCGGCAGCTGGGGGCAGCTTTAGTAAGTGAATTATACATCAGTCAGTTCCGGATCTTCCGGTCGGGGCCCGGTTGCAGAGTGGAGCACATTTGTTTACGGATCACTCGCCTGGCGGGTTAAGTAGCCATTGTGTCAATTTTGAATCGTATGCTACCATCGAAGGAAGCTCTCAATCCATTACCCCTTATTATGTGCTCGAATCGGCCATCTTAAATCTGATCACGTTTTGTGTACCATTCAGATCGAGCGTTCAGTAACTTTGATGCAAGTGCTCAGTTTGAAGAGAACCTTGTTGTTTCTAATTTGATTTGGTTTAATCTCTCAACAATAATTCCTAACTTCTCAAACATATGAAGAAAACATATTTATAAAATTCTTTAAGTAAACCTTTATTTTGTGGTAATTTGTTCATATTTCTTTTTTTATTCATGTGGAACCACAACCACTCTTGCGTTTCAGGTCTGACGATAACCTTGTTTGTTTTGGCGTTAGGATCTCATAACATAGGGACGCAGTTACTTTAAACTCTGTGTTACATGATGTGTTGATGTTTCAATGTATGATAAAAAAGGTGACGGTCAGAATCCTACGTTGCGGTCAGCCAACGGTAAGAGACAGATTATATTTTCTATACCAAGCTAATATTATTTATATACGATTTCCTTATATATTCCTATGCTAAAATCTAATTGAAAGCATAACTCACGACGAGATCCCTTCCCTTTCAACATGAACAAATCTCCTCTACAAGCTGCCAAGTGTCCGCAAGTGATAGAATAGAATCTCCTTATGCCGAGGAAAGCAGCAATGCGTTTGCCTTGAACGAAACAATTGATGGCGTCCAAACACACATACATACACACGACCCATTTTCAATCATGTGCCATTTTGGGTTGCTGGCAATTGAGGTTTCGGACTGTTGCTGCCGCTGTTGTGTGCTGTCCCGGAAGGATCTTCCGGACTTTCCGTTTGTGCAGCAAGAAGTTGGGATTCGCCTCAGAAACCCGCGGCTAAGAAAAGGCGGCCAGCCGGACGGCTCAAGACACCGACCGGTCGGTCGGACCGACGACCGAAAGACGTTAGTTTTAACGGCAGCAAACTTTGAATATTTAACGTGTCTGGAGCAACAACAGCCGTGGTGCTAGAAGGGCTTAGCGAGCCGATTACTGGTGCTGGCTGGCTGAATGGCAAGGGCCCCCTGGACCAGGGATCGGACTGACCGACGAGCGCCCGGGGGGCACCGCCGGATGGCTGGTCGGATCGGGCGGGTTTTGAGGAAATATGGTTTGCTTGAAATGCTTTTTCCGACCGACCGGAGCGCCATGATAAAACCGCCATTTCAGGCGCGCAGATGAAATGAATTCCGGTTTCTCCGGGCGACCGGCAGCCCTTTTTCGGCAGCCGCCGGAATGGACACGGAAAACTTCCTCCCATCCAAACATCCGAACATCGCCGTTGTTCGACGTCCTTCGCCCAATCCCACAACATAACGCCCGATCGTTATGTTTCGAGTCGGACCAAGGCGGACCGAAGAAACTTGTTTCGGAAGCGGACCGGGTTCCTTTCGGACCAATGAAACAATATTGGCCCGAGATGGATTAAGCATTAGAGAATTAACACTTTCTTCGCAACAACTTGCCGGGAGCCTCCATTTAATCGCCTTTTCGCCAGAAGCCGTGTTCGGTCAACGTGTTGAAGAAGGTGGCGGGCTTCATTCCGTTTGCTGCGAGCTCCGCCAGTGACGATAGCGTTTTCCGTGAAACATCCTCAACGGCTTAAGCTTTTGAATGTTTCATTTCGGCACCGGCTTCGGCTTGTGCTCACAAGACACAAGCCACCCCGGGGGGCCCCGAGGTGGATTAGTGTGGGGCTTTTCTTCGAGTGGCCCGCTCTTTTTTTGGTCCCTCCGTTGAATTATGCAACACCGCACAGTGCCGGGTCGGCCGGGGGTGATGATGTTGAAGCTCTGAACAGATGTTTTCCGGGCTGCGAATGAATTAATATTATCACCGGTAATCCCATGTTTATCAGCTGCAACGAAATGAACTGCGGACTGCTAGTGTTTCAAGACGCGACGCCAAGCGAGATCTTCGCCCGCTAAGACAGCACAACATCCGTCATCTAGGACACCACAACATTAAAAAATAGAGTAAAACTTAGTTATCTATGTTAAAAAAAGGTTTTAAAAAACTAAAGTAGAGAAAAACAAGAAAACAACCAGAGAAAAAGGGTCAACAAACCAAACATTCAACTGGAAAACACGGATTAGATAAGCCACACAAAGAAAACATAACCAGCAAACTGAGAATAATCTAGGTATTGCATTTGTTTCGAATTTACATCAAGAAAGCCATAAACCCAAGATTGCAAAAGTTTGCCGTAGTGTCTAACAAATATTAGAAAAGATAAGAAATAAGAATGGAAATGCCGAGTGAAAGAAACTAATCGAAGTGTGTTTTTAGAAGTAAAGCGAATTTAGCCAACATTGTCGCGATTTTTAACATGAACGCAATGCAAGGCAACACCGCTAGTGCAGGACGTTGGAAAGGATAGTTCAAAGCGAAACAACATGCCTAACGACGCCAGCAAGGGCTTTCCATCAAACTTCGCTTGGCCGCTTGCGAGTGGGGACTGTGTGTGAGGCCCTCAGCGCACTTTGATGTTGCTCAAGATCCGATTACCTGGCCTTGTTGCATCACCTAGAGCGCGCCGAAGGACGCCCTGAGTTGCGCTCTTCAAGTCTGGGCTGCACTTATGTTTTTCTTCGTTTGTGATTTTACTTACGATGCCTGCTACGCACCTCGGCTTGGTGTGCATTCCACCGGCCCTTTGGCCCCCCGGGCGAAGATTTACGCGAGCCCTCCACTCAACGGTGTTCCGTGCGTACGTTGCTCGGAAACCCTTCCGCTCCCCCCGCCAAGCGGTGCCAGTCCCGGCCACCCGGACGCCCGTTGATAACAAGCAATAATCTTATTTTCAACCTTGTAAGTAGCTGCAAAGAAGTGGTCAACTAGATTAAGTCATTATCGCGGGGTTCATTATTTAGCCCAGGTGCCAGCTGCCCCTCGTGTCCATTCGTTGTCGGTAGGCGAGAGTGCGCCGGAGGGGGACCTCCCGGGAGCGGTAATGTTGTTTTCTTGGCCATTCGCGTCCGACGCGCGTTCCGCCGGGTGGCTGAAAAATGTGCCGGATAAGAGATGTTGTCTTATCGCGCCTCGAATTAAGAGGCTTCGAGGCTCCACACGCCCCCCCCGGTCTGGTGGAAGAAGTTGAAAAGGGAGAGGCATAGGCTGAAGCGTTGCACTTGCCGTCGCTCCGGTAGCCACGACTTCGCAGGGTCAGTTGGGATGAAGAATTTCGCAGTCGCTTTTGTTTTGATTCTCGCACTGCTCGCGAAGGTAGAGGGCCATCGCGAAGAGGTCCTGTGAAGTGTGGACTCTCGCGAAGTAATTGCACCATTCACCCATCGCACGCCTCGAAGGCTCCGGAAGGGACCGGCCGTCCCGTGTCGAGTTATTACCTACTTCCCAAGCTTCCGTCCAGCAGCGCCTTGTCGCGGCGGAATGCTGCAGGCATGTCGAGGTGTGTTTCTGAGCTTTTCTCGCTCGCGTCTGAGTCTTTATAGGCAAAACTGTTTTTGCCACTCGTGCAGCGTGTAATTTTCGTGTTCGGTTGGCCAATTTGCTTGCGAATCGTATTGAAACCGGACCGAACTGCTTACTTTTGTCAAACAGAGCGACCTCTCTCGAAGTTTGCGTCTCCTGAAGGCTTTGCATGGATTTTTCATTTGGAGGAACTTTGGAGGTTCAGCTCGGATCGGACCCAGAAAGAAGGTAAAACTAAGGATCGAACTGATTGCCAAACTCACAAAAGAAACGATCGCAAAGAAAGTGTTTTGCCGGGCAAAGTCGGGCAAAGCATCCAAACCGGAGGGGCCCGAGGACATCACAAATCAAATCGAGCAAAATGGACACTTTGTAGCTCGATCGTAATCGATCAAAAGCTCAATCAAAACGCCACATATTAGAGCCGCCGCGCAGCATTGTTCGCGTGATAAACGACTGCAAATTAATGATTTCCCACACACACATACATGGGCGCTCCAGTGTGTGTGCACATTGTGTGTGCTTATCCTTTACTCGGAGCTGTTGATACGCATCGGGAACGCATCGCTCATCGCCTATCGATGAGGGCAGATCACAAAAGTCACCGCTTGATGAGTGGGTCTCATTTTTCGTCCGCAGCGCCCGGGAACGACGAAAGCGGCCGCCCTTCCTGGGGCGTCGTCGTCGGAGGGTTGGCCAGCGAGATGTTTGCAAAATGGCAACGGCATGATCGCCACCGGCGGTTAGGACCTTGGGACCCCCCCGATAAGGGACCACGGGCACGGGGAGCCCGGGATGAAGTAGAAAAATTGCTCGCCCGATGTGTAATAACAATGTGCGACCGGGGCGAGATAATAATGATAAATAATGCCGGGGATAGGGCCGGGGCACATCTCTCGGATGTGCCTCGGCCTCAGGATCCGCGCGATCCGCGGCCGCGATTATCACGGGCCGCCGACGCCGCTGCCTCACGATCACGAATCAACCTTCTGCCGCCGCCGCTTGGGCTTATGGACTTTTCTTATGTTTTGGTTGTGTTGTTTTTGCCTGCGTCTCCCTCGCTCGGCCGCGGTCCCGTCCAAAGGTGTCCTGCTCACCCGTTCGGTCTCATTCCGGCGACCGACGACCGACGTCGTTTGGCGGGCCATGCTTAATAGAGATATAACGCAGAATGGAATCTCGGGGCGATAAAAGGGAGCACGTGAAGCGGATCGAAGTTGGCACATCTTTGGCCCATCCGGCCCATCCCGATTAACGCCACGGAGCCGGGTGCCACTCGGTGGTCGGTTACTCGAAAGCGAAGACCGTCTCCGGGGAAGGCGAAAGCCTTCGGATGCCAGCGATCGTTGAGCATTGCGCCGGTGGATACACACGGTTTGATAACATTTTTGGGGGGGCCAACAAAATTTCGACCAACAAAATGCTCAATCATCCGGCGGAAGGACGACAAAGATAACTTCAATTTTTTGCTCACTCGATTCATGGGATCAATGGTCAGTGATGGTCAAAATTCCGTGGAAAAGGCACGGCGTTTATGCCTTGCTTTATCCATCTTTTTACTGGCTGTTGCTCCATTTCTTAACTACTTTCACTTCATTTGTTATTTTCATTACTGTTTCTTTTATTTTTATTTGTTTTATACTTGTTTACATCCTTTTCGAGATGCTTTACATGTCTAAATCTCTGAAATGAATAAGGAAAGTGTATAATTTCCAGACAAACATATACAATTCAAATTCATACCACAATTTATTACATAAAACAACATAATTTTTGCTTAATGAAATAACTTAATTTATAGAAACAACTCTTAATATAAAAAAAGTTTCAAACAAATCGAATGAAAGAAGTGCAAATTTCAACTGAATTCTTCAGCTGGCACCAGGTACTTTTGACCGCTTCGCTTTCACTGTTCCTTCCGAGGACCAACCCGGGCTTTGGGGAACCGCCATCATCACCAACACCCACGGCCGGCGAATTGTGCCGACGCGCCTTTTTTGTGACCATGGGCGGAAAATTTTCAATTCATTACAACGGCCCCCGGGCCACCTGGCTGGCCACCAGCTTCACGGGCTGCCCCGCACCCCCGTCCCCGTCAGGGGTCAGCGAGATGATCAGCGCGAGAAGAAGAAATAAAGATTTCTCAGATGATCAGACCGGGCGAAGTAATCTCGTCGGCCGAAACCCGTCGTCGGCCCACGGTGGAGATGGTTTTGGGATTGTTTCAAGAGAGATTTCTGGGAGCCCTTTGCTCGGGGTGCTCAAGGCTTTTCGGGGTCTTACGCTGGCGCGTAATTTATTATGTTCCTACAGCACCGGCACACCGGCGCAAAGATTGGTACCGCGAATCGTTGGCGTTCGTTCCTTGGCGCATGGCCCCTTTCTCGGTATAACATGATGAAGAATGCGTCGGCGGGGGCGGTGGCGGTGGAATGCATTTCGTCCCATGCCCAGCGCAATTGTTTTCCAAAACCTTAATTGAGGTCAAACGCACAGCGGTGACCTTCCCTTCCCGGAGTGGAACCTTCGCGCCACGTGCAAAGATGCGTCGCAGCCGCTCGAAATTTCTTCGGCCCAATTGCCGGCGGCGACTCAGCGATTGCACATTGCCATTCGGTACACTTTATGGACCCAAACGAATTTACCCGCAAATTGATGCCACGCGGTGCGTTGCCCGAAACTGAAGCACATTAGGTAATTTCATTCCGGTGCTGCCAATTGCGCCAAATTTACTGCCAAAAGCCCCCCGAGCTCCTTCGGGCATCCATTAGCCGGCTTCCTGGGTCGCTTCGTTTGATGTAATATTTATGCAGTGCGCTACATAATTACCGCAGAGCGATGCTGCTGGCGGCGATTGATTTCTGGATGCCAATGCTGGCAGCTTCTGCGCTGCTGGCGCACTAGGGCACGATAAATTAATAACGCCGACGATGCATAATTAGTCAACCCCGAAGGGAGCGCGAACACTTTCCCCACCGGCTGACGGTTCCCAATTTGGCGGGCGAAGCACATTTCCCAGGAAGCAGCGTGCGGCTCGGCCAACATCTGAGCCGCATCGTGCTGGGAACACATGCGCCGACGAGCCGCCCGGGTGCTGAAGCGTCAGTGCTGAAGAAAGCAAAACAAATTGCATGAAAAATGATACTTTTAATTTGTTTTTAATGAATTCATGCCGGGCACGGTTCGTGGCAGCGTCATTACGATGCCGTCGGCGCTTGATGAGGCCCCCGGGCGCATCATAAGTCACCTTCAACGCAAATCAAAACCAAGCCCTTCGATCGGTTCGGTAAGGGGACACCGCATCATCGCCGTGCTGCGTGCCCAAGAAACCTCGTAAAAAGTTTAACTCTGTCACACGCAGCGGCCAACCCCTTCGGAGGACATAAATAGCTGAGCAGAGCGGCCACATATGCCGGATCGTCCGGATCGCGAAGACGATGTGTTAATGGGAAGTGAATGAAGCTCCTTCGCCGGACGACAAATGTGCCCCGGTTCCGGCGGGCGTTATGATTTATTTGTTTATTTTGCCTACGAAAAACAATGACAGTCCGGTGCCGAACGGTGCCGAGCGATGCGTTTCGACACCAGAAGGAAACCATTTTTCCACCGGCAACCAATTTTTCCAAAACAACCCAACATTGTGGAAACAAAAAATCCTAAACATCGGAAGCGGAAACACCACCACACCAAACAAAGCGATGAACCAAAACAAGCGTTTCATAACTCACCACACACACTCGCCCGGTAATGTCACCATAATTTGGATTTATGTCGTGAGGCGGAGGTGTTGAGTTTCGCTTCGCCACCCCAAAAAAAAACCGGCGTCGGTGGCGGTTCCGACGGCGATTGTTTTTTCATCAGAGCATTATTATTTTGGGACCTCCTTCCTAGCACACACAAAAAATGCCTTAACCCATCGCGAGGACCCAAAGACCGGGATGCTCACTGTTAGTGGTATTTTGAAATATCTTTTCTTTTCCCATAGCGGCTGATAGCGGGCAACACGTGGGGTCGACACATTTTCGGCAGCGAGATCCGACCCGCGGTCCAAAAGTGACTTGCGTGTTGCTTACACCTCATTGCGTCGCCCTTAATGCTCAGTAATGTGGAGACAATTGATGGCACTATCGGAAATGAATCTCCGGGATTCGTGTGGCCTTTCGATGCTCTCCAAAAATGCTCTGTCCCAGGATAAAAGCCAATGATGCCAGCCTTCGGTGTGTGAGAGTGATCGAAACCGGATGGAATCGACGTTCATGATTCCTTCGAGCGAGGTTTAAAGAGAGAGAAAAAAAACAAACCAAAAAACCAGGACCACAGCTGCCGAGGGCTGCTAGTTGCTCGATAAGCAACCAGCGGCACCAGAATCGGAAATGTGTCCAACGGCCTGTCAACGGAACGGATGAACTGTCACCAGCGTGGTGCGCGATGGGGATTATTGTAAATGTTTGTTGTGACAGGAAACGTCAAAAAGGAAATCATTAACCAAGGCACCAGCCCCAAGTCCCATTATTCGGCTGTCGACCATCGTTTATCGGAATGCAAGCAGCCAACTTTAAAATAGATTCACTTGAGGACACGTCTACGAGCCACTTATTTCGCCGAGCACCGAAGACAGAAGTCTACCATTTTATGATTGATGTTAGAATCAGTGTTCTTGAAGATGGTGAATACGACACGACACGATTTTGGCATTTTAAGCCACTCATTCACTCTAACCCGGGTGTGACGTTGAAAAATAAAAACCATAACTTCAAGGGAATTCCAACAGCATTCGCATTATCACGAAGCACCTTCAGCACAAAGCACCAGCACCTTCTAATCTTGGCTCTCCTTTGGCGATGAAGTTGTCATGTTGCACGCACCGACAAACGAGACAAAGTCAGATTAATTGAAGACCCGCTAAAGTGACGCTAAAGAGTCGCCCGTTGAAGTCGGCCAATTTCTTAAAATTAGCTCCCTGACGACACCCTGCCGTCCGAGCCGCGCCGGTGACAGCCGGCCCTGGGAGCTCAGCCCCATATGTCCCCAGCCATGATCGTCAGCTAATCCGCTCCGCACGGTCACCGCTTGGGGACACAATCTCTGGGGCCTTTCTGGGTTGGCGGGATGACGGCGGGGTGTTCGGGACGGCTTCGGGACGTTGACAGATCGGAACTGTTCGCCGAACGGCCGCGAGCGCGAGAAGAGAGAGAGATATCAACAAATTAAAGACTAATTATTTATGACACGTTAAACCGCTGCCGAGCACATGTTTTTCGCCTCATCCTCGGCTGTCGAGATGATCACCATCGCCGCGCCGCGCCACGTTGCTGCTGGTGTTGGAAAAGTCGGGAAACACCCAAGTTTCCTCAGCCCAAGATTGCCCAAGAGGCGTGAAAAAGATCTCGCGATGCACCTCGCTGGGCCGTGATTCTGCCGATAAAAATCTCGAACCACACGCAAGAAAACAAGCGTCGCGATCGGGCGTGAATTTTTGGAAAAAATTTCCGTTTATTTTTACGACTCCCGCCCCCCGCACGCGGCCGGCTTTGTTGTCGGTTGGTCGCGCGCGGTCCCGGTTGCGGTGGGTGATTTATGTACACCAAGCGGTAGCAGCACCCACCGCCGAGAGCTCCGTCTCCGAACGTCCCGATTGCACAATAGACCCGCAATGATCACCTCGAACGGACAACGGTTCGCGGGAAACGCAAGCAGCTCGAGCTGGGAATCGATTTGGTAAAAACTGGAACGTCTTTGATGTTCCTCGTTCCTTACCCGAATGCCGGCGGAAGTGCGTTCCGTTTCGGCCAGTGGCGATTGTATCAACAGTTTTCCTTTATGAATTTCCAGCACCGCATCCGCTGCGTCCACGAAAACCTTTTAATTGCTTTTTCCAAAACGGATTCCAAACGGACCAACGCTCCATTAGTGTGCCAACTTAAAGAAACGACTTACTTACTGCACCGTGGCCGTGCATTATTAATAGACCGCCGTAGAAATGGACCGCAAAACTGGGACGTAAATTGATGTGCTCCTGCCCGAGTGTTCCTGGGCCGTGTGTCACTCTATGGCGGCTTCCAGACAATCGCGGCCCACCGCACCGGCAGACGCAAGTGCACCGCGCACGGAACGCGCATTATCCCATGATTTATAATTCACCAGCATCACCGCATCAGGCGCATTGGGGAGCATTAACTCATGCTGGCCCCTGATGACGTTTCAATTATGTCGCCGTAGTCGCCATGGCCGATTGAAAATAAAGCCTCGCCCGCCCGCCCCGGGTTCAAGTGGCATTAGAAAAGCCGAGAGGCTAAGCTCCCGGGCGATGCGGATGCATCCCACTTCGCCGCTTCGTTAGAAGCTATCCGTGTGAGAGCGTTGCGTTAATGTTCCGCGAAGAACGGCGTGCATGTAACATAAATGCACGTCTTCCGAACGAACGTCGGCGGCTCGGTAGCCGTAGGCCGAATGATGAATGCTCACTGCCCAAGATGAGACACCGGCGCATTCAGATAAAAGCACACATCTTCTTCATCTTCGAAGCCGGCGAACCTTTGCCATTCGCTAACAACATCATCAGCAGCAGCAGCAGCCCTACGGTTCGTAATTAGCTTCCCGTGATAAATTAATTGTAGCTGGCAAACGGTAACAGGGCCAGCAACATCAAAGCGCAGCAAGGACACGAGGCACTGCATTATGCAGTGCCGATGTTGCTGTGTACGTACACCCGATTGGTTGGCCGCATTGGCCCGGATGGCGTAGGGCTCGGGCCAGGCCGTCCGAGCGCACGGTTTTAATGATTGTCATTTCGTGTGTGTAGCATAGCGATTCGAGCCACACAAGCGCAATGATTGTGGTGCCCTTCAGCAGCAGCAGCAGCAGCGGTGGGCAAGCCAACATCGATGCGATTCCGATTGCCGATGGCCATTAACAACGCGGCCGGAAGGGGTCACAAATCCAACACAACAGCAACAGGAGGCGGCCCTAAAGCATTCCGTTGGAGTGAAGTGGCAGCCGTAACTTCTTCCATTCACTGTGGCTCTGTTAATTTGTGTAAAACTGCTGCTCTTGGCACCATGACAAAAGCTTACGACACGACTGATGAGTTAATAAACCTCTTCTGGTTCGTTATTTACAAGTGAATGTCTTTTAGTAAACGTTCAAGTATATACTAAAATATTTAAATATGAAATTAAGACAATGTTCCTGAAATAATTAGCTATGGCCGTAAATCGGCAAAACACCAGTGCTCCTTTCAAAGGTGGATATTTTAACTTTCAATCTAAATTCGCTGCGTTGAAACACTCAGACCGCGGAGCGCAACAAATAAAGCGTCCGAAAGAAATAATCCCAACCGCACGGTCGGGCGATCAAAATTGAAATGATAAAGTTAAATGAACATAAGAATCAATAACGGTCATAAATAATGTAGTGCGGCCCTCTCTGTGGCCCTTTTTGCGAGGCGAAGGCACCGAGAACACGCCTAAACCGTCAGCCCACACGAACGCATTCGCGCGGGGGATTGCGCATTGGCACATTTCTTCGGCAAACATTCATTTCTCCGCGCGCACACACACACACACACACAGCTGCCTCGCGGATGCAGATGCGGCCGCGGGAATGGGAAGCCAGGGAAGCCAAACTCAGGGAAACGCACACATAATTCATCCCGGACCGGGCGAGACCGGCCCACAACTGGGAACGCGCGCCTGGGCGCCGTAATTGAGGTTTTAGCTTCGATTGGCATTGTGTTGGAGCGACCCAAGAAGCCGATGGCGGGGAGGCGCCATACGCACAGTCGACGTGAGCCGTCCCTTCGGAACTCCTCCCGTAATTTAATCTGCCCAAAATCCGGCGATCCTGTGACCTTCCCGAGGCGGCATGTAAACGCGCTCCGTTTGCGGCAAAATCCTTCACTCGGCGCAAAGCGTTGGGAACGCAACGAAACACCTCGAAAAGCCCCAAAGCCATCGTTTTTTTTTTAATGTTTGCTTAAACACCTTCTATTGAGCTGTTACCAGACGAGGCGATAGTGTGCGGGCACCCCGCTGTGGTGGCTCCAGCCCAGATGCGGGCGTTCGCACGGCCTGGATGCGGTTTCTGCCCGTTTGCCCGTAGAACCAGTCGGAGCGGAAAATGGACACATAAATCTCGCCAGAAAGGGAGGTAGGGAAGATGCGCACCGGCCAATATGCAACCTTTTAACGTATGCAAGATCATACGCAGCAGATAGGCAGATAGAGGCCTTCGGGGGGGAGTGGGCTCGCTAACGGAATCGCAAGCGGTGCAATCTCTCGATCCTCGCTGCCTTATAGAGCAGCAGACCAAGCCCAAGGATTTCTTTGTCCGCCCCGAAATGAGCCGGGCTGGCGGCTGGCAGGATCAGATATTCCCTGGCGTCCCAAACGTCACAATTGTTTCCCCGTTTCGGTCGATTGAAGCGTGATGAGCAACGGCAGCAACAGCAGCAGCAGCAGCAGCAGGATGTGATTTGTCCTCGGCCGCTGTAAGCTCCGCAGCGATGCAAATGCAAGATGCATTGCAAATGATGCACCTCATAGCGGACGATTCTACGGTGGCCAGCGAAGGGAGCATGTCGCCTCAAACACGTGGCATTTGCATAAAGCCGTCGCTATGGTGCGCCGCTCCCGTTGGTTACTCTGGTGCCGCAGGCAATTGCTTTATTTTCGGTGTCTATTGGACATGCTTTATGTTGCCTTTGTTGAGGGACTGTATATTTAAAAGATCGTTAAATCACCAATTTCATCTAGGGTACGGATCATCATTTATTTATTATTTATTACTTTAGAAGACTAACTAATAGTTTTGCACTCGAGTTGGAGGCACTGTCGCTGTTCGAACTGACGTCTTTCGCTTGGAAACGCCGAAAATGAGAGTCTCTTAACTGTTTTATTTCGGCTTCAGTCTAACATTTGTCAGCGAGGCCGCCAGAGGGGCATTCCTCTTTTTTTGATTCCAGTTTATGGTTCCTTTCGCTTTTGCTCGGATTTAACGCATTCTAAGCACTAGTAGCATCGTTAGGTGTGTAACAAAATTAGGAAACTAAAAGTGGAAACATCGAATTGGTTTCAATGCTGCAAAATGGACAGTATGAACATCACCACACCTCACAAACAATCGTTGTCGGAGCAACCAACCCACCGAAATGGCCCTCCCCGGGGGGAGGTGAATCAGGTGCCGAGCAAAAATTATAGCCCCGTTCCGATGCGGTAGACCCGGATGATTTGTTGCAGTGTCGTCGGGACAGGCATTTTTCGCCAGCAAACCAGCATTGCTCTGGTTTTACTTTTTGCGGCTTTTCGGTCGACGCGTCCACAGCGCCGCTGGCAACGCATTTTCCGACATTTTCCGCATGCTGGTGCAGCAGCCTGGTTGACCGAGACCGGGGCCGGAATCGTGAAACCACATTGTGACACCTTCTGACCGCAGGCCGAGTAGTGCCGGGAGCCTGCTTTGATGGCCGTGGCCATGGGTGATACTGTTTCGAGCCCTGCAAAATTGTGCTTTACATCGTAGACCATTGATTTAATTCCATTTTCTTTACCCTAAAAATAGTATCGAGCCCTTAAAGAGCTCAGGATCTCACGCATCAAAAATCCGCATCCACACGTGGCGCCACGAGGCTACGATGCCGTTGCTATGCGCTACCGTTTTGCGCGCCACAATCATATTGAATTTCATAGCTGGCCCGAGCCGCAGCATGAAAGATGAAAAGGCGGTCTCCGTGCTCAAAGTGCCGTTGCGGTTGTGATCAGCGAAAATTCGCTCCCCCCGCCGAATTGCGCCCAACGGCATGCCACGCGGCCACGGAAACTTTGATTTCAAGAAGCAAAGCAAATTAAAGAACAGCCGCCGAAGACGCCGCACCGAGACGAGTCAAATTTAATCAAAGACACATGTGTGCGCAGCGAACGCATCATTCATATGGCCGAACGTTGCTTCATTCATTCAACTCCTTGTTGTTGTTGTTGTTGCTAGGAAGGCAGCCCGGGTTTTTTACGATTATTACGCTACAAGCCAGCTTATTAAGCCTTTCCCCCAATTATGCACGGCTCCTGCACGGCGTTCTTTCATCGCGCTCCGGTGGCGCTCGGGTGGACTTTGTGATTTCGCTTAATTAGAAAAACATTTGCATGTCGGGGTTGCAACGGAGAACAAAAAACTCAACACAACTTCTTCATTATCGTCGCCATTCTTCTGGTGGTGAACTTTATAATTTGATTTGAAGGACCACGTTCGGCGACGTCACTGAGAAATGGCAGAATGTTCGCAACCCATTTTGTCCTGTTGCACGCAACATTCACACAAACATTCGATAAACTGACTTTTCCAATAATTGAATGTACCAACTTTCGTCGACAATCTCGAAGCCATTTTCTAGCGCCGCATAAGCGATGAGATACCGGGCCGAGTCGCGCTGGTTGAATTATGCATCGAGCACGCGCGCCCGAACTTCTAGTCGTCCGGGCCACCCGTTCCGACCACATGCTGGCTGAAAATGCACAACTTTTCCGCCGCCGGTGCGCGCGGACGAAGATTTAGAAAATTCAATCAATATTTTAGTTTCCTAATCTCTACTCAGCCGCTCGGTGCAGGCTCCGAATCAATACCGGAACCGACGAGCGCTTCCGGTGGAGAGTGCCACGCGAAGCGGATGCGATCGTGCCGAGCCACGGAACCAGAAAGTCAAACAAATCGGGTGTCGGTGTTTGCGCAAATCTTCCCAGGCGCTCGGCGCGCAAGAATGCGGTGGAATAAGCGGAATAATTTACAGATTTGCTGGAAGAAAATGGCATCCCTTTTTCTTTTTCGCTTCTAAGAAGCGCGCCACATTGCCACAGCCAAAAGTAAACCCTTTAGGCGGTCCCGAACACGGCTCTAGCATTTTTCATCACCTTCGTCGCATCCGCATAAGCGCGCTCTGCGGCGAAGATAAAAATCCTGCCGCAAAGAGCTTAACGACCTGCCAAAAAGCCAAAAGCCGGTGGCGATGGCGACCGTGAAAGTGCATTAGTGGATAAGGCGAATGCATGGCGAGAGTGAAACAATGTTGCATTGTGTTTCCGCGACAAGGAAGCGCCGGGTCCGGATAACGCCGGGTCCGGGGAAACGGGGAACTGCGATGCAATGCGAACGAGGCCAAGGGGCATCGGGTTCGCGCCGGGTCGGTTGGCATCTTTCGACAGGTCTCACCATCCCGCGTTGACGTGCCAGCCAGCCAGCCAGCCAGCCAGCAGTTCGGGCTCCATCGCTCCTCTAATGGGAGCGATGAAAACCAGAAAATTTAGCCAAACGATACGTCGACGCAACGTCACGTGTTTTTTGTGGGGTGTGAAAAATGGAACGCTCGCAACAGTGTATGACCCGCCATGGGGCGACCGCAAAGGTTAGACGAACCACGCTTCTGATGGATCTTTTCCCAGCCTTCGTTTATAAGATTCGGAAACAGTTTATTCGAACATTTGAACATGCAAACGATCGAGAAGATGTTAACTGCAGCGGGTCATCGATTGAATTTTATTTTATTCATCGATTGGTTTAAGTAACTCATAGTAGAGCAAACCGTTACAATCCCACCACACACAGAACATGGCGATTTGATCGATGCAACCGATGTTCTTCTTTCTAAATTATCCATGATCTTTGATGTTAAGGATTCACAAGCTGAATCCAACTTTCATTGCCAGTCACAATACGATGAAGAAATGACTTCCTTTTGTGCCCGGCGAGCTGCTTTTCCCATGTGATTTTCATACTGTTTTTCGTTCAGTTCATGTGGCACCCATTTTCCGATGTACTAAATCGTTCCCAAGGCCATTAAACGTAGGCAGAAAACTTCTTGAACCACGTTCAGCTAATCCGTGAGCTGTGGTTGCGTTTGGGTGTCATGTTCATCCAAAAACTTTTCCCGATGTCTGCGATTGTCCAAGAGCTTGCTCACCGGAAGCTTCGACAAGCATTTTGTGCGATTCTCTAGCGATGTGCTTCAAACCGGTAACAGAAAACGAATGCTGACCGGGTTCAATACTTCCTAGACACAATTTTAGGTTTACATTGAAATACTTAGCCAGGGATCGAAACCATGCAGTGTTGCGATTAAAGCATTATAATTATAATGAGGGTTGATATTCGTTTCTTTTCTCGGCAAACTAAACCTTAATTCGCAGATTCTAGTACAACTTGTTGCATCTGTATTCATTTTAGTTCAATTTCCATGGCAAGATTTGCTAAAAAAAATATTGGTAAATAAAAAATAACTTCTTGAAACCATTTCCTCAGTGGTCCTACATGCAGACGTGCAGGTGACTTCCTGGTGCATTCCATTCTACGTAGCCAACAAATTGACACATTCAATAATTACAAATAACATGTTTCGATCTCGATTACAAGCACTAATGCGGTTGGGATTAAGACATTTCTTTTCACGGGAGTGGCGATTATTTGGATCATTTCAACACATAGTACAACAAATAATACATTAATGAATGTTCTCGGCCGTCAAAAGTTGAGAATGTTTTGGCAAGAAGCGCAACATTCCGAACCCCCGATCGTTCGATTATCAGTTCGATGTTTCACCATCACCAATGCGTAGCTCAAGCAGCAAAGGCACCGAAATTAATTAGAAGGCAGGCTAATTATTCAACTCCTTGATAAACGGCGCATCGGCCGTCGTCGTCATATCGAATATCGGCGATGAGTGGCCACAGGACCCTTTCCTTCCTTTGCTTCCTTGCCCAGCTTCTTGCCTTGCCTACCGTGCCGCGGGGAGGCAAAATAAGAAATCCCCAGAAAAGGATCCCCAGCCGTGGCAGTAAAATTTGATTTCGCAGGCCTCGCAGGTCTCGGTGGGCTGCGGCGGCCATTACTGCGTGCGAGGCGGCCGCGAACGCCGTTGGCGCATCGCCGAACGGAGAACGACGCCTGATTTATACCGTGTGTAATTTCATCCTGTTAACCCCCGCCCGTCTCGGGCGGACGAGAAGATTGCTTTTCTCCCTTAATTTGCCCGTTTTGTACCTTTTTCTTGGGCGCCCAGCGTGCCCTGGGCCGCTGGGCTCGGCCTCCCTTTTCGAGTTCCTCCTTTTTCCGTTCTTCTACCGTCCACCGCAAATCGTCCTTTTTCCGCTTCCTGTACGCGCAATCCACACACACTTTCGCACGCGTTGCGCGTTGATTTGCGCACGGCGTTCGACTGGTCCGCGGTTCAGCGGCTCACAGGGAGACATAAAAAATCCATAAATTAAAATTTGATATCATGGCCCGTTGAAAAGCCACCTCGACTCCACCACAGGAAACTCCAAGCCGCCCCCTGGCCGACCCGGGCAAATAAAAACAAACAAAACCCGCGATAAGCGGACAATCATCGGAACCGTAAAGGTGGCTGGTAGCCGCCGCCGCCACCGGAGAGAACGAAGAAGAAAACGGTGACCCGGTAGAAAAGCCCGAGCTCGAACAACAAAAACGAAGAATGTCAAATTATCAATTTTTGCATTCACATTTTCGCGGCCGAAAATTTATGGCCCGAATCCTTATATTGGCAGGATCGTTTGCCTTTGGAGTTGGTTTTTGAAGCGGCCAGGGCCGCGCGCGCCCGTTTCAACAGCTCGATTCTTTTACGACACTCCTCGGGCCGGCCACAGATTAATGCCCACGATGTCCACGGGGGAGGATGCCTTCGCGCAGTGTTGGCAATCAGCACTACACCCCGAATACGCGCGCTCGGGCGCCCGAGCGATGTTTGGCTAAACGAGAAATCGTGACTTTTCCATTTATTTCCCGCCTTTTGGTGTTGGACTTTTTGGTTTAATGAAGTCGAGAAATAACTCGCACGAAGACTTGTTAGCCGGGAGAAAAAGCGTTTGATTTGTTTCTGGCCGTCGGTCGGTCGGTCGGTGGGTTGTGTGTTATTTTTTCGCACGGCACCATTTGCATGACCATACTTCGGGACATTCGGGTTTCGGGCGTCGGTGCGTCGGCAAGATTTATGCACGCTCATAACGCAGCCGGGCGATGGAATTTTTAATTACACGCCTCGGAACCCCGAAACGATGACTCCTCCTGAGGTCAGTACAATGTGCACTATCAAACTATTCTTCCAGGTTTTCCCGGTCGAACCGACAGGTATCCATTTCATTAGATGCACCTCAGGAACCGCCCCAAGAGAAGCTAATAAATCACCGGCGCTGATGTACGTACATCCAATTACGGTGCGCTCCTTGCCAGATTACATGCTCCTTGTTCGTGCGTAGGCAAAATGGCGATCCCTATTGGGCTGCCGATGCAATTTCCATCTAATTACGAGGTGCAACTTTCGACACCGTTCCCCGTAACCCCGTTGGGATCCAGCTGGGCAGCCCGACCGCCGCCGTGGCCCTTTATCAACCCGATTAGTGTTATGTACGTGCGTGACTGACAGCACCACCAGAAGGGTTTCGGCAGAAGATGCCTTGCTTCTCGCAGAGCTGCTCCCGTACGGGACCCGTTCTAGACTACGACGAAGTAAGCATACTGGTGCACCAACTGGGTCACCACCCAAGTGTATGCTCGCACGCAACTTGAGCACGAAAGAACCATTCGTAGAATAAAACCGACGCCTCAATGCACACCGAAGCGGGGGAGCTGGTGCATTTTGCATATCATACACTCAAAAATGGACCCGTCTGCTGACCGTAACTGATCGGCTTTACTCACACATGATATGCTTACACGATGCCCTACATGAGCCGGCCCACCACAGGACACAAGGTTGGTTGCATTGCTTGTTTCAAAGTTGGTACGAAACATTGTTACGTCCGGACCGCATACGCAACAGTTAAAGGCTCTCGGCAATGGAGCAGCTCCTGTTGGGGGTGCAGTTCACAAAAAGACACCTCCCGTCTTGGGGCACTCCATGCTTGTGGAAGCGACCGAAAGTTTGTACGAGAACGCCACAAGCTTTTTCGGAGGTCGGGGCTAGAGCGAGGCCAGTCTTGTCAAAGCTCGTCACCGTCCTGGTTCTCGGTTACGCAAGAGGCTGCGGTGGCAAAGTGCAAGACAGTGTTTAATATTACACCGGGACATGTAACACAATCTTAGTGCCACCCGACCTAGCTACTCTCTGCTGTTTCATCATCTTTGATCTGCGACACTGTGACAGTGAAGAAATTGATTTTGTTCATGCAAATGTGACACGAAAACTCGCTCCGCTCGACATTGTCTTATGCGAAGATTGGGCGCTTTTATGTTGTTGGCAAAGCGTATCCTTTACATTTTCTTACATTTGCCCGGAACCCAAAGGTACCGTAGGGTCACACGTAACTCTTCGTCACTTGCACAGGTCTCAAAAAGGGTAGCGGTAATTTAATATTACCCATCTTCTGATGTAACACAAACATCAACGTTGCCTTACTCGGTTCTTTGAACAGAAATCGAATTACATTCTGCTTCGTGCAATTAAAAACTCTTTCGCCTTTCCGTGCACTTTATGCACGGGCTAACGATATCAATCGTCCTACGCCCCGGCCCGACGGAGTGGCCTGATTGACGCGGCTAATAAAATCACTAAACACGAATCTAGCCCACGTGGCCTTCCGCTACAGCCACAACGATCCCCGGGGCGCCGCTCCTTCGCTTCGCTTTGATTGTTTTAATTGCGAAAATTTAATTTTACTCCACCGTCGTCGTCGTCGTCGTCGTCCGCGTCGTCGTCGTCCGTGGCCGCCGTGGCCACTGACCGAAAAAGGAAATCAATTAATTTTCAGCCAATTGTGCAAACGAAAGGTTCTTCATTTTTTGCTCTTACCACTCGACCGGCGAGTCACCCCGGGTCTCCGGGTCATCCCGTCGTAACAACCCGCGGTGCATCGTGCAATCCCGGCATCCCGGAGCTGCATCGTAAACCCGCCGGTCGCGAGTGCATTCGTTTCGTTTCGTTTGTTTGTCCATCGGTTCCTACATCTCTGTTCCATTTCCCATCCCGATCTGTGCGATTCCTTCTCTCTTGCTCGTTCAACCGGTGGTTCGTTTGGAACGCCGGAGCGCCATCGGCGCGCCGATTTGCTGGCGTTTTCGCTGACGAGATTAAATTGATTAAAATAGTTTCACTGCAAATTAAGGCGAAAATTGTACAAACGTTTAGATAATCTATTCCGTCGGTCGCCGAACGTCGGTCGCGAGGGTCGACCTTTTGGCGGCGGCGGCTATTCGGTAGGTGCGCCTCGAGTGCGCTTTGTGGGTTTCCCTGTGAATTGTGAATACCCTGGATGAGTGTTTTTGCCGTTTGTGTTGCAACTATATGTTTCCAGCATGTTCATAGCGATCTTCATGCAAAAAGGTACTAATTTTAAAGTAAATATTATCATACTCTACACCGATCAACACCGGTGTTAAACTATAATGATTTGAAAGATGCACAATTTTTAAAGACACAAAATATTAAAAGAGAAATTTAAGCATTGAAAAAAGGATAGGAAAACATAGAAAATTTATTCAGGACGTACAAAAATACAATGCTTCTGAGATAGACAAAGTTACCTAAATTTCATAAAGCAGCTGTGTTTGTGTCTCATGTTTGATTACTTCAACAAATTATCATACTATTGTAGGAAAGAAATAAAATAAAACAAGTAAGAATAAAATGTACGCACTTTCTTCGGGACCTCGGGAGGATTCATCTACAAACAGAACCCCCACTTGGCTGCAACAAGACACGGCACTCAAACTGGCACGAATAGACCAAACGAGCTTCTTTCGATTTTCGCTAATCCCCTTCCCGCAGGCCGATAGAAAATCATCTGCTCGAACGGTGCCGGGCAACGGAAGGCTCAGCCCACCGACCGTCTGGCCACCTGATCCGGTGAGAAGAAGCACAATCGGTCGCGGTTGCACAGCCCAGCCCAGCTGGTGCAACCTCGGTCACGGTTGCATTTCGATTTGCTTAATGCACATTCTTCCGCTGCACGTTCGAGGCCACTGCTGCAACTGGTGTGTGATTTTCCCGATGCACGGAACTAACGCCTCCTGCATCCGTGCGGTGTTTGCAGCCGGTTTTCCCTAAGTAGCCCTCGCTAGTTTGCTGGCCCCGGTCCCGGTGACCGGTGACCAACCTGCCCGAACCCGAATAAACAGTTTGCATTATAAATTCTCCATAATTGAATTGAATTGAATCGGACCGGAACCGCATTCTGGGGTGTCAGTTGCCGTTTGGTTTTATGGGTCGGTTGTCCGCCGTGGTCGCCTTGATCTTGGTGCCACAGTTTCTCGCTGGCCAGCAGGACCGGCCGGCTGGGAGGACTTTGCGAGCTGCGGTGCGTACCTCGGCGACCGACTGCACCTGGGCCACAAAGGGGAGGTGCCACCTGACCAGCCCAGGCAAGCGACAAACAGGTTTGTGCGCCCATTGTGCACCCTAATGATGCTGCCTCTCGGTGCAAGACGTAGCCGGGTTTCCTAGGGATTACGCGGACGTGTAGCTAATAGAATTGACACGCAGTTGCGGTGACCCTATCAGGCCTTAGAAGTTGTGGTACGATCTGTACTTTACGACCGAAGCGAATCCACGCTAATGACACAGACTTCCAATTATTTATTCGTCGTCGTTCAAAAAGTGCGAAACGCTTCGGCGTTGATTTTTAATTAAGTTCTCGTTGCCCACTTTGAAGAACTAACAAACAGCCCCACAGCCCGGGTAGCGCATTTGTGGATAAATGAATTCATCAACTCGCGAATGTGCTCCGATCACGTCTATCCAATTAAATCAAGAGCCCCATTACTTCGCGGGTGCCACGTAGCGCAGTGAAACAATAGACCCATCGAGATATGGGCCGAGATGGCGATCGGAAAATAAAACCAACGCGTCCGGTGCATTCCGCCAGTTCGGGTGTTGGGCAACCCACCTGGATGCACTCGAATGCAGCGAATGTGCAGCGTTTAACGGAGCAACGCTCCCTGGACCACGGACCCACGGTGCAGGAAGTGCCAAAATTTATTGATCCGCTTTGTTTTCCCGCGGCCCTGCTCGGCGGCCCGCGGGTCTTGGTGGGTTACGCGGCCGCGAGCGCGAGTTGCAAATTTAATTTAAATTCCATTCCACGTGCCAGCGCATCAGCGAACCGCGCGCTACGCTCGATGTGGGAAAATGTGTCCCTAGTCCCGAGTTCACAATAACAACAACAAAAAAACGTTCACTGAAAATGTCACTATCGCGAGAGGTTCTCCATCGACGACGACGACGTGTGAGCGCGGTGCGGGCCGCGACGGTGTCTTGGCACCCGATGGCAGGCAACGGAAACCAATAAGGAGCTAACAATAGTTGGCACTTCTGGGTTTTCGATTGTGAGAAAAATGGTCCACCCGGCGGCGGCGGTGGGCTTCCCATGTATGGCGGCTGCCCCAGTCGCTGCCATCGCGCGAGGACACAGTTGCCATTTGTCGCGGCAGGCTCCCGGAAAGATGCGCTCGGGGTCGAGCATTAGGTGCGCGCCTTCCGCGATTTGCAACCGCGGATCACTGCACTGCAGAGAAAGAGAGCGCAGAGGAACCATTATCATTCTTTGGCCCCGTGGCGTGGCATCTCCGTGAAGCAGGGCGAAGAAGCTGCGCGTTTATGCGCGTTTCTGCGATTCGCATACAATTGCGAACCGACCCGCAACCCGTTCCGTGGGAGTTCCGTGGCTGCAGCTGCATCGCGGGGCGGCGGACCGGTGGGCGATGTGGGGCGGTCTCGTTAGTCACAAAGAAATAGTGCATTACATGAGCGATAATTCTTAACGACCGCATACGGGGCCCGGGCCACTGGGTCTCCAACTGAGCGAGCTGGTGCGATGCTGTCCTATGCTGCGATGCTGCGAGCCGTCCGAGAAAAGCTTTGGACTCTTGTAAAACCGCAGAAGCGTATACGTTAGAAATATTGTATACTCTTTTAATAAAATAATTCGATTTGACAAACATCAAAAACATCGTCACAAATCAGGTGCAAGTCGAAATAATATTTGTGAGGTTAACCCTAATACAATCCTCTCACTGACGTGGATCTTATGAGCAAACAAACCGAACAAAATGAGAAGAACAATCAAGTGAACAATAACACTGTTTAAATATTAATCAACAAATGAAACAACTTTGATTGTGAAGTTCTAAATAGAAAGCAAATAACTGCATACGAAAAAATGCGAAATATAAAAAAAAATTCATTAACTTGTCATTTTAATCAATAAACTGTATCTATTAATGAAATTAATCAAAAAAGGTCAAATATTCAATGAAGGGTTTCCTTACGAAAACCAAAAGATCTTCATTCGGCAAACTGTTATATTCTTACTGAAAAAATACGGGAATAGTAATAACGCTGTTCAAATTCAAACCAAAAGCCCTCGCAGCCGTCACGCAAAGGGCAGAAGGGTAGTCTGTGGGGTCTGTGTGCCTCCGGGGCGATCGGTTCCCATGCAATCCACAATCGAGCGAATCGGACGAATCGGGAGTTCATTCGAACGAAGCCGGCCGAAGATATTTCCTCCGCGCACGGTAAATGGAATCTTAAAGACTTGGGCGGCTTACTGTTATGTTCCGTTTTCCGCGCGGGCCGCCATCCCCCCCGACTGGCTGGTTGTTGCCGACCGTTGCTCGTACCGCCCGATCTGTCCGATCTGTAAATACCGCGCTTGTTCTACAATAATTCCATTTTAATATTGTCAATCGAGTGGAATTGAGCAGCGCTCCGTTCGTCGGCAGTCCGTCGTGGAAAATGCGCTTTTAATTTCTCCCGAACCCACCCCGGGAGACTGCGCGACATTGTTTACCATGCTGCCTGCCTGCCTCCCTGCCAACCCACTGCCAAGGCTGGTGTTCCTAGGCTAAGGAACATAATCTCATTATCCTGCCCCGGGACAGGTGCTCCGAAGTCGGCCGGTTGGTTGGGTGGCACGGTGGGGGGAGGGGGGGTGGTGGCCAGGACTAGGGGCTAGCGACGCGACGACGACGAAATGATGAAGTGCGCCGCCCGAGAAGACGGACGCCGCGTCGCACGACGAGACGAGCAAATGAGAATAAATGAATTTCTGAACCAGCTCCCCGGCGGCGCTAGAGACGAAGACGGTCCTTCGTACGATCCTGGCTGGCTGGCTGGTGCGGTGGGGCCAGTATAAGGGCCAGGCCACTCGGTACTATCTGTCAGTGGAAATAAATATCATTATTACTTGGGCCGTGGCTACCGCCATTCGGTGTCGGGAGCCAAAGGCGGGGGGGGGGGGCTTGGGTGCACGGCGCAAGGGGATGGACTCTAAAGCTATGCTAATTAAGAGACAACATGATGCTACTATCAATCGAGCCATCCCCTCTCCTTCAGTGTGGCGCGCGGGTTGTGACCGTGTCCCAGCTCCTACCGAGAAGTCACCGAGTTACTTGGAATGATTCATCTAGCCCTGCGCCAGCCGGCCACCCTGTCGCCACCCACCCAGACAGTCGCTGCCGAACGGAAAGGGCGACCACGCGGAGGTCGGTCGGCCTTCGCGGCGGCGTTCGAAACGTTTGCGCTGGCAAACTGGTTCCGTCCGGCCTTCCGTCTCGGATCGGATCAAAGCTGTTACTTCAAATTAAACGGAATCAATCACCACCCATCCACCCACCAGGCCACGAAGGAGCCACCCACCAGCAGCGGGCGGGCGCCCCAGGAAAACATGCTTTTTAATGATGCCGCGCCTGGGCCCGGCGCATGGAAGTCGCGCTTTCTTCGTCGTCGTCGTCGTCGTCGTCCTGTGACTAATTATTCTGCTGAACGTCGAAAGGGCCCACTCGCGCGTTTTGGGCACAGCAAACGGGGACGACCCCAGCAATTCCGCGGAACTCGGCACAACTGACGAATCGGTGGCCCACGACGCTGCACACGATGCAAATTGCCGTACCGCACCACGTGTGGAATTGGCGGGCGGCCACGATTATCCTTCCCCGAAAGGGGGATTACCAGGAAGTCCGCCCGGGCCCGGGCCCATCGTTTGTTTACTTTATTGGGAGTTTTATGCTCGCTTCGAGATAATCAAACAACAATAACGAGTCCTCGCGCGCGGATCACGATTTCTGTGCTCGCCGCTCGCCACACGGACACGGAGCTTTGTTTTAATTAAACGGAACATGTTTTCGCTGCTCGTTGGTTGCGGCTTGAGAGGGGCCGGGGGCTGCGTGCGCCCTGTGGCCGGGCGGTTTCGCTGAGACAACGAGGAAGAAACCAGTGAGTGGAGTTGCAGGAAAGGAATCACAAATTCTTAGTTCCTCCACCAGGCTGTAGGCGTCTAGAAAGTAGAAAGCTCCTTTTCTTGCTCGATCTACATGTTTCAACATTTTATTGTGTAAAGTTTAAGTTTTTTATTGTTAAAGTCCCGAAGTACGGGAATAGAACTGATGGAAAGCCACCAGCGAACTTTAACTTTTTACTTTTAAGCAATAGATTATGTTTTCTCTATGATCTTTCTCTATCTCTTTTCTCTGTTTGAATTGATTTACAAAGGCTTTATGATATAAGTAAGCATGTTTGACATTAAACTGGCAAGCGAGTGTCCTTTGTGGGTCGCGTTGACTCGAAAGCTTACCATAACGTAAAAAAGAGTTATGCCATTAGTGGCTCGCCCGTAGATCCTCCGTCTGTGCAGCACCGATTAATCGGTTTTTACATACATATTTTGTCGTAGGTTTACATCTCCGGACACGATGAACCCCTTTTTGCTGAATTCTAGTAAATAAAAACATTCATTTCACAAAGAACTGGCCAATAAAGCTCCCTACGTTCTTCTCACCTGGAGTGTGCTGAATGTGCATTCAACAGCAAGTTGCATCGCAGTTGCATTTGTTCCAGTCGCTCGTTAAGATGGAGCCAAACATTAATCCTCTGACGCGGCCGCGACCTGACCGCATAGCCGGAGCGCCCTGGACGCCCTGGACGCCAAATGAGTAATTACAGTTTCTGGGAGCTAGAAGAAATTATTCAACAATTGTAAATTATGAATACCTGACAGAAGACGGTCCCGAAGAGTTATCGTATCGGGTATCGGGTGTACTAATGTTTTCCAGCCATCGGCCTTGCCACCGGCGGCGTCGGCGATCCGAGACCAGCAGGAATCGGATTGCTCATCCCGATGGCATTCTTCCGATGCAGCCGGCCGTCGGACATGCGGCGATAAGATGTCCGGGGCAGATAAAATGTGCAGAAAATAGCTCAATAAATCATGCCCCCATACGACATGACGTCTACATATTTATAAGATTGCCCTTCCAGCTGCTGCTGCTGCTGCTGCGCTGCGGCTGCAGAGACAGAGCCCTCGGGTCTCTCGGAGGTTCCGACGGTCATTTGTGTGCCGCGCCGCAACTTGGGAGCAATCATAGATACTTTCGTAAAATCAGTCCAGACCAGGGACGAGGTTTCATCACCCGCGCGCTCGCCTTAGCGTCGAGGATGTAAAAGGCCGGACGGGTAGGAACGGTCTCAGGCCGGCGCGGGCTCAGGTTACCGATTGAACTTGTAACTTCTTCCTCGGCGTAGCTCTGATCGGCCCAAAACCGGGTCTTAAACTCGCGGAATCATTCGCACCGCGGACGCTTTCTCCGACCGCCCCTGTGTGTGTGTGTGCGTCTGAGGTTCCCATCGTTTTGCGGTTGGACCCATGGGTCGCATACAAGCTGCTCACAGCATGCGCCCACCACACGGCGATCGTATGATCGGGCCGGGCTTAACGTCCAGCGGGCGCGCTCAGGATTGAGAACCATGAAATCTAATCGTGTACCACCGTTCGCTAATGAACAACCTTCGCTTCGCTCACCGCCCACCGCATCCTCGGGGAGCGGCAGGAATTTAGCGAACCGATCGCAAGAGGAAGAAGCTGTTACCTTGGACCATGTTTGGCGTAGAATCGAACGCATGTTCGGGAATGGATGCAGAGAATGTAACAGCTGGACACAGGCAGAGGCGCCCGACGGACCCCAATACAGCCAATGATACGAAACAAATCTTCCCAAATGGATATGTTAATTAAACGGGGTGCCTTATATCGATCTAAGACTTTCAACGACTGAACGGATTGCGGGAACACTTCATTAGCGAACTCTTGGCCGAACTGGTGATCGTTACTGAGTGTCCCAGAAGGGGTCGTAGAATGACTAGTCTATTTTTAATAGATTCTTTTTGCTAAATTGGCTTTTACTCAAACTTTTCTTCAGCAACAAATATCTGTCTTCATATATTAGGTTTGCTAAACAGAAATCCATTATTTTTGCGTGAATTTAAAAACTATATTTAAGATGATGTCGATCGTTGGCCGAAACTTCAACAAGATATCGATCACTACAGCCAACTATCGAGAAAATAATGGATTTCTTTTAACCCAATCTAATATTTCATGGATAATTCTTCTGTACTTCTGGTTCTTTTGTGGTCGAATGATGAGTGATGATGCTGCAATTCCGAAATTGGTCTTGTTTGGCAGATGTAGATCACCCAAAACAAGTTTCATTGAAAGATGTCCAGTTGGGTTAGTGCTGGACATTACTGCTACGCTCTTTCTTGCACTGTGCATGGTGGCGGCTGTCATTATTAAATACCTGAGCGCGAAACATGAATCGGAACATTCCTTTTGATCTCATAAAGATATTAAATCAACCTTCCTTTTACTCAAACAAAGAACTTACTGCCATTGAATGGGGCTGTGGTGGTGCCATCAAATCCTCTAGTAGACTGAGTACCACAAAACCATTCTTATCAGGCGGCCTGTGCCTTACTGCCTACCGTCATTCTGACCCAGATGATAATTCTGGCCAAATATCCTGCAAAGCTACGATACCAATCGCCATTCCGAATCAGCTGAATCTTTCGAATCCGTTGGTTTTAACTATCCATAATTTGGAAGTTCTTAAAAACAAACGAAACAGAACACGAACTCGCTCTGAATCGCTCGCTGCCGTACACAATAAGCCCCTATTTCAGGTCAACCTCAGAACCTCCAGGGAGGGAGCCCTCAGCGGACCGTCGGGCTCCGGCACAATTAATGAAGTTTGCTGGATGACTTTATCCGCACAATTTGTCAACGACGGACCATAAAAACCCGGGGCCAGCGTTCTTAGTCTGCCTCGTGCCTTAAAATCGTTAGAGTCCAATAAAAATAATTAATCAAACATTCCGCGCGCTCCGCCACCGGAGCGCGAAGCCGGCCGCCACGACGACGACGACGATTCCATTTATCAGCCTCAAACTCCTCCGGCCAAGGCAAGGAGTCCAGCAGAGGAGGATGCCACGTCCCGTCGTGCCGTCGTTCCATTAGTCGCAACTTACTCAAGGTATTGCTGGCTTTCGCGAACTACGCTTTCATGCCATGCCGGCCAGCTCACGGCCACGGGGAAATAGGATGGAGGTGCTCCTCCGACTGCCGAAGGACCAAATCACGCCGCACGCGGGCAGGAAGACGCCAAAACCCCCGAAAGGAGGCAGCAACCACCGGCAACGACGACGACAGGCAAAAGAAGAGCAAATAAATAAATAAATCCAAAACAACAAACACAGTACACTCTGGCGCAGCTTCTGGGTCCCAGGGTCCTCACTGCCGGACCTTCTTGTCCGGTTTTACAAGGCACAAGGCGTGATGCGCTGTCCACGCCTCTCTGCGATCTCCGAAAAACAGCAGCAACAACAACAGCAAGGAAATCCCGGGTGGACAAAACAAAACTGCAACCAACCATTGCTGCAAACAATTTGTCAGACTTCTGCCTCCCATCGCCCGTTCCGGCGACGGTGAGGCTCACGAAATCTCCGGGACTTCCTGGACCCCCTGCCCTGGTTCCTGGTCCGGCTCCCGGTGACATCCGTCCGGCCCGGGCGGACGGTGGTCCGCAGGAATTGCACGGTCTCTTCAATTACCGCCTCGGCAAGGGGCCGCAGAACCCACAGGACCACAAGTCCCACTGACAATGTTCCGGTGTTTATCTTCATCGGGCGCACAAGAGGCAACCTCAGCGGATTTTACGTTTTCGTCTCCTTTTCTTTTCGGCCATTCGGCTTTCGGGGCACTTCTCCGCTGGTCGGCTGGCCGACGTTGGTCGATCATTTAAAGCTAAACATGATCGTTAAAATTGAACCCGTGCAGTGGTCGTTACCGGTAAGGCACACTGGTCCAGCCAATCACGTAATGTGCGGCCCGCAGCGCAGAAAGGTATCGATGTTTCGGCGATTGTCCCGATTGATTGTGTGTGAGCGGGCCCCCCGATCCACCTAGCGGGTCCTGGGATCTGGGATTTTTACAGTTCTGGAACGTTGGACTTTGGCTACCCGACCAGACTCAGATTTTCAACCGGCTGGTCCATCATCGTTAGGAAGCTGTACCAGCGGCTCCAGCTCTGCAATTGTAACTTTAGTTGTCCGGTCCGGAGCGCGCTCCCCGAGGCTTCCCTCCCCGTAAAACGCATTATAAATAGGAATAATTATCGAAGTCCGCTGTTCACCGTCGAGCCGCCCCTGATGTATTCTAGGCATTGTTTTTAAACAATGCAATTGATTAATTGCGCTGCAAATTCCTCGCTGCCCGTGGGCTTCCGGGCGGCGGGTTCGGAACCCGTAAGAAAGGCAAACACGACGGCTATGCGCGAAAGATGTTGGACCGCACCGGTCCGGTAGCCCCGGAACGGGTGAATGGGGTGGAAGGGAAGGTAAAACATCGCAACATCGCAGCGCAGCGCTGCAGCGGAGAACAGCATTCTGCGGGCGGATGGACGGATGGTCCACACATCCCGCACCGGGAGCTGCTGCTGCTGTTGAAGAAGTCCACGGTATCAGGACGATAGCATCGCTTCAGAATGAAACGAGTGAGTCAGCCGGCCACTGGAAAGGGAATTATGTTCAGTAAATATCCACGATTTAGCGATTAATCATGACGAGACATATAGACTGTCCGTTTCGGTGACACATTATCGTTTACATGGATTTTCCCCGGAGGTGCTGCAGGCTGCGGCAACAAGTTCACGACGACGACGGCGGCGACCGGGAGTGCGCGCCGTAACGACCTCGGAGACGGAGACAGAGTGGGTAGAAACTTTTGCCCACACGGCCACAACGTCCGGCTAATCGGTCTCTCTCGGCCAGCTCCGTCGGCTTACGGGATACGCCCGGGATGCCGGTAGGTCGAGCACCCATAAGGCTTCAGAAGTCCAGTCCGAACGAAGGGAGGAATCTGGAAACTTGCAACAACCTCTGGCGGGTGGGGCCACGGGAACAGAACAAACCAAAGGAAACCAAAGGCCGAATACTTTAAATTGCAGCGACCGCTCGGATGGATAACGCAACACGCTTCCAGCTCCCAGGTTCGTCGTCCGGCAGGCGGTTGGCGAAACCAAGAGTTCGATCGGCCGACTCGACTCGAAACATTTGTACCGGCCACGATTGTCCCGCTGCCGGTGCCCCGGTGCCTCCCGCTGACCGATAGACCCGGCAGGCTTCGGTTGGCGGAGAAATGAGTGATCCGTTTCTTCCTAGCGCTTCATCTTCTTCACGTCGAGTCGGTCCACGGGAACACCACGGCGAAGCCTTGGCACGGTGCAGATCTTTTATCTGGGCTGGGATGTAACCGTTTGACCCAGGCCATGTCCGGTAGCTTGCCGGCTGACCATTGCGACTTTTCCAGCGTTCCCCGGGCTCCAGCTTCGTCGTCAGCCGTCATCGGCCAGCTCGAGCGACTCCCGGGCGGAATCGACTGAGACGTCCGTAGGCTGGGGCCCATTTACATGCATTCTTGACCGCCATTGTTTGCAGCCGTTCTGTTTAATTAAATCGCAAACGTCGGGAGTTGCTAGAACCCACCTGGACGTGGACCTGGTTCTGGTGGGTTGTTGCCGAATCAATATTGCTCCTCGCCACTCGACGGAGTTACTGTAGCAACGGTCAGCAGCGGTCAGTAGCGGTGACCTTCCGTTCACGAGGTTATTGGGTTTCAGAATATTCGAATTTGCAGTACGAGATTTTGTAGTTGGACCAAAAGTTCCGACGGCAGTTTCGGACGCTTGCCTAACTGGTTGCCTCAAACAAATGCCTCGAGATTGCCCATTAATATCTTGAAATGTTGTGAGCGCCCGGGGGCCGTGTTGTAACACCACCTCTGGGCAGCCCGGGTGTTGCTACCCTACACCGAGGGCACCAGCGAGGCCATCATAATCGATTATGGCGGAGCCCCGAGCTTCTTGAATGACTCTTGAAAGGCGAATCACGAAATCCGTCCTTCAACGCCACGGTTCTAATTTGCATACCAGCGGACCCGAGGCAGCGAACTTTGTTACCAACCCTGCAATTTCAGCACAAATGAAGCAATCGACCGCAGGCCTTGCACCCAATAAGAGCACCAACAACAACGCAAAACCGGACCGCCGGGCCCCAGGAAGATGCAAATGCTCCTTCCATCAGACCCGGCCGGCCGCCGGTGGGCTGCACCGATTTTGTGTTCTGACAGCACGAAAATTAAAGCCGAACTCTCCGGTCTTCGGTCAGCGGTCGGCCCGGGGATGGTCACTTTCAACGCCCTGCCATGATGGGTGAAGATTTTCGCACCCCCTCCCGTCCGCGCCCTTAGAACCCGGTGTCGCTGGTGTTTTTTGGGGAGTTGCCAGACGATCCCGAACGATTGGCGTGGACGAGTTTGGAGCGCGCAGATCTCGAACTGCATCAAGCGCTTCTGACAGGAACATGAAACCGAGCCGGAAGGTTGCCGGGGTCTCGGGGTTTACTCGGCAACAACTTTCCGTGTCGAGGAATTCCCGATTCGCGGTGCTGACAGGAAACTGACTCTGCCGTTGCTGCTGGCTCGTCACAAAACAACGGTTTGGGAGTGTTTTTCGGACCCGACCCCCAAACCCTCTTTCAGGTCGGTTTGATAAGGCCAACAACCGCCAAACCGCGGCGGATAAAGGTTGAGTTGAAGCGTGAAGATGTTTCTCCGCCACCGCAGCGGAAACGGGGAACCCCTGGAACCCACAACCCGCAATCCGGACGCCGATTTAAAGGCCGAACATAAACGGCCCCATCGCGCGGATGCAGCGCGCGCGTGTTGTAATTGCATTTCAACAGCTGTCAGCCAGCGGACAGCGCAAAAGGCGCAGGGTTTTTTTGTTGCCGTTGCTGCAGGACTCCTGAGGCCGTTCCGCGGCCATCTTTCCGGGACTCCCAAAACATTCCACCAACGAAAACCGGCGATTGAAATGTTTCGCGCCGCGCCCCATCGCGGACCATCACCGGGGTGAAGGTGAAATGCGTGAAATTTGTCGGCCACAGGTTAATCCCCGGCGGGACGATTCAATTTTTGGTCAGGCAAGCGCCAATTTTGCGCCAAATATTTAATCCCGGGCCCGGCCTTAAATTGAATACGAAAGCGAAAAAGGCGGAAAGACGCTAGCCGTGCCGGGAGAGCGCTTGACGGAACGTTTAAGTAAAACTGTCAAAAAGCGTCCCACATTGAAGCTGACAGCCGACATGCATCGAACGAATCGGTTGGTTGCGGTTCGCTTGCTACGTGGGTCAGCAATGAGTGAGCCTCCGTAAAGACCAACTTTACCCATTTTTTGTTTGTGGCTCCTACTTCTGGCAAATGTGGACTTTTTAAATCCAATTTAATGCTAGCTATGAAGGGACAAGGTTTGGTTGATGTTGAACGGAAGAATCTGCTACTGGTATGAACCAGAGCTGAATAATTCTAGCACACTACATAGAATAGTCCTCAGTTTTTCATTTTCGAAGAAACATGTACCTATGATGCCGCAAAACAAGATTCCGTACCAAACACTGGTTACTTCTTGTGAGGTGCATTGGCTTCTCTTGCACGACGTGTGGGTTTTCCGAGCCCGAAATACGACAATTCTGCTCATTAACATAAACACCGAGGAGGACTTTCGTACAGTTTGAGTTGAAGACTCACCACTTTGGAAATAAGTTCCATTTTGTGAATGGCAAAATTTTCACTACATCTTTACAATTTTCACAATGAAGTTTAATGACGTTTAAAAAAAAAACCTTGATAATAATGAAATAAAGATGCATGAAGTAAAAGGAATTATAATAATTTAAGACTAATATTTGGTGTTATGATCCACCAAAACCTGATTATCGAACGGATACACACTCTATTTTGGAGTCCTAATGAAAATGGGCTAAATAAAGCGGTAAGCCTCGCCCATTTTTCACCCATGTACTCGCCCATGGTCGGCCTGTTGTGCCATGTTTTGATTGCCTTGGTGCAGCCTTGTCGCATTCCGCGCCGGCAAATGCAACGCATTTCACCCGAAAGACACATTCAGCGTGAATCCAACCCCTTGGTCGGCCGATTTCGGTAATGAAAAACAATCAGCTTAATCCAACCGAGCGCGCGTGGTACAAAATCCCATTTCCCGAAAGTGCCACGTAGCTCCACACTATCGCTGGGTCCCAATCAGTCATTAGCGGGCTGACCTTTCCGAGACGCACGTAATGAAGCCGAACGCTTCGCCGGCCCTAGACACACTCTTCGCGACCCGGTAACGGGAGGGGGGCCACTCTTCAGCCACCTGGGCGTTAGGCTAGGAAAGGCTCCACCGCCGCGGAAAGCGGCTGAGCTCGCGCTCGGGAAGACGAAATGAAGCAATTAAAAGTTTAGTGTGCCCGACTATCATCACTCTTGGCCCCCGGGGGGGGCGAGGCGAAGGGCCTCGGGAGATAAACGGCATCAGCCGAGACCCCGGACTGCCCGGACTGCCTTATCAGGTTCCAGGGCAGCAGCATTCGTAGACGCCCGTCCTCTTAGGCCACCTGATGATTCACTCTAGGCGCTTGGCCAAATAATTACTTCAGGCTGTTGATTAGCTATTCTCGACGCATCCACGCGCGAGTTCGGTTCTGGTGAGCGGCCTCCAATTGGGCTGGCGATTGATTTCTTTCTCAATTTTCCTGCCCGTGAGTCCCGGCCATCCGGGGCCACCACGATAAGAACCTTGATAACCTTCCAGCCGTCACGCTTGTTAGACCGCTCTCTGCAATGTGTCTCTGTGTTTTCCCGCAGTACTACTTTTACCGAAGACAGATGGCGCGCCGGACCGGACTGTAACCGGATCGGGGACCAAGCGGACATGCGGTGTCCGTTGGGCTACCGTTTGTTTTCCGCAGCGCCGACAAGTCAGCGGTGACAGCCGGGCAGTACGTTTGAAATCGATAGAACGGCTCATAAATCTTTACTGCTGATGAGCTTCGGCCGCTGCGGACGTCGGGCCAGAACTTGTGGCCCGACTTGGGTGCCGACGTCTGCGTCCGGGGGGATCAATCAAAAGCGAGAGGTTTGCCGAGAAATTCCGGAAAATTAAATCAAACTGCCCTGTCCCACAATGGCGATGCGGCGTCAGTTCGTCAGCCGGCTGTCGGCTGCGAACGAGGAAGTGAAACGCGAACCTGACCGAAGTTCCAGGTGTCCAGTCGTCCTGCGCTTCTTGCTTAATTGCTCACCCGCGACGACTCAGCGGCTTGTCGAGGCCGCGCTTGAACGGAGGCCGTTTGATTGATTGGCATTTATTAAAGCCGCTCCGGAACGCCTGACTCCGCCGGGCCCCGTGGGCTCCGAGCGGTTGCTTATGGACCGAAGACGGCCGTCCAGACGTTCCGAGGAGATCGTCAAACGACATTCCCAGATTCGGTGGCAAGATTGTGCGAATTGCGAGAAAGTTGTACCCGCTTGATTAGTCCGGCTGATCGTTGATCGTCGCCGTCGCGTTGGGTGAGAGTGAATTTGCATAAAGTCCTTTTTTTTGTTTGGCTCTTCAAACGACTTTTACGACCAAAGCGACTCGAAACAACACTCCCCAGGTGCTGAAGGTGGCTCGAGGTATGTGGCTGTTGAAAGGCATGTTTCGCCAGCCCCCGGGGTTGGACCAAGGTTCCAATCAGCCCGCTCAGACATTCAGAAGCTGTTATTTTAATTGCTTTCCCGGTTCGACAACAATCTACATTTGAGCGCGGCTCGGCAATATTGGGCCGTATCAGTAATCACGTGTTGAGAAGCCAGAAACGTTTACCGAACCGGCCTCGAGCACGGGCGAACCAATAACTCATGTTGACACCGACGACAGTTCCCAGGGCAGCCAGGCCAGGCGAACTTGCCGATGTATGTTACATAAAATATTGATTCGCACGGCCCAAGGCAGCATTGTTGGGGGCAACCTGTGAGCCTTGCTAGACCGTCGACAACTTTGTGCCCGGTTTGGGGCGGCCAAGTCGCTCCTATAGAGGGACCTATCTTTAATTAGGCGCTATATTGTTAATCGATAATCGCTTGGCGTACGATCTCGCCCCGGCGACCCAGCCCGGCTGCATGCTGGTCGTGATGACAGGTTTCTTTCTTCCCTGCGCCGGTCTCTCAGACGAGCGTTTTTCGAGACCCTGCGCCGGGCAACACGGTGTCTATCTCTACATCTCCATCCGAGACTCTGAGGCGGGCGGCGGGCCATACCTTCACCATAGACCACGCGGCACGACTCCCAAGTCCACGGACCAAACAGTGCGCGCGTCCGCACAAAGCTGATCAATCAAGCCGATACACGATCTTAGAGGACCGGCCGGCCGGTCGGTTGCCGTCGGAGTGACGCGCAAAGTATTACGAAAGGGCACAGTGCATTAAATATTATGCAAACCGCTCAAGCGAAGAAGGTGAAAGTCCTGTCAGCGCCGAGCGATAGAGCCGGCAATATTTCTGGCCTGCCATCTGCGCGTCTTTGGAGACTGATTTCTTGGCGTGGCCAGACACAGACAATCTTCAATGGAGTTACTAGAGTTTTTGGAGAAAATTGGCAGACTGCAAACAGAAAGAGTGACGTAAGGAAGACCAATCAAAAGGAGCGTGATTGACTGAACACGCTTCTTTGCTTTAATTTAGAACCTCTGGACATCAAACCAGTGAGTGGCAATTATTGAAAAGTAAACGAACGGCTCAAAAGGAACCGGAAACGGAAATGTTAAGCCGCGCAGCGTTGCTGATCAACTGGGGAACTGGCTGTCCACCGTGGGAATGGCTGTGTCACCATTTTCCATTTTAAACTTTGCATCCCCATGATCCGGTGGCCCTCCCGATCCAGAACATCCCGTTCCGGTGTGCTGGTGATGCGAATGCTCTCTGGACACTATTGATTTTCTGCTCCATTGAACCATTGGAGCCCCGACGGGAAGGGGCGGATCTTCCGGCGAGTGGCCGACGGCGGACAAGAAGCGTAAAAAAGTGAAGATCATTATCATTCCATTTATTCGTAATAGGCACTTTACGGCGACTGCCCGTTTTGGGAGTCGCGACTCGGCAACACTCGGCTCCGTAGTTCGGACTAATGATGGCTGGGAGGCTGGCGAGTGGCCAACTCTTGGGCCAGGGTAAATATGCGTCGCGCGTCTCTCCGCGGGTCTACTAATCGGCCCCCGGCCCCCCGGTGCTCGAAGAGTCCGACTAAAGAGTCGGACATTCGGATTCTTCGGAAACTAATGGACCACCCTGGCCACACTCGTCGGAGCACGGCGTCGGCGAAGAATGACGGGACAGATTTTTCCGTCTTTATTTTCTCACTCACAACCTGCTGGCCCCGGCCCCGCGAACGTGATGACGAGACCGACGGGCTGTTTTCGGGCCTGGGGAGATTTATGAATTGGAACTGATAGCAACTTTCATTAGTCTTCATCAGGTTCATTAGGTGATTTGTTTTCCTCATTTTCATGGCGATGGCTCATCGCCCGTGGACGGAGCCATCCACCGGAGTGGCAAGTCGCCTCGGAAGGCGTACGAAGACGGTCACAGACCGTTTGGTGAAACTCTATATACGCCAGCATGCTAATGACGGGGCATTCTTCTTCTTCGCCCAAGTGTGTGCTCGGTCGTCCGTGTTCATCTGCCGAAACACGATAACCGTGCTGGATGCCGAGTGTCCACTTTACATTTTCTGAGTGACTAAGCTTTCTGGCAAGCGCCGCCACCGGAAGGATTGGTCTCCCAATTCCACACGGCGCAGTGCTAATTATTGTGACTGTGCCTTATTATGCGTTGGGATTCTTTCGGGAATTTCAAGTTTGAGTTCTTGCCATGCCAAAGCCTGACGTGCCGCGTAGCTTCACCAGACCTTAATGCACTCACGCAAACCGTTACGCAAAACCTATCCAATAAAATTTCCAACGCAACCTTTGGTCCGTTCGCCGGTGAAGGTTTGGCCGGAACGTTCCAGCCGCCCACCGAAGCGGCTCGGTTGCAAGCTCTTAGCGACGTGTGGTCGTAAAACCGGGGTGTCCCCTTTCTAAAAAGCGCAAGAGCGCGTACGGGGCGAACGATTGCGCCAGAGGACACGCGACACCCGGACCGATTACACACCGGACCCGGAACCGAGACGGGGCTGCCAACTTCGGTGTAGGAGTCGCGCTGCGGCCAATAAATCCAACCAAAGCATCGTAAAACCATTGCCCGGCCCGGGCAATAGACCATTTTGCCCAGAGCTGCCGCAGTATGGCACCGCAAGCAAATGGCCCCCCGGCCGGTGGTACCACACATCGTCGTCGAAGGCGAATGACGGCCCGCCATTAAGTGGTCACAACTGTGTGTGTTTTTTTTTTGCTTCTAGGCCGACACTCAAGTGGGCCGTAAAGTTGGGCCCGAATGGCCTGCCGAACCTTCCCCGCGGATCAAAAATGGATCCCCAGGCCAGATCCTTGGAACACTTTCACCCCGACTTCGGCCCGCTCGGCGGACTGGACCAGCGCAGTAAAATGTGGGCCACCCGGGGTGGATCGATGAAATCATGGAGACCCCCCTTACAAGCGGGTCGACATGGGACAGGAGCACTACGTTACTGGACCAATATTTAACCTAGTTGTGTTCCGCTTCCGGGTTCCGGGCCGTCGTAAACCGAACAATCTGACTATTGCCGCTTCCTTTCTACTGTCGCGTCTGCACCGCGGCCCCCGGGACTCACTCAGCTCCTAGGTGACCCCCCAAGTTAACTCCCTGTTGTTGTGGCCCTTTCATGGTTCTAGTGGCATTCAGGAACCGTTCAATATAATTTGGACACGAGAGAGAGAGAGAGACCAAAAAAAGGTTGTTGGGAAACTTGTTGAAACTTGTTAGGTGGAGAGTAGTCCTCCAGCATATGAAGGGAAAAGTCCACGTCGCAGGAAACCAAAATAAACGGGGACCCAGTCACAGCATCCGGTCTTTTTCTTTCCGTAGTTCAGAACAACTGGAACTACTGCGAACGTCGAGTACCTAGAAATTGCCTCAAGTTGAGCCCGAAAATGGCCAACCTAATAGAGAGTGTCCGTGAAATGCTGAGGTCAGAGCTAAGAACTTTATTAAAAGACTCTGACTCACAACCAGCATCGCTGTCACTTTGAGGCTACATTGTTCGGCTTGAGATGAAAAGTTTGCGTCACTGTACGATCGACCCGCTATCGTCACGCGATCCCATTAAACATCGTCCACTTTAACGTCCGACGTCAAATCCGCCAACTCGATCGTGCGCCGTGCACGATCGCCTTTTTAGCGGGAACTTTACGGTTCTTCCGTGGGGCCATCTGAAAACGCTCAAAATATAACATAATTCGATAATTACCATCTGGGGTTCTGGGGTCCGGCCGCGGCCATCCAGCGCGACGTCGACCAACCGCTCTGATGTCATCATCATCATCATCATCATCGCCGGACTCGGCAGAGAATCTCGCCGCATCCCGCGCGGCCTCCATCTCGAGAACTCGAATTTATTAATTATGCCAATCGGCCGCGGTTTGGACGATCTACGACGGCCCAGCACCGGGGCCGAGGCCGATAAATTAAGTGGACCCCGGCAGTGGGTCCAGCCGCGGTCCAGGCCAGCGATAAATGTTTTGCATGTTGGCGACTTCATCGATCGGGACCGAGGATCGGCCGCGTCGCGGAAGACCCTCATCACAGAGGGCAGTAGAAAATGGTGCTCGTGGTGCTCTGACTCTCTGGAACCACCGAGAGCCGAGAGTGGGCCCCGCCGGGCCCAGAACCCGGCCCGGCCCGGCTGAGAGCGTCAAGTGAGATAAATTCACACTAATTTAGACATCATCACTAGGACGGAATTAAGTTGTCAAGTTTTTGTGTGCCGCCGCGGGTCGTTAGGCCGGGCGGATTCCGGGTTGTTAGGCTTTTTTCGGACGAATTTCCTTGTTTTGTGGGGAGTTTTTACTGCGGCTGCGGCTGGGTACGTGGGGTGGCCGAGTGTTGTTTTAGCTCCAGCGCCTGATCGCTGGTGGCCTGGCCCGGCTCCCCAAGGAACCAGAACCGGTTTTGCCGGGAAACAGCGCTCGTTCTGAGGAGAAGTGTATATTGTTTCCCTTGAAGTTGTTGTGTCGTGTTTGTTGGTAAAGTTTCAACATAATTTGCAACATAATTTTGTAGTTCTTCATTTTTATTTATACTTTCTTTGACTCACTAAGGTTGATTACATTTTCATCATGACGTGACGCAACATTGTACGATTATTTCTTGTTTGTGTCATATGTGGTTTGTGTTTCATTGTCGTTTATTTTATTTGTTTAACTATGAAAAAATATGACTAAACCACTTGCGGAAGCCCGGGAAGACGACGGCGCGAAACATAAGATTGTATCCGGGGACCTGGACGAGCAACAACACCGATGGCGTCGTTTGATGGAATAAAATTTTAATTGGATCCAAAGAACGGTCCAAGAGCTCTTCGGACACCAACCACAAGCTGTCCGGCGCATCTTCGCCCTAAGGCCAAACACTTCATCCGTCACTCGACACAACTCACGCCGATGCAAGGGTGCTTCGGGTGTTTCCCAAATTTGGCGCTGGCTCCAGAATCCGGCTTTTGGAGAGCTCCAAAGAGCTTGATCTTCGCCGGCTTGCCGAGACCGCTCGGCCAATACTAATTAAGTCGGGCTTCGTCGGGTCGTAGGCCTTTTCCACGGGGGTTTCTAGCACGGACGCAAATACGACAGCAACTACTTTCTCAAGCGTCTTAAGCCGTAAGTTTCGGGCCCATCAACTTTTGACCGCGGCGAATAAATCAGTCACGTGCCACGCTCGACCGCTCCGATAACGATATCACAGCATCGATAATTCCCGATAATGAGTTACGAATTCGGTGGTCCACCAGTGTCCGCGGGCGGAGTTGAAGCCGAAAACTTTTCTCTCCCCTCGCGGGCATTGCGCGGGCTCTCGGGGAAAGGGCCCTGGGGCCTCGCGAACTTTTGCACGTACCACAAATTAAGCGCCGGAAATTCCTAATACGTCTAATCGGCTTAATTCCCACCCAAAAGTGGGTGGCGAATAACGAGAGCAAAAACACTTTCACTACTGGCCGCGGTGGATTTCGTCCTGAGCTTTGCTACCTCCGCCGTCAAGCATCAAAACGGAATTCGCGGGGCGTTCGATTTGGTCCATTTAACGAGCATAGCGGTTCGTTGCCCCCCCGGGGCGGCCGGAGTGGGATAGAAAAATCGATGCTCCTCGGGGCCGCCCCGGGAACAAGTCAATTTATGGTGCATCGGTTGATATTAATACCCACACGGTGTGCGTACGTACAAGACACCCCCTCGTTGGGGTCGGTTGGGTCGGATGGTGCAAAATAATGGCCTGTTTACAGCAGCAGCATCGGACCCATACGGTGTTCCGTCGTCGTCATCGTCGTCGTCTTCGTGTTCGTTATTAACGCGCGTCGCAACACATGCTGCGAGAATGCTCCCGAGCCCGATGCTCCCGTCTCAGCAGGGGCGTGTGGGTGATGGACCATCTGGTCAGCTTGCATGGGAACGCCATAACCCTTTCCCAGCGAGGAGCATCGTCAGGTTTTTCCTATGCTCTTCCTAAACATAAATGCTGATTATGTTGGGGGTGCCATCACATGATGTGCGTCCGCAGGAGACCGGCACTTACTACGAAACTTCCCCGAGCGCCTCGGTCCGTGTTTTGTCACCGAAAAACTTGTCCCGGTGGGTCGGTGGACTTGCCAGGCCACCAACCGACGCTACCAGAATTATAGTTCAAGATGTTGTCCGGTACACGCGCGCAACTTCGAGCAACTTTTTCGGTCTTCACGTTGAGAAAGTTGAGCAAAAAGGTTCTACAGTCACCGGGCAGCATCTGCTGCTGCTGGTCATTCGCCCAAAACGGGGGCAATAAACTAGTGAGTGTGTGTGCGTTATGATTTAGAACGATAATAATTTAGCAGAATCATACCATTATCGAGCTTTTTGACGACAGCAAATGAGCCATTCTGAGGCTCGTACTTCGAGGCGGTCCCTGTTGCGCCCAGTGCAAGGCATTTACGACGTAGTCACCCCATCGTCGGGGCCCCCCCATAACTGACGCTGTTGGGGGCTTAGTGTTTCGCACTTCGCCACAGAATGCGCCGGAATGCGCCGAGCAGAAGAACCCACGGAGAGCTTCCTTGCACCGGAGCGAGAAGGTCCGGTGCACACCTTTACATCTCAGCGAGAAGGCGCTGCCTAGCTGTTCTAGCCGGCCAGCCAGCCAGCCAGATGTGTGTCATAATTCATCCCCTTATATTATGTCATTAGATGAAATAAATAGCCATAAATTACAGGCGATGCAATAATAGGCACGGCTGGGCGGCTACGCATTCCCCACACACACACCGGCCTTCTTCTTAATGATGCTGCCCACCGACCTGGGGTATTCCAAAGGGCTTTGTTTTATGCACCGAGTCCTGGTTTTTGTGACCCTGCCGCCGGTGGGGGCTCCGTCAACGGAATGACGAACGCTGCAACGCGCCGTGGTTGATGGTTGATAAAGTATCTCGCAACGCACCAGTCTCGCGACTCCGGTGCTGAAGGTTAAATGAACGAATTCACACAATCTTACTTACGGTTTTTGCTCCCGACACGCCAAGAACGTTGGTGGAAAACAATCGTCCCATAACTCATTCCGAAGCGACCCGAGAGACTGCGCCAAAGAAGTCGCCGGACGCGGAGTGGGAATCAGCGCCAGAAAGAAAAACGGACCCAGCTCGGCGTTCGGAACGTTCCGGAGATAAATTATGATGAAGTAATAACATTTTTATTGTATCGGCACTTTTGGCTATCGTTCCGGTGCCGCGGCTTCGGAAATCTCGGGCTGGCAGAATGATAAACCATCGGGTCGCGATAAACGGTGGGCTTTTCGGGGGCCAAATCGACCGACCGGTTCCGTGAGCCGAATGACACTCCTATCAATCAAAGCGCAGAAGTTGTCACCAAAATCTACTAACGATTATTTATGAACATCCGATTCCATGCACGGCCAGGCCGGCTGTAGTACGGGAAGCTAAACGGTTGCGCGCTCGGCGGGATAAATGATGGTCGGTCGGTCGGTCGGAGGAGAGAGCGCGCGATCCCAAGAACGACGGAAGGTCTCACCGTCTTGGCGGGTGGCGATGCGTGTAACGGGAAGGAAGAATATTTTAGGCTTGATAAATGATTCCCCAGGATATCGGGCAGCATCTTGGGTCGCCCGTGGGCAATGCAGCCATCCGTGCCGTGACTGCCTGCAATGCGGTACGGCACGGAATTTATCGGCCGAGATCTTCACGCGCGATGTCCTGTGGCCGCAGTGTAGAGATTTGATTTATCCCCGCACACACGCGGTAACACTGATCGATTGCGAGGAATGCGGCTATACACGATTGATGATGTCCTCACGATCGACCGATCCACACGGTCCAGTCGCGGTGTGGATGTGGGTTTCTCCAGTGTCTGAAGTGTGAACTCTCGGTGGCCGATCGAACAAGCTGTGTTACTGTTGCCGGCGCTCGTGAGCGTAAACCACACCAGGTGGGGTGCGAGTCCAGTGACCGCTGCCGTGACCAGCAACCGTGATTAAAACGAAAGTAGGTCGCCTTGAGGAGGTCGGCTTTAAACGCAGTTCGAGGCTCAATTGCTCGACCGGGGGTGTAGCTCAGATGGTAGAGCGCTCGCTTAGCATGTGAGAGGTACCGGGATCGATACCCGGCATCTCCAGCAGAGGATTAAAGGACACCTTTTTGTAACGCCAACCTTAGAACGTGCTTTTTCAAGACACAGAAAACATTAATTTTTAATACAATGAAGCGATCAACAGGATCAAGTCTACGGTTCTTATATAGAGTTGTGATTCGCTTGACAAGCTCCACTCCGTGTGGTACCGAACCTACTCTCATTTGGATCCCATTCCCGTTTCATTCCCGAAGTACGTACTCCTCACTAAAGACTGCGCATCGAGCAAAGCGAAGAGCAGAAAGGATGTGCTCTCGCTGGTCCTTAGCATAGCAGCGGTCTAGTGGGTACCACCTCTCAAAAGGATCATCCCGGCGTTGTCCTCTTCACGTTCACTGCTCGCTTGTTTGCACGTTGTTGATGTTGTTTTATGTTACGCTCGGTCCTGCACGGCTTTTCGCGCGCCTCAAACCCATCCATCGGATCGCGGGCGAACGGCTGATACAATTTTTCGTACAATTAAAAAGATGCATCCGACCGTGAAACCACATCAAAGGCTTTCGGCTTTCGAGCCGACGCCGCCGCCACCGCCAGTGGCGATGCAGTCTGCGTCCGATGTGCCCATAGAATCGATGGAATGGCCACCGGTGCAGTCGCGTGCATCAGACAGGGCGCCCATTCCGGGGTGTTAGGATAAACCCGGCGCTTTCAGCGCCACGAACGCTCGGATCGAACGCTGCAGCTGAAAGGAGCCCGGCCTCGCGATATCGGTTGCATTATTTCGGGGAAATTCACTGGAAAATATCACCGCCACCGGGTGCGGCACGCATTAAACCATAAAAGCTTTCCCGTAAACGCACCGATGCGAATGCACGGAATGTAAAGCTGGACCCCGGGCTGGATATTCGTTTGAAATCGCTGCGCTTCTTTTTTGCGTTGGATGGACTGGATTTTTTATTATTATTTGCAAATTGTATGGCTTCAAATGAAATATCAAACAACTTTGTTTTATTTATATTTATGTGATGCGAGCATAGTTTGCCCCATTAGTGCCCTCTTCTTCGTTTGTTTGTAGTGTTTGCTGAATTGTCTAGCTTCACGAATGGTTGGAAAATCTCGAAAAGATCAACCAATACGAGCGCAGCAGCGACTAATTATCCGTTTTGCTCGATGAACACTCTCCTCGGCAGGGAAAACATTCGTCGAATTTTCGCCGCATGATAGGGTAATTAATTTCATCAATCGTCCAATCGTCAGGAGTCGTGCGGCCACTGCGAGCGAACGATGAGCGAATGCAGATTGCTTTCATGTCTCGATTTCAAACCCCCCCTCCCCCTGGTGGCCACACCGTGCCCTTCCGAATCACCGCAAAGCGGCCACCGACACCGCATCGCTGGCCGGCAGCAGTTTTCCGAGAACGGAGTTCCCGGTTCTCCCGTAGGCAAGAATCGAGTGACGTTCCGGGAATCAGTACGCGTAGAATCGTTTGAATTTTCCGTCCCAACGTGCGGCGTACGCCGGAACGCACGCGAACAGCGGTCGGTGCGGTTCAATTTCGGCCCGATCCGGATTGGTTGATTGTTTTTCGACCGGCGGCCCCCAAGATCGTGCCCGCACCGGTCCGCACTTTTTTCCCACCCGCTGCTTCCCGCTGCGGAAAGTGGCGTAAAGAGTTTCAAATTAAATGAAAACATTGCCAAATCGATCAACGGGGCCCGGTCCGGCCCCCGGAAGAATGCACCACCACGGTGGGTGATGGACACACTAGTAGAGAGATGGATGTGATTCGAGTCGGCCGTCGGAGAAGTGAACTCGGCCCTCGGCGGGAGACGGCAAGAGATGAAAAGAATGCGCCACGCACTCGGCGGCTCATGTTTGAATCATGCACCCGTCGGACTGCATTTGCGAACGGGGCCCACCGTTCGATCGGGTTGCAAACGCAAATGCAGCTTCACTCAGGCACTCGAATCTGCTCCTCTGGGGGGGAACCCGTAGTTTATTTTCCGGTTTTGCATATGCTGTGGCTGGCCGGCCGGTCGAGGCTTAGCCGTTCGGGGCCCGTTTGACGTCACGCGCACACGATGGCCAGGACGAGGGCTATCGTTTATTTGGCAGCTTTGCCAATCGTTTCGACACCGTATTACGATTTGGCCTGTTTGTGTTAGCTTCAGCGATGCGCGAGTGTGACCAAAGTGGAATGGAATTGGAAGTAAACGCGTACTTGGCAGGCTTAGATAGAAGTTGACCCCGTTTTGCGATGAGTTATGCTTCTTAAATATGTGTTCTTGGGCGGTGGTTCAAAATACGAACTAAGCGTTTGGGGACTGATTCAAAACGGTTAATTTCTACTTTTTTTATTAAAATGAGTTAAACCAGCAATCGATTCAATTTTTTGAATTTTATCTCAATAACATTCGATCATTTGTTAATTATGCAATTCAACCTTTGCTTGAAACGCGAAACAAACAGTGGAAAGCAAAAAGATGTTTATTTCAAGAACAAAAACGATTTTACGAAATACAAAGATAAAAATACTGGATTTAGTCAATCCAAGGATGGATCTGGATGTTAATAACCTAAAACCTTGATATGATTGATGATCCACGAGGTACCGCATAACTACTTCTAACTTGGGGATTGCTGCACTGTCCTGTTCCAAGGTGAAATCTTCACCAATAAGACTTGTTCCTTCTTGAATGTTTTTTTCTTTCGTCAAATTTCGGTCAGCTTTCGAGTCACCATGACCAGGCAAGGCCACCAACAGGATAAATGATGCCAGTGTAATTTGTTTCCTAATGTTTATTTAGATTTAGAAAATTTTAACTCCTCATAATGATAGTTGGGTCATATCAAAAATGTATCACTCCAGAGCAGTAAGGGATGTTTCAAAGCATGCCGATAGTAAAATACAGTTCTTGCTTTTAATAGGCCCTGGTAAAGTGCAGAGTTTGGTTGAAAACAAAGCAAGATTTGTCTGCATTCTATAGACTACGTCGAATGACATGCGCGGAAGGGAGTTCTTCATCTTCTGCTTTTAGTTTTTAGTAGTTCTGCTTGTAGTTTAAGTGTAAACGGTTTGTGGAGGAAATCAACTCTTTTAGGTGTTGATTTCTTGCTCGCACGAGTCGTAATATGATGGATACGACTTTTCGATTCCTCTACCCTTCATTATTGAACCGTTTACTGCCTCACTTTAGTCGAATATTTTTGCAATATCATCGGTCAGAACTAATTTCAGAAACGTTGCTCAAACTTTGGGGGGTTTCAACCCCATATACATGAAATTATGAAATTAATTCATTTTATTTATATTACTTTCGCTTTTTACGAACTCCTATAGTATTGTCTGTTAGCGAATTGAATTAATTTCCTTTCCAATCTTGTATGGTAACAAATTAAGCAGCATTATGCTCTTATTCCAAAGCAAAGTTTGATGGTCGCTAAGAATGTGAGAAAATAAAGTACGAACTCGACAAACTGTTTTCGCGAGAACCGATTTTTTATGTTGCCATTTTTAACATAATGCTAATATGACATTGATTGCAATGTTGGGAACAAACAATACGCCCATAAACGGTCATCATCGCGAACAAGATAACGCTTGGCGATTGGTGTCGTCCGCGCTACACGATTAGGTCGCGATGTGGACCACTCCACTCTCACCTCAGGGTCAGGTTGCTGGGCTTCACTATCCGGAGGTGATCCGTGTCGGAAACCGTGTCAACGGATGAGCCGCAGGAATGCTCATTGTGCGCGAACTAAACTAATCTCAATCAGCCCGCCCATAACGGTATCGCGTTTTCCGGCCATTCGGATGCGCTTTTCACGACTTTTTGTGCGGTTGCCAACCGTGCCGTCTTGCCGCACAAAGGGCTAGTGGCGCGCGGAGATGGATCGTTTTCCAGCCGAGAACGGACGGAATGAAAAACAGACTACAACCGACGTAGCAACAAGGGATAGCAAATTAACCAGCCGCGGCCATGGGCGGCTATCATATCTTTGACAGATAAGTAAGTAATTATGAGGCACACTTTCCTATAACCCATTGTCCGGCGGCGGCGGCGGCGAGTTGATAGGCATCGAGCCGGAACCGGAACTACCGCGTCAGGCGCGGCGAAGGAAGGTACCCGGGGGGCCGGGAATTCGGGTCCGGCCGATCTCCCGCACCGTGGAGGGTCGCTCCAGAACCAGGTCGTTGAGCCGTGAACAGCTGAGTTGAGTTGTTTTGTCCGTCGCCTGGGCTGGGGCCCGCGAATGAATAAACATTGGATAATGATTTTAAATTTCAAATTCTGCCCTCAACTGTTTCGGTAATTTTCCGACCAGCAGCAGTCGGTGTTGGTGGAGCGGCCCGGGAGCCTTCCCGTAAGTCATTTCGGCAGCAGGAGTAGCTCGGAGCCTTTGCTTGAATCTTGTTCTTTAATTTTCTTCTTACGATCACGAAGAAATAGAAGATCGTAAACGCTGCGCAACAATGGTGGTGGCGTCGCTCTTTAAAACCCATTCTGCCCGGAGTGACGATGGTGACGATCGGAGCCCAGATCACGGCCCAGCTGGGACGCACTGCGTCAGAGCATCGCACAGCTGCGACGACAGCGTGCGCAACGAGTGTGGCACATAAAAATGTGTATGCTCCGACCGACGACGACGCCGGCCCACAGCCGCGACCGACTTCAAAAACATACACATTTTCCGGTTATTAAATTCTAATTACTGTAGAGCGGTGGCCCGAGAGGTCTATCGGAGGCCTATCGTACTTTACGACCGGAGGGTGCGCCCGCAGAACCCGCGGCTTCCTTGAGGCCCGAAGGCGTCTGGAGCGATGCGCCCAAATAGGACCCAATTCCTAATGTGAGCCGCGCTAACGATGGAGCTTCGCCACGGCTTTCGTTATGGTGCTCGAAATTGTAGGGCCAAAGCACCGCCGAATTCGGAATGGGTTAGAAAAGCTTTGCGGGTTCTGGTGGGCCAGTTACAGTAGCGCAAGCTTTCCGCAACGAGGCATTAGGGTACATTACAGCGTACCCGTGTCGTCACTTGCACCCATAAAACCATAAATTAGTAACGAGCCCCGGGATTAGAGCCCCAGCATTAAAATTTGATAATTTGGAGGGCCGTGCGGCCATGTGAAGGTCCTCACGCTGTCGTAATGATGAAACGGATGAAGCGATTCGGAACGATGTTTGATTCTCCGCAATTTATTGTCTTTTAGATGGCGGAACCCCACATCTGCCTATCTTACCGGCAATTTATTTGTGCATAAATAGCATCCTGCCCAGAAAACTTTCTCTCCCATTTTCGGACGGGCAGGCCGCGCGACATCTTTGGGATAACAAATCGCACACACACCTAACACACGCCAATGACCAGCGAGGCTCATTTGTTAGCCACATAAACACGACAAAATATCCCATAATGAACACCACGGAGCGCTGGAGCTTCGGACCTTGCGGAGGTGCCGATCCATCCATCAGCTGGCCGGTCGTCGCGCCGGCCAGCGCTCATGAAAGGCTGCTATGCCGCCGTGATTTGCATGATAGTCCCATTTGTTTTTCTTATGCTGATGCGCGCGAAGTGCGCCGACCGTGCGATCGGGCGTAGAACGGTGAGTTATGATCGGTCATCATTCGGTTAGGGGGAAAATTTATTTTTCTCGCCTAATGAACACCCGGAATGGAGCCCGCGGCCCATCTAATGGCCGCTGGCCGCTTCCCGTTTGGAGTTCCGCTGGCCGATTGCCTCCATCAATCGTTTATTTTATTTTACGCACCATCCCCATTCGGACTCACCGGGCACCGGGCACCGATCATCGTTATGATTATTGCTGGCCCTGCTGCTGGTGTGCTGTGTGTGTGGAGAGCTTATCGCTGTGGACGGCCCACCAACGCCCACCATCATGGCCGGATGGCCGGCCGGTGTCGAAATAATACCATCTTTTCCTTCGATCCGATCCCAATCCAATCTGCTGCTGCTTAGGGTCTTTTGTTTTTTTTTTCTTCCCGCTCGCTTCTCGGGTCCTATCGGAATCGGATCTCCCGGCTTGGGCTGGGTCGCTAAGATTTGTGACCGTTTCCGCTTTCGACGTCCGACGTCGCTTTGGTTTCGCCGAGCGCTCGAAAATGTGTACTTTGTGTTTCACTGTTTCTCCGTGATCCTAAGGTTCGTATTCGTATCGGTTCGAATCTCATTTCAATTAACATAAATTCGCTTAACAGGTTTATCGAGCCGGGCAACATACATTTGGTGCCCATTGGCCCCGGTAATCGAACGCCGTCGTGAGCCGCTGTAAACCATTGCCCAAAATTACTTTTCCTAAAGTTTTACGATGGTTTAAAGTTAATTTCTGTTGATTGTTTTCCGTTGCCGTCGACCGATAAGAGCGAAGTGAGTTGTTGATTGCTGCTCAGCTCAAGAGCATTTCGCGCGCGGAAAATGCAATCAAGTCGTTCGAGGCACGGCACTCGAGGTCCGCGCAATTCATCCCTTCTAATCACCGGATTCGAAGGGCTCGCGATACTTTTCCGTCTGCATGCAACAAGTGCTGGCAACATCAACCCTTAACGGCGCACGTGCCGATGGTTGGCCAGCGAATGTTACGAAACTACAGAGTCATGGGTTAAATGGATTAGATCAAACACGCGCAGCAATTCAAGCACGGCTCTAAGACGGACGGCCTAGCAATTTCATATTTACGGTCGATCGATCAGCATTTTTATGATAATGATTTTTGAGGTTGATCAATAATCACGGATGATGGGAATGGGAAAAGGTACACGAGTCAGGACGTGCGCTCTAGCACACCGGGTGAGTTCGACAAAAACAGCCATCTCTGTATTAGGAACTGCTTCTCCTACATCCGCCATGCGGTCTTGGCCATGCACCCGAAACAATGTTGATCTCTGTTGCTGTCTGTAACGTTGTGTTTCGGGCGGGGTTGTAAGTCACGCTGCTTTCGGGAATCGAACTCATGGCCAGGCTCAGACTCTCGGAAATGCCAAAAATTGGCTTAACTTCCGATATTTAGTGGCACAATCATGAATTACTGTAACATAAGAAGCCTCGGATTACCTTAATGAAGAAATGAACGCTGAAAAGCATTGGCTGAAACAAGACTCTGCCAAACCATAGCCGGGTCGCAGTGTACCACGATTTTGGCACTTATCCACTTACCCAACGCCACCGACGAATCTGTAGCCCGCTGCACTGCGACCGGAAATGAACAACTGATCGAGCCTTCGCGTCGAAATGGCTCGCGACGCGACGGTAATGCTGTTAACGAGGACTCGAACGCACTGGGCACTCGGCGCCACCCGATGGCGGATGAATAAATACATAACGTTCGGCGGATGAATATTCAATGGTGATTATTCGGAATTAATTATTCCATTCACCGTGCGCTCGTCCCGCCGCTTCCGAGCCATCGTAAGGCTACTAATCCGGAGTGGCGCCGCACGTGGCGTGCACCTGTTTATGCCTGTATTTTTACACCACACTACACCGCCCTTGGAGCGCATTGGAGCTGGAACAGTACTCTCAAGGGTCCTTGCGAATCCTGCAGCGCTCAACTTCGGCTTGCGATTTATTTCGCTGTGACCGAAAGCCCGTCCGCCCACGCCTGAGCCTTGCAGTATTGTTCGGCCTGGGCACTACAGCACATTCCTTCGCCCTCGACACGCGCAGCCGGGAGAGCTTTAGATTATTCGCGGCATTCCACCTACGACAGGTCGGCTCTGCATCGATCCGGATCGTCAAACCACAATCCGGGGGCGTTCGACGGAAAAAAACACAAACCACTCCATCGACGGGGCCGCATGCATCGCGCTCAAGAACTGACGATTGTTTGCACGCTCGGCACCACATGTGGAAAGGGTTTTTTGTGTGGAAAATTATGTTCGCTTTTCATGCGTTCCCGTGCCGTGCCAAGCGAAACACCATTGGCTCTAGGTGGGTGCTCTAGGTGAAGTGCCGATGATTTCGCGTCAGCGACCCCGGCTCAAGCCGGGACTCTGGGACGGAAAGTACGATGTACTACACTCCCCAATGCAACCAAACCAGCGCTATCGAGCAGCATTAATGAGCAGTGCGTTGAAACGTTCGATAATTAGCACTTGGTTACGACTATCGGTTACTCCACTACATATTCGTTTAGTTTTTTTCGTGGCCCTCAATCAAGACGAATACAAACCTGATGGAGGTGTACTTAAAAAGAGATCCAAGTACATTTTGTAAGGCTAGTAAACCGGTAAAGCTTGCACAGGCGGACCCATCGTCAAAAATGCCGATAACACTACAAAAATAATTAATGGTGATCGGAATGTTAGCAGCCGTAGCATCGGCCAGGAGCTACAGATCGAATATAACACCGTTTTAATCCATTTGGGCAAAGCTGGATGCACAAAGAAGCTCGATGGGTTTGGGTGCTTCACTTATCAACACAAAAAATCGCGATGAATCGAATTTCCATCTGCGAAATTTTGGCCAAACGGAATGAAATCAATTCTTTTCTTAAACGGTCGATCACTGGGGATGAGAAATATGTCACTTACGATATTATTAGTCAAAGCGTGGTGAAGCAGATCAAACGGTTGCCAAACCAGGACTCACGGCCAAGAAGGGTCTACAGGGTATATGGTGGGAATTGAAAGGAATAATTTATTATGAGTTACTTCCTTGTGGCCAAACTCTAAATTACGATCTCTACTGTCAACAACTGGACCGTTTGAAGCTAACGATTGACCAGAAACGGCCAGAATTGGCCAACAGAAGCGGTGTTGTGTTCCATCAAGGCAAACCAATGTCGCGCACGTCCATAGTGAACTCCGAGAGTTTGATTGGGAAGTTTTATTGCATCTACAGTATACTCCGAAACTTGCACCAAGCGATTATCACCGTTTTTGCACATTACAAACCTTTGTGAGTGATAAAAAATGCAGATCAAGAATGGACCAAAACTTCTATAAGAGAGGGGCATTATGAAGTTACCTTTAAACTGCCAACAACGCTTTATAACGAAATGGTGCAAATTTGATGCAAATCGAATCATCGGCAACATCTTAAATACAGTTTTGAAACCTAAACCTAAAGATAATGGATTTCTGTTTGCCCAACATAGTATTTCGAATGGTCGAAGTAGAACCCATCACCAGGTGGCGCACCAAGCGCGAGCTGTTGCGCTGATTTTAGACTAAACTAGACCTCGATAAATAATGTTGCTAATACGCTAATGAATAGTAGCGAATGTGAATTAATTATCGACGCTCGAGTTTTTGGTCGAGTTCCAATCAAACGACGTTGCTCGTTCATTCGTCTGATGTCCACCGTACGTCACAAACAGCCTCACACCGTCGTCTGTAGATAGAAAACAGTAAGCAAGACAGCAAAAACAAAATTTGGCACAAAATTAAATAAAGAAAATCTTACACAGATTCGGCCCCCGCCTAAACGCGTCAAAGTGAAAACCCCTCGAAATAAACTTGCAAATGTCAAAAGGTCGCATCGTCGGCATCCGGTCGGTGTGCAATTTGGTGCGCTGCTTACTTTCGTTTGAAATTGACCAATCCACTTCCTAGGGTAGCTTCTGGCGGTGGCGGTGGCCGGAGCCGGCCACAGGCCATCAAGACGGTTGTGTCACCGTCGCGAAGACGGCGGCCCAGTGACGGGTGAAGGTTAATTGGCTGAGAATCGTAACAAAGGACACAAACCCGTGCCGGCCGGATCCACGTCGCGTCGCGGCACCGATTCTGGCACCTTCCCAAACCGGCCGGTAGGTGTTGCAGCATGAATAATGCTAATGAAAATTCATCTCTACCCGGCTCGGTTCCGTCGTTCCGTCCCACAACTTCCATTTCAATCCGCCATCCGCGGCAGGCCCAAAATAGAGTCATTCGCCGCCGGCGGGGCTCTGAGTTATGTGCCCGAAACTTCTTCTTCACGCCACGTGTTACGGGGGTTTCCAAAGCGGACGGCTGTCGATTGTTGTTGTTGAAAAACTGTATTAGCATTCCATCAGTCATTCCATCAGTCTGGAGTGGAGTGATTTTAATTTTCCCATTTCGCTGACCACGTGGAAACCCTACACAAAGCGCAAACCCGGGGCTTTTCACCAGGGTCGAACTTTTCGTCCCGAGCACCCGATCGAGGGCCCTATTTTTCGCCATATCATGCACGTCCCACCCCCGGGGGGGGCTCACGGCGGAGTGCCTTTGTTCCAGAAAATTAATTTTTGATAATGACTTTATTAGAGAATTACATTTCGTCGTATTTTTTTTATTATTGTTCAAAGTTTGGGGTTGAAAAAAAGAACACACTGGAGGCAACAACAGCGACAAAAGCTCATTCGAAGTCATGCGGCGTGACCGCGGGCCCCGCCACCCCGGCCCCTGCTGGTGGCTTAGACCGGGTGGCAAACGGGTGGCATAGCTGTGGGTCCGGAATGCGACCACCATGCAGGGTGAGCGAAAAAACTGGGCAACACCAAAGAGCCCGGAAAGTTCTCCGATGGTGGCCCCCAGAGCGTTACCCGAGTACGGTGTTTGGTTTAATGGGTTATAATTTGTTGGCTGCAGATAAGAATCGAACGGCCACCGGAGGGCCGGAACTGGTCGTGCCCCCGGAACCAACCCCATCGGCCAGGACCGCGCGGACGGCGCTCTATCGGTTACCGTTTCCGGCCGGTGGCCATGCCGATAAAGTGGTCCGCAATTTATGGCTCATTACCGACACGGCCCGGGGACGGATGCACCGCTGGCGTCGTGTCGTGTCGATGAGCCGGAGTCCCCTGACACCTGACAGCCGCCGCCGAGGGTTCTGACAGCAGCGTCGTCGTTTGGTTTCCTTTTCGTTTCAGTAACGTCACCACGACGCATCCGGGAATGAGTTTAATTTCCTGTGCTGCGCGGCATTCGGACGGAAACACCAACCACACACACACACACGCGGGAGCGAGCCACGCGTCCCGAAATGGGACGCGCGCCCTCTGACGGCGGGTGCGCTGTGAAGTCTTCCGGAACCGAATGCCGGCTGTTCCGGCGCCGTTGGCGTGTCACAAAAGCGGCGGCGGCCGAGAAGCAGTTCAGTAACGATCGGGGCACCCGGGCATGGCCGGCCACGGGGTTCGTTGTTGTTTGTTTAACAGAACCACACCACAAGCCTTTAAATTACAGCACACTGCCGATTCACGGAGTGTTCCCGGGGACCAAGTCCCGGGGTTTGGGCGAGAAAATAAAAGACGTCACTTCAAGTTGCTGTACGGGGCGTACTGATGGGGTTCGTTCTGCCAGTCTGCCAACTCTCCGCAACAAACTAATGACGCTCGAAGTTGGCTGCCTGTGTTTAGCCCATAAAGGCGGTCGATTGTTTCGAACTTTTACCGGCGCCCAAAAAGCACAACGGGGCGCATTACTACGGGTTGTGGTCCGCCTTTGTGGCGGATGTAATCGTTTCGGGCTCATAAAGCACATGAGAAACGCGTTCAGTGGGATTGTCGGGCAGAGTTTAGTGCCGGAGCCGTTTGACGAGCCCTCTGACGGCGAGGGAGCAGTGGGGTCCAGGGATGACCCTGGAGCACCTCTCGGAAGGGGTGACTCATAGATGCCGCCCGCGAGGAAGTTTTGAGCGAGTGGAAAATATTTGGTCATGGTCGAGTGCGCTCCCGCCGGTAACATTCTGTGGCAGGTACGTACCCGACCAACCGGAGTGGCCTTACCGTCTGTTTATTATTCGACCTCTGTTGAGCTGCGGCCAGTGGTCTGTTTGGCTGCCAGGGGGAAGACACAGCTGTCAGCTGTGGTCGTAGAGTGGGGCTGAAAAGTCCCTAGCCTAAGAAAACGCCTTTTGTATCACTATCAGGTATTCATCAATGTAATCTCCTTCAAGAGCCACACACAATCATTCCTGCGCCGCTCTAACATTTCAATACCTTTTTTGTAGAACGATTTATCTTGTTTGCTTCAAAATCGAGCTCAGTTTCAGTTCGATGAGCATTTTTTTAGGTCTGCGACCAGCCAGTAGTCGCTTGGAGTCAAATCTGGCGAATACGGGGGATGTCCGATTGATTGCTGCTTTCGGGCGACTTTTCGACGAGGTTCACCAGTTGCTCTCCACTCAGATGACGATCGTTTTGAATCCGGAGTGGAACGATGGATCTATATCTCATTCATTGTCCCATATTGATACAAAACATCCGGTTTGTTATGTTTAAACATGGCTACATGCTCAAGATCATCAACACGTTCTTGTTTTTGGTCAACTGGCAGCAACCACTCATTCATAACGATTTTGTGGATTAAAAAAAAAAAGTTTGGTTTTACTGCCTCATTTGGACCAAAGCGTTCTGCATCATCGGTATTACCACATTTGAAGTCAGCAAACCAACGTTTTATTTTTGGATCTGATGAAACGGAGTCCTTACCGCACTTTTCAAGCCATTTCTTCGCTTCAACGGTAGTTTTTCCCATCAAGAAGCAGTCATTATTAGCACTATTGCACGCAAACTTAAGCTCAGTGCTTTTTAGACCATGTGTTACAATAAAACTCCAGCCAACCCCGGGCAATTTAGGTGCTGTTGCTCCAAACTGGTCGAACACACCGATCACAATGAGTGTCTGTCCGGACCCAACTATGTCCACTTCGTGGGCGATATCTGGGCGATCGCGCATCCAGCGTCGGGGCCAAACATTCCCTAGCGGCAGCAATCGGCAGGACATTCAAACAACGCGATCAACACCGGGACGCCCGTTCCAATCCAATCCCAATCGATTTCGAACTGTCATTCTCGTCCAGAAACACTCCATCGCCAATCGATTAGAGTTCGATCCCATTTCGATAACGGATCCATTTCTCACATCAGATAAATGATCGTCCCGGGGCTGTCGAAGCAAAATGATCGCTTTGCTCCGCCCGGCCGGCCTAAGCCGCCGGGGATAAACGCTCGTAACACTCGGGGCTGCTGCCGTGCTGGGCCTTCCTTCCACTCCACAAAGTAGACGATCGGGGATCGATCTGATTCGGCTCCCTAAGCTATCCCATTAAAAAAAGCTGATCCCACTTATCCTCACATCTCTCCAGGTCGGAGCTCGGGCTCGGAGTGTGGACCTCGGAGCGGTGTTGGTATTCCTATTAGGAGCTGTCGCCCCAACTAACGGGCCTCCTACCAGGGGCTACCGTACGCTCTCTCTCTCCCTCCGTATGGTGGTCGCGTATCGAATCGATTAAAAATCATTAATCAATTTTATCATTTCGATTCCGAGGTTAGGTTTCACCTCCCGTGAAACCTCGGGAGTCTCGGGCGCGCGCGATTGCCCTCCGTCCGATAGGCGGATGATGTGGAAAAGCGCGGTACCTCATCAAAACTAGAACTGGACTGGGCTGGAGCGATCGTGGGGCCGCTCGATCCACTCGGTCCCGAATCTCCCGCGCCTCGTCTTGTGGTCCTCGGTAAAATACCGGATTGCCAAATTATTCACGCCGCCTGCACCAGTTTCTGAAAATACACTCCACTTCACCCGGGAGCCGCCAATGTTTTTATGGAAATCCGAGGACCCGAAGAATGGGGACTGGAAACATCCCCCGGGGGCTCTGCCCATGATCAGCTCGTAATCATCTCGATACGCAGGCATCATACCCCGTGCGTGGAGTACCTTTTAGGCAATCCGTAGAGTCCGGGCTGGTGGTGCGGCCGGTACCCGAGATCTGATGGATCAATGTCATCCGACATTATCAAGATTGAAGTGATGAAGAATAGAGTGGCCAAGGTGTGCACCGCGCTGCGCGCTGTCCATCAACCGGTGCGCCGGTTGGTCACTCGTGTGTGGACACTCGGGGCCCCGCGCTGTAAGGCAGACCTGCCGCCGGAATGTGGAGTCGGGTTATTTGGATTGACGTGCCGGGAATGGAAACGGTGGTCACGTTAGTCGGGCACCATTCCGGGTCGGGAATGCAGACCGCCACGGACCGCTTCACGCTCAATCAAAGCAGCGAAAACATTTTTGGGCAGATATTTGTCAAAAGGGTACGCTTTGGGTCCGTCCACCTTTGGGAATCAGGTTTCCACGTGGTCAATGAATCTAAACACCTCGTTGTTGATAGTAAGTCCAAGGGTCGTGGTTGAATTCTAGAAATTCCTGAATCCTGCCCAACTACTATCGCCAGTGCAAACCGGACCGAACTTCACCCAGGGAATAATGCTATGTTGTTCACGCCATTGTCCACATAGCATACGCGTGTTACGAGCCGCCATTTGACAACATCTTGTAATTACGTTTGCAAATTACGCTGCCTATTGACGAAGCCCCCGAACGCGCGGTACGTGGTTTGGTCGACAAACAATCGAACTAATGTGCTTCCCGGTGGCTTGGCCTGCAAAATGCATAATGAAAATCGTTCAACTTACAAGAAGTACACGCAATGTTTGGGCATCCGGCAGCGGCAACGAAACATGCCTAATGCCAGCCTAAACTCCACAGGACATTGTTTTGCATGCAAATCAACTACTAAGCACAAAAGGCAACGGCGATTTTACGGCTGACGGCTCCGACTTCGACCGTGAGTGCAATGATTGGCCCACCATTGGCAAAGCGCACTGGGATCCGGGGATCCTCGGCATTCAGCGCACGAACAGCCAATATTGTTCGACCCCCGGGACTCCGCGCCTTGACATTTGCAATGCCCGTGCCCGACATTACACGCCAGGGCCGAAATTGCATTCCCGTAACAATCAGTCAAAATCGATACGCACATCAAGGCACGGACGCGCATTTGGAACCGCAAAAACTGGTGGTTAATAAGCTGCACGGGGTCATTGTGGAGTGAGTTGCGGATTGCAGTGCAGCCGCAGCATGTGCGCCGGAACAGCACAACAGGGACACTTGGCCCGTTGGGCCTTCTTGGGCCTCTTGCAATCGCACACTATTTGATTTGCGCTAACCCTAACGCCGCCGTGTGTCGTGTTTGCCGACCGGAAGCCGCGCATCATAATGCTCGAGATGAAACGGCGGCCAATTTCTGCGGGCCGAACGCTAATTAGACGCCGGTTGGCCCGGGCGATTTTCCGCCCGGTCGGTCACGGGGCAAATATTGGATGTTGGTCTTGCGAGGGCCGGCAACGGCGGACCGGACTGTTTGCGGAACATTAAGACGGCAAGTCGAACGGAATGGCGACTCAACGGATGCGAAGGACGTTTAAATTAAGAGCGATGTAGCTGATTCATCTGCACGGGCCGAGTCACGTCCGAGCGAAAATTCTGTCTACATTTATGTTGAGCATCGTGTTGTTTAAGATCACTCAGCATGGTTACAAACATTTTATGTTTAGTTGTCAACCGTTGGACTATTTTACTCACTCACATTCACAGCGCTCTGGAGTCGTTCTCCGATGCCCACAACTCGCAGGGGTCTTCTTCCGGGTATCGATCGATTGAAAACAGGTAGCCAATTTGCAACGGAAAGGCCGGAACCTTTGGTCCGGAACCTCGTCGGACGGCGCAACATTAGAATGCAGCCCGAGTCGTCCGTCACCGTACGCATCTTAACGTCAAATGAGCCCATTTAAATTTCAGTGACAGCAGCAGCAGCCAACGGTCAGGCTGGCTAGCTGGCTACTTCCGGCAAATGTCCGGCCCACCGGACGGACCTGACCGGCATGTGGTCAACGATTAATCTAAATTTCAGTGCCATCGCCGTACAGAAAAACCCCCGTGACGGAAAAAGGGGCCCCTGGACACGGATATCTTCCATTCGCCCGGAGTTCCGGCCACCCAGGGCTGGGGCTCCGGGAAAAGTGTTTAAGATCGCCATCTCACCAACAAACCCCGGACGATTGCTGGTTGTTTGTTTCATCCTGCCACCGTCAACTTGGGGGTCCGGAAAAGCCGACCGACAACCTTCCAATCAAAATTCAATCCACGTCCCACGAGCCGGGGCTGGGCCGGGGAAAAGATTGCCTCCCGTTTTATGACATTTTTATTGCCACTGCGGGGTCGGTTCGAATTTCGCATTTTGATCAAACCCCGGTGTCGCCCCCCGTGTCTGGCTTCCGGTTCGAGTTTAGTGTTCCTTCCGGAGTCAGCAAAATTCGACGAAACCCCGGGCCGGGCCAGGACGGGCGCCGGAGACCCTAATGGACGCTGTGTGGGTTCGCCCGTGGGTGCGGATTGTCTCCGGTCGGCAATCGATAGCATTTGATTCGCGCCCGCCCGAATACGGATTCCGGTGGTGATCCGGTGCGCAGTTTTTTCCGCAATTCCAACCAACCAACACCAACATGTTGCTTAACACCACCTCTCGGCTCCGGCATCGGGACCCTGGCGGGGGCCGATGAGCGGTTTTAGGTGAAATTGATAAGCTGGCAATTTCTGGCCCGCCTTTCTTTCGGGGCCGGGTTTTCTGCTCCTTCGCCGACGCCGCCGCCACAGGTTAACGCTTCGGAACAGGGGAAAACTTACGCAGCAGCATGGGTCCAACCGGCGCGAGAAATGGGACAAAATTTTCCACAATCACCTAATAACGCAACTTTCGCAAATGGGATCCGGGATTCGGTTTTATTTTGCGCATGGTGCCGCGAGTGTGGAACGCGCCGATGTGGCTTCTGTCGATTTCCCACCGTCGTGCCGATCCGAACGAAAGAAAGCGTTCCGAACGAAACGTTATTCGATTACAAACTTTGATTTGAGTTTTGATTTAGTTTGCGCGAAACGATGCCACGTGATGGCGAAGTGGCAGGATATTAAATTGCTCGAAACTTTGCCGCCCCCGAGTGACGGGCGTCCTGAGCAGGTCCTGGAGATAGATTGAGCAAATTATTCTATTTGAAACACCGAAAATGAGGCGAACGCGCGCTACGTGCCATAGATCCGCATCGACGAGCGATGGACACATTTTGGAACTTAGTTTTCTTTTTGATTTATGTTTGATCCGTTTTCATATGTTTCTCCGTACCTGAGCCGATATCTCATACTGTCGTAAAGTAACCTGGTAAGGCCTTGTTAAGGTGCGGAATTTGGTTGAAAACAAGGCCAGATTTATCTGCTTTCTACTACTACTACTTCTAGACTACTTCGAATGGTATGCACCAAAAGGGAGTTTGGGATTGATTTTAGTTTTTGTCGAGAAGATATTTCCTAACAACTCGTTTTGATGTTGATTTATTTCGCCTATGAGCTTTAACATGATGTTTCACCACTTAAACTCATCCTAATGACCATTCGATTCTTTTCATCATAAACTAACCGATATTTCGAGGTGTTTGTCATCTTGCCAGCTGAGAAACAAAAATACGGCCGAGCCCGTTCTTCTAAGATGAGAACAACTGATAAAGAGCATAATGTCATGTGAATTCATGAACCATTAACACAATAAGAAAACATGTAGAAAATCAAGTTATTGTTACTGTTACTAAACCAACTCTAGTTGCTTTATTACCGAGTAAAACGAAGGCAATTGGTGTGAAAAATTGAAAACTTCAAACTTCCGACTTTAACTTAACTTGTTTTCGCGGTGTTCAAATTCACCTATGACCCCAACGGCCATGACAACATTTATTCGTCATAATTTTGCTCTTTTTGCTTTGCTCCAATTTTGCTCTTAGAACTTCAACCTAACGTTCAACGTGTCGAAAGTGTCTGTAGCGAATGTCTATACTCTATAACAAAACAAAACCTTTCGAACAATTAGTCTTTGAAGTCTTACCATTGTATTGTACAAATGTTGGTGAAGAGATGTTTCGTAGAAAATATTGCAAAAGTATCGTTGAACGTTCAACTCAAAAGAAGATCGGTCTCCGTACGTACGGTTTTCGTTTTCTATTAAAATTACTTCTTAATTTTCACTACCTGCCCGGCGGTTTGCTGCTGTTACCCAATCCCATCAACTCAAGCCCGACGGCCAAACGTAGCTGCAACATGCATAATCTTATCAACTTCGAAACAACGTACAACCTCTTCACCGCGTATTGCAACTTGCTGAACCCGGCACGAGCGGATGCGGTTCCCTCGGTGCTGGAATGCGAACCTCCCTCTCCCCGTGTTCTGGTAATAACGTTTCCGAAAGCATCTCATTCACCTCAGAAGTGTTGCAACCGAAGCAACATGGCCTCCGAAGCCGAGGCATTTGTTAACGTAAATAGACCCCTCTGTTGGCGGTCACCCGGAGAATGTGCCGGAGAAGGTCAAGTAGTGTGGTGGTCCAGCGCACATCCGGCGGGCCGGTCCGCTTCAAGTCAGTCATTTTGCATGCCAAACCTGCTCTCGATGGTCCGGTTTCGACGAAAACGGCATCATCGTCGTCGTGGTCGTCGGCGGCGGTCAGCTTGACGCGGGTTATCAGTGCCCTTTTCGATGGTGCTCGAGCTCTCGAGAGGAGTTACGGTATGGCACGGCTTACACGGTACTCGTAATGCCAACAGGCTCCTTCTGAAGCCCCGACACTCACGGACAGACGGACTCCGGTGGGGCTGGCTCCGGCTCCGGCTCCGGATAGTTGCAGGATAAACGTTTACTCACGTAAAAGCATTCACTGCTTCACGTGCCAGCCCGAGTGATATGATAATATTTTATTTAGAATCAATGAATAATAATAACAGGCCGGGCGCTTCTCCCCGAGAGAAGCGAGAGCGTGAGAGAGAGAGATTGCAGCGGAAGCGGAGGATGCGCTTCGGAAAAGTTGGTCCACAGCCGCACGCGAGAAAGGACGCGAGTGTCGAAAGTGTACGAGCCACTCCAGAGGGCACCCTGTCGGACCTTATCCAACTCTTGCGCTCGGCGCAGCCAGAGAAGCCAACGAGCGAGCCTGGATACCGTTCACCGATGGTGCTGGTTGGGATAGTGTCCGCTCGCTGCCCTGCCTGGTGCTTCAGCACCCACCCGGGTCGGACCTCTGGCAGATACGCCAGAGCGCCTGGTTCCGGCCCCCGGTGCCCGGTAATCTATTTCGATTGGAGTAGCGTTTGCACCACAATTTACGAGCTTGTCGATAGTTGCACATTTCAACACCGGCCCGAAGAGGGCGATTTTGGGCTTCTGAAAGCCGGCTGCCTTTGCAGGTTACGGAGAGCACGACGATACGGCGTTACTCTCCGTCGTTCGGTCTCCGTCGTCTGTCGGTTCTGCTGATAGCGCAACAGCGCCACAACCTGCGGATGGCCGAAGCCCTCCCGACACACCAACCCCTGGCACGGAAGCTCGTAAAAAACGAAGTTCAAGATTCTCCCGGGAGCCCTCGACTCGAGCGCCCCGGACCGGACTGGAACTGGTTTGGTGTGCGATGTGGTCCATGGCGAGCACAGAAAGCAAGCCGAAGTCGAAACGCACCTTGGCGCACATTCCTTGCCGAGATCATTAGTTAGGCTGGTCGACCGGCTGGCCGTTTCGGCTTGCTACCGCCATTCTTCAGCCGAAGCGCCCTCAAAGTCGGCGGTGAATTTGGCGAATCCTACGATGGTCCGCTCGGGGCACCCCCAAGGGGGTACCTGGGAGCTGCCCCTGGAAGTAATGTTCACAGCCGGCCAGCCGCAAGACACGATAACCCGGATACGGTGTTATCCTGGAGCGGACTAGGAAAGTTCGGAGTCACTGTGGCGCACTCACCCCGCCAACCCCGGAGTCAAGAGTTCCGTTTTATGGCCACTTCTAATCGGACAAAAGAAAGCCCTCGGAGTGGCCGCGGACTGACTGGAGTGTAATCGATTTCTGGTTTATCTATCGGTTATCTATCGCCCAGAACCGCCTCGGCCCCCGGGGTCACACTAGTGGCAGGTCCGGCCCGGCCGTAAACATGGCTGCGCCCACCATTAGAGGCTTTCGCGATTCACCATGGACCTCGCCTCGCCGCACGGCCGCCCGTCATAAATCTTGACCGCGGTGCGATACAAGAACTCCGTCCCGATCGTCCGGCGAGCCGTCGGAACGCATCTCGCGTAAATGATCGTAACTGAACGGCCAGCTGAAAGGCGATAGCAGCAGGTTGAGAGCGCCGGGACTAATGCGCATTCTCGGCATCCATTCCGGCAGCTCCGGTGCTCATTACGGTGAACCGAACCGTCTTCTAATCGGTTGCCCTTTTGCACTGTGCGCTCGTCGGTGCTTTACTCCTAGCTAGGCCCCCTCAATCTTGGCGAACTGGCGAATCTACCTCGGAATGGAACCCTCGGAAAGCTTCTTGGGTCCGGGTGCAGGTGAATGATTTATTTTTTACGGCCAACGCTCTTACCGCGCGGAACGGCCGTGTCGTGGCAGCGCCCGAAGAAGGCCGAAGACACGACGGGCCGGTACTTCATCCCGACGGGCCGGCATGATGTGTGAGTGAATTTGATGTGAAGGAATAATACGCGCTTCTATTTCTGGACCCACTGCACGAAACGCCCCATAAAATATCCGTTAGAGTTTGGAGAGCTCGTCCGATGTTGCAACCTGTCGAATAGGGAACTACCGTTAGGAAAACTGTCATAATTTGCAACAAACGTACCCTGCTCGCAGTGCCCGCAGTGGGCAAGGCAAAAGGAACCTGGAAAACGCTTTTCCAACAAAGTATTCCATCTTGGGAGTCCAAGAATTGGAACGGCTCTTGGAGTGCAAAGTCCAAGTATTAATAATCTGGTCGATTACCAAGAACTTCAATCCAAGAACTTCCCACCAACCGCTCACATAGAGTGAGGAGTTGCGGTAGTCTACCCGACGCGACTCAGTCCAATCATCAGTTCCTCAAGGCAGTATTCTTGGGTCACCTTTAAATATACGGAGACTTGGTCCACGTGGTCTTAAAAATAACGAAGAAACAGTTTCTGCGAGCTTCGACCTCGATCCGCTTGGAATCTGTTTCGTGAGGTTTCGTGACAACAAATTGAGCATCTTTTGTGAGCGACTTCAAACTTTCTCACGCCCGCCACCCAACTATCACTCGAACGATCTCGATCGAGTTGACAACGGACAGCCAGGGACAGCCATACTGTGTCCACTCCACTCGGGCGCATCGCCCTATAAACCCTGACTCCAACACGCCAGCCACGCAAAACGTGAGCAAGCAGATAGAGCCATCACGAGGCTCTCGATCGAGGCCCTCGTGAGCCCCCGGGGGCCAGCGGTCAAGCCCAATAGATGTGTTACTCCGCTCTGTTGTGCTGAAAGCAACAATGCTACCACTAGGCAACCTCGCAACGGTTGTCGGTTCTGCGAAAACCCCGTTCGTGGCGTTTCGGGTCCTTGGCGACCGGCAAACGTATACCGCCCGCGGAGAGGGCGCAACAGGAAGGTCCAGCTTGAGTGGTCCAGTTTTTGTTTTTTGCCTCACCGTTTTTTTTTTGCCCGAAAACCTTAATTACTAATGATATATTTATTGCCGGCGCACCGAAGACACCAGCTGTGCGTCCTCCGGCGGGGGTCGCCATGGCAGAACCTTCAGTCGCACCGGGGAGGCTAGAGACACGGCGACCTCGAATGCTCGGTCAGCCATTACCAGGAAGTAGGGACGAGGCGAGATCCGATCGGTAACAACTTAATGAATGCTACCCTCGCTGGTCGTACGTTACCCGAATGGCCCAGACCGTGAACGAGGCTCAAGGTTAGGGGCTCAGCGTCCGGCTAATGTGTTTCCGCGTGGGCTGACCGGGAGGAACTCATAAAAACAGGATGCACAGGATTGTTTCAACGAGTTTTAGAGCACGTCTTGTGGCTATCCCGTGGAAATATTTTCCTACTTGCAAAATCTGTAACATTTTGCACACTTTGCCGAAAAGGCCGGAACACTCGACATTCCTAGACCGAAGCCCGCGGGAGGTCGGCGAATGAGGCCCAAACCGCCGCCGGACCGGATCGCGGACCCCAACCCGCGAGCGTCTTTTTCGGCGAAGAGGCGAAGCGGTCGCAAAAAAAAACCAAGGTGCTTGACAAGAAATCAAGGTCTCGGCGAAGGAGGGAAGCAGCGAAACGACCACCAACCTGTCTAGGAGATGGTTATAATCTAATTTTGCCGGTCCGGCTCGCGCGCCAAGGTCTTCGTGTCTGGGCTCCGGGCCGGGTCTGTGTGAGAATTAGATTATACCGATAGTCTCCCTTTGGTTTGGCTGGTCACCAGCTACCGGACCCGAGCCTTGCGATGGATGGCTCGAGATGAAATGGACTCCGTAGATGGCCGGTAGGTGTGCTGGATGGCTGGATGGTGTGATTGCTACGCGCAGGTGCTGCTAGTGCTCGGCTCAGCTCGGTCTGGTCTGGCCGGGAGAAGTCCGCGAGGTAGTGTTAAAATGCAATAAATAACCGGAGATACGAAGCCATGATTAAACGCTGGCCAGAGCTGGCGTACCAGTCGGCCATGTTTGGAATTTCGGAAACTAGGGACCGGACCGGAGTGCGCCCGGCTCGATATCGATGGTACGACTCCGGTCCACTCCGGAGCGCTGCTTATTTTTATTAATTTAAGACCGATTAGAAGTGTGATGCTTATCTGGGGTTGCTGCGCGGGGGTTTCGGACTCCCGCGTACGGCTGAAGATACAGTTTTTTGAACATAATCATTAGGCCCGAACCCGCCCGAGACAAGGCCTGGCCCGATCCCTGGGATCCGGGGTTCCGGGGTTAAGAAAATTGAGCTTATCTCGCTCGGTCGCCATTTTGGTCGCTAGACACCTAGCGGTTCTACCAATATCGGGTGTAACCGGCCAGAATTTGAATATTCAGCAGTCGGCTCGACGGGTGGTGCTTCGACGTTCGAACTGAGACCAAAAGCGCCCGTAACGTATTAATCAATAACCCGGACCGGCTGGACATTTCTTTCTGCCTCCCAATCCCCATTCGCCTGTCAATAATTTATTGTTACTCCGGTTTGCAGGGCGATACGATGCGATGCCGCGATAAGGTGCATCGGCGATCGGGGACAACATGATTATGCACTCGCGAAACGATTTATGGCTGGTCGGCCCCTAGACCAGCGCCGAGTGCCGTTTTAATCTTTTTTTTTTTTGCTTCCATTACGTCTCTATTCCGCGGCGTATTCGGGCGATTTCAAACGGAACCCCGGGGATTCGAATCCGGTGGACCGGATTCACGCTTTAAATCGACGCACAATGAAATCCTAATTCCGGATAAATCCAATTTCTGACAACAAACCGACCGACGTAGAGTGGCGTGAGTCTTGTGGTGTGCTCTGATTGATAAGCGATTTGGCTCCCAGACCATCGAAGGAAACTCACCCACACAAGTCACCAGACCGTATCCCAGACACTTGTCCCAGCGGGAGGTCGGTTTCCGTAGGAACCGCGCCGCAGCGGTGGCTTTAATTTGAAGTGACACTCACGGCGCCGAGTAACACCGGGATCCGGTTCCGGGGCGCGCCGACCGGAACGCACTTTTGAATGGAGCAATAAATTACTTCCGTCGCACCGGTTGACGGTTGACAGGACGGAACGGTGCACGGCCCTGACTCAGGTTGGCTGACTTGGCTGGCGAAGGGCACTCTTCTGGTAGGTTGCCACAATGCGCGTCTGAGAAAAAAAAAACCCGGGCAACCCGATATTGGAATTGGGGGATTTTTGATTAATTCTAACCTTCGATCCTGGGACCCCCCCCGGGGTGCCGGTGACATGTTCTTCACAGACTTCACAGCCCCTGCCTGAGATTGGCCTTGCCTCGAGCCTTGATTGGATCTTGCAAATTAAGAGTTAATAACACAATCCATTCATTAATCATCCGTGCGCCGTGTTCCGCGGGTGTTTCCGCGTGGATGCACCCGGTTATCGATTATCCTGTCGCGCGCGCGGAGATTGGGGCTTAAAATCCGGGCCGGAAGCCGATCGTCCAGGCTAATTTATGTACAATCTGTAATTTATTGTACGACCGTATGTCGGTCGGATGCAGAGCGTTTGACGTGAGGCCATCGGGCCATTGTTGGGCCGGACGAGATTGAGATCCTGCGGATGGTTGACCAACTGTGACGGCCACGTTGCCATAATGGCCCAGCGGTGTCGCAACAAGGTATCGAAAAAAAAAAATCGTAAACGACAATATATCATCGTTAATCTGGGCCGGTTTGGGCTTCATTAATTTACAAACGCTAATGGCCAATGTACGGCAACTAAATGGCAGTACCAACTGGCCCTAGAGATATCCAGAAGTGCTCTGGTAGGCGATACAGATGATTGAGTTCAATCGAACCACTAGTTTGTGGAACACTAAGTCGGTGCATCCCAAAATCCTGTGTCAAAAATATCCATTGTGGATATCGCTGTATGGCACGCCGCGCCGTCCTGTTGAAACCAAATGTCGTCGAAGTTCTCAGCTTCAATTTCGTAGCAGAACCAATCAGCCAATCAATTTCTCGGTAGCGTACGCCATCGAAGAAATATGGCCGGATGATGACGCCAGACTAAAATCTGCATCAAACAGTCACTCGTTGTGGGGTGCATTGGCTTCTCTTGCACGACGTGTGGGCGTCCCATTTCGCGAACGTCAAAGTTTTTATTAATTGCTTGCAATTTCTAGAATGAAGTTTGATCGGTTAAAAGACAAGAATTCGGTAGTTTAAAATCCAAACACTTGACGGATCACCCTGGATATCTCCGCGTAATCTTCCAACCACGATCTCTGATCCAATTCTCCAGTTACAGTTCGTGGTCGGTTGGTAGGTGAAAAACATTCCCGAACGTCTGTCGTGTCATCGACGGTGGCGGCGGCTCATTTGGCAGCAGATTATGTTTCTTCTTGTACGCGGCCATAATTACAGCTCGAAACTCGAAGCACCTTACAAGAGTGGCGCACCTCGTACAGACAGACCGATGCAACCTGCGAAGAATCCAGTTACACACACGAGCTCTCGGTGGTGGCCGGGCAAACATATTTCCTGATTACGCACGGGATGTTAATTGTGCTAAATTTATGGATGATTTGCCCAATGATTGCCTACGGAGAGCGGAGCGTTCCCCAGCCGCGTCGACCACGCACACCAGAGTCAAGTTACGCGTGCAGGACGTGTCCTGCATCACGGAACGGGCCCTTCTCTCGAGCACGCAGAGCCCACACTCTCGGTCGGATTCCGGTGTTTGCGAGATTAATGCGCTCCAGGCTCGCGTGGCCACCTTGAGGCCCACCTTGAGACCTCTCTCTCTCTCTCTGTCCCCAAGGAAGTTGCCGCGGACCGGGTTAAGCTGTTTCGAACGAGTTTTCGGAGCGACCCTCCCCGTGGCCGAGGAAAAGGCTCACGCCACACGCGTTTGGTGGGGATGAATAATTTATAATCTAATTTCACGCACTCAACCACTTAACCCGGCAGAACTCTGGGCCGGACTCCCAGGCTCCCGGTAAATTGATTTCCTTCGATCGGCCAGCACCAATCGACCGGAGTTTCGGGCCGCACCACGGTTTGGCCATTGCCAATCTATCAGGTGGTGACGAATGGCAAACGACAGCGAATTCGCCTGCAGCGCCCGCTCCCGGAAGTGTCCCCGAATGGCGAGCTGTTCGAATGATTTATCCTCGCCCTCAGGCCACTCGATGAGGACAGCACACCGGACGGCCTGCACCGGACAGACTCCGGCCGACGGACGATAATTGTTAGATAATTAACGATGAATTGTGCCGCCCGGCCCCGGTCAGATGTTGGGGACCATCTTGGGCCGACAAGCGAGCTCGGTCCGTGGGTCCGAAGCGAGACACTTTGATCCTGGTGTGGCACAGGATTCGCTGAAAGATTGATTATCGACTGTCGTCACCGTACGTTAATGCTAATCACTCACACAGACAGGGGGCCGGGCGGATAAATTGATTTCGACCGGCCGGAATCGGAATCCCGACGGCCCGAGCTACTGGTGTCAGAGCTTGTGTGTCCACGCTGTCAAGATGACGGTGACCGGGGGGGCCAATTCGATTCGATCGTTGACAAATGCTCCGAGGTGCGATTTGGCAGGCACACAACCTCAACCTAGCTGGCGGCCGATTGAAGAATTAGACAACAAAGCTGTTGCCCCGCAAACTACCTAAGAAGCTGGAGCTAACCCTAGCCATCGCTAGGGAACCGGTCCATCTGGCTGCTCCAATAAACAGACACACCACCAACGGCACAGGCGGTAGGCCCCATCTCCAGCTCATAAACGTCGAAACCAAGACGTCCGGCGCGGTTAGTACTCCATTGGAATCCTTTTACCGAAACGGTTCCGGTGTTAATGTCCGGCGCCTTACACACACACACACTCTCTATTTCCGGGGAGGTACATCGCTTAAAGCGAGATTAGTTACGAGAAAGCAGCTGCTGGATCCTTTGGACCCATCGACCCCCCCCCCGGAAGCGGAACCTTCCGAGCAACATGTGTAGCAACAACGTCCGACAACGTTGTCCGCTCCATCGACACCTCTTTACGGTTGGCCCCCGGAATTTGGGCATAAAATCCTGCAACCTATTGACCACTTAGTGTACCCCATCTCCGTTGCGTAGGTCTCGTTCCGAGGGCTCCCAAACCACTTGAACCACGACTCCCAGAGGGAGCATAAAGAGCGCAACTTTAGCGTTTCGTCCGAAGCTCCGTCCCACTCACAGACGGACATAAACAAGCAATATAAACCCCTTGTTCTGCCCCAGCAATTTACATTTTCCCCCATTTCGGAGCAAGGGCGGACTTTCTCCGGCCCGACCCGGTCCCTATCTATTGCGCCGGTCACTCCTGCGTTGGGAGGATCGATAATCCGCGCCTTCGACGTCCGCGTCTTCGGACGACTCATTAGACTTGCTGCTGGGCTGGCCGGATACACTTCCACCTGACCCGACTTTTTTCACCTCACCTCACATAGTGGTTTCGGGAAAAGGTTCCGTGGTGCCGTTCGGGAAAACCAAAATCCGCGCGAAACAAAGTGACATTCTGCGCCGGTGGTGACGACGTGGCGTGGCGAAAGAATTTCTATACCCGACGTGCTGACCACCGACACTTTCAAACCATCTCTCTCCCGGGGTTGTGGTTTTCTTTTTGCTCACTTCCGGCGAGACCAGCTCGTGACGTGCCGGTGGTGCTCTCTTACGTCGGAATGGGGTACATTTTTCCAGCAAACGTACCAGATCGCAGCAGCCGGTGAAGCAGCCGCTTTTCATCACTCCCTGCGGGCCCACAACAAGGTGCAAGCACCGCCCCCTGGTGGACGGTGCAGAAACTATGCAATGATGCATTTTTGCTAACAGCTTAAATAAATTTTTCAAGCACTCCACGCCTTCCGTGGCCGCTGGCCCTGGATAGGGACATGTTCGTGTAGTGAGCTTTCCACACCTTGGCGGACGTCCAATGTGCGTCTGCGAGTTGGTCCGCTCGGGTTCTGGACTTATTTTACCAACCAAAGACAGGAGTTTCCTGACTAAAATGCGCCATTCGGGCGGTTTGGCGGTAAATCCTGCGGGGAGTTTATCGGACCGAGGGGCATCTATGTAGCGGACGACGAAGATAATCCCTTACGCAATCCCGACCCGCATTGGGCGCAGTCACAAAAAATGGGCGCCTGGAAAAACGAAAAACCGGGCCACAGGCCGAAAAATGGCATTCAACCGATCCCGGGGTGGCGATCCAATTTAGGTGTAATCCTAAAGTGGAGCCCCATAAAACCGATTACGAAAATTGCGCGTCCGGGAGCGCGATCGTGAGGCGTGCGTGAGCCCCGTCGTTACACACGTCGCGAATGGTCAAGTGCTAGGCAAATAATCACCATAATCACGCCGTGCGCCACGCTCCGCAATGGCGTGTGAACATAACTCTCACGAGATTGAGTCTCGTCCCGCGAGGGAATGGGGGGGGGGGGGGGCTTCCTCTCGCCCGTTGTTACTCCTTCGTAACGCCGCACCACATACGGTGACACACACGGTGCCAGAAGTCCTGCAAGCACATCGCGTGCTCGCGCGATCAGGATAAGGAAACTAATTTGCTGGCGCCCATTCTCGAGTTCCGCAAAATGGCTATCAAACAGACGCACACACACACACACACACAACCTGGCCACGTCACCTGACAGTCACCGTCACCGTCGGGTGGGGTGGTTATCTGACGCTCCACAAATCAAGCCAGGCGTTATTGGATTGTGAAGGCCCATTTCGTCGTCTGGCTTGGTCTGGAACTCGCGGGAGCAGCATCGGTTTTCCGCGGAAAAGAAAAACTCACCCCCCAATTGGGACGTCCGAGAACGTTCCGTACCCGAATACGCGTAAAGAGAATGCGCGAAAACCGCGGTACTCCAACTCGAAACCCTTGAACCGGGCCTGGGCCATCCGGGCGACGTTCTCCATAGAGTCGCCCGGGTTCGTGGTGTCCTGTGGCGGACAGCCAGCCACATGCAGCCACAGGGCGGCCTATATCATCATCGGTCACGCACGGCAACGCCGGGCCCGGGAACGATATCAATAAAGGGCAAATTATGGAGGTCTCCCCCCCCCCCCCCGGGTGGGTTCATTCTCGCGCGTCACGTGCACCTCGGGGCGCCATGTTGGGAAAAGGGTTCAATAGGACCCCTGGCCGTGGCCCATATCGGTACGACACCGTGTAACGACACCGTCGACGTGTCACGACACCAACTGCATCGATGTCCGGGCCACTGCGCCTCTGCGCCGCTTGATTGAGTCATTTTGTGGTGCTCGGAGGAGCACGGATGTTCACCGACCCCCGGCTATTGTTGTTTGTCATTGTGTTTGCTCGCCGATGGAAATTAACATATTCGCCACGCAGCGCTCAGTGTTCCGTGCGGTTCCGCGGACCCGCGTATGTGTGGCCCAGGACGCAGTCATTAATTATCACTCATTAGAATACATTAAACATGCTCCCCAAAGCGCGACCAGGCCGGGCGGCCGGTTCCAAGAAGCACCTGCGAAGAAGTCAGCCAGCGGGAGCCCAGCGAGGCGTCGGGTCCTGCCATCTGCCCTCGCAATCAGAAAATGGCCGCGGTTTTTTCTCCACGCCCGCGCCACCATTGCGGAAGCCCTCGGTCTCTCAGCCTCTTGGGAGCCGGACCGGCAGAGAACCGGTTCTTGAGCAACCCGCGTGCTTTGATGAATTATTCGGCTGCCGGCCAGGCCCGTGTATGTTACTAGACGTTCGGAGTTCTAGGACGCCGACGACGACGACGAGGGCTGATTAATCGTGCTGGGCGCGAGCTTGGCTCGCGAAAGCGCAACCCCCGAGACCGCCCGCCAAGCCGGAGTCCGGCGGAGTCCGGCCGGCGTAAGTGGATTAAGCCATCAACAACCGTCCGGTGGAGTGACACTCGAAGATATCTCAAGTGGCCTCCGGAGCAGCCAGAGCGGAGCGGAGAGGTGACTAATTTCGTGCCACCTTCGGTGAGCTCGGGTTCACGTCCCTTCCGAGAAAAGGCTGGAATTTCGCTGCTTATTTCCGGTGTCGCGGTGTTTGCGGTGTGCGCCTTGAGTCATGGATACGCCGGGCGTTCCCATCGGGCGCGACATTAGGTTCGCGGAACGGATCGGTGAACACACACGCCACCGATTTCCGTCTTTCGCGGTGACCGCGTATCGAGTTGCGGACAAACCCGCGGGTGTAATTAACGGAACGTAATCTAAGCCGGCCGGTGTGTTGAAGTCGCTAGTTGAACATTCGCATGAGGTGAATAAAACCACCCAATCGGTTGGGTTTCGTGTACGAAACCATTTGATGTGCAGTTGTATGTCAGGAGTAGCTCCTGGTTTGATGTTGAGCTCTGGAAGACGGTGAGCGGCATTATTCTTAGGTGGGGAATTGATTGACGAATACACACCACTGTTGGGGCTAAGAGAACTCATTTGAAGATCGATTGAAAGACGTTCCATTTTGTAGACTTAGTTCTTTTTAGTACTCCAGAAATGAAAATGAAGGCCTAAGGCTTCTAAAATCGCTTTCAGTCACTCACGGCATCCTGTATTTTTCCTACGACTTCAGGTGTTGCTACTGTTTTCGGATGTCCTTAACGTGGATCGTCTTCAAATCTTGTACGACCACTGTTTAAATTCAGCAACCTATCTTTTTACTGTATTCATTGGAGGTGAAGATACTTGAGAGGTGAAGAGGATACTTTCAACATTCGTTTATAAATTTCCTTTCAGTTAAACCTTCTAAAAATATAAATTTAATCTCTGCACGATACCTGATCTTTCCATTGTCCTATCCCCATCACCAACCCCTGATTATATTCGTTTGCTCTCCAACTTTAAGTAAATATGTAAAGGACTTACCAATATCAGCGACAAGGCTGCGTTAAAGTTGGTCATAGAAGATTTGGCAGTTTTGGCTATTGTGAAAGTTGACTGTTTAGAAGACTTTTTTCTGTTTCGGACATGTTCGATCCTTTACATGAACATGACAATTGCATGTCTCCATACTAATTTGAAGTTCTCCATCATAAAGAGAATCGCTACGACAAAACATTTTCCCAATATCCCTAATAGACCATAAGGACAATGAGAATAATGGTCGAAAATTGAACATTTGTCCGGGCTGGTCTCGTGGTCGTTACAATTCTTTAATTCGCCGACAATTATCTTCATCAGTTCTTACCTGCGGTAGCTACACATAAGAACCGAGCACTAAACGTGACATAAAGTTTAAAATGTCCGCTTCAATCAAGTGTTTACTTTGCCAATAACAGCAACGTGTTACACACCAAACTGTTTATTATTTGTATCCTATCTACCAACTTTCCTAACAAGTTGTCCACGGCCGGGCCAACGTTTCTGCCGGTTACCGTTATGATCTCGACTTCTTCCGTTGGCTGTTTGGGGGCTGCCGAGCGCGTAGCTCCTTCCGGAGACCAGCACCAGCGGCACGCTGTTGCTGGCACCCTTGTTCACACACACACACCCACCTAGAGGTCCAAGGATCACAGTCCGGGCGCCAGTCCAGCCCCGTCAGTGGCAGAAGAGGCCCCCGAGCAACCTGATTAATATTTATGACCTTCAGCGAAACATTAATCGTCCTTGCGACCGCTTCCGCGCTCTTCCGGCCGATAAAACGTTGGCCACCGCTTTGGGGGATGGGGCCCGAAACTTCAGCCGGAAAAACTTTCCTCCGGCCCGTCGTCCGCAAAAATCTGTCGTCCCGTGCCGGTGTGTGCGGTACTTGAAGCGCGCTAAATTGCGCCCAACTACGTGAGTGTAATAAATATTTGCTCAACCTCCCACACACACACACACACACACACACACACGTAAACGGACTGTTTTACCCCGGCATGACCGATGTGATCCTTTCCCCTCGGCACGCCACGCAATTTCCCGGACCTAAGCAGCCCCGGGGCCCTGACGCAGCGTTTGCGTAATAATTGTTAATAAATATCTTTATGATTATTTCTGCTCTACGCTCCTTGACCCGGGGCCCGCGGCCGTTGGTCAGTTGCGCTAGAAAAACCCAAATCGAAAGCTGGACGTTCCCCTCGATTTTCCGATTTACGATGCACTCTTTCCCTCACTCTCTCTCACTTTCTGGTTACGGCCAATTCAATAACCGAACCGAAAGACCCGTTGGCCGCAGCCCAATGTAATTGTTTTCCACCCTCGCCGGTCGCTGTGGGCGGCACCGAAAGGGGCGCGGTAGGAGGCGAGAGCCATATTTTCCGCCCAGCCAGCCTCCTCGGCACTTAACGAAATTATTTTCCACACCATCTCGTCGCTTCCGGTTCCGGGCGACAGGATGCCGGCGTCTAAGAAGTCGAAGCCATTGTTGCTTCCGATGGAAGAATAATGAATCCTCCGGGGTGTCTCGGGGCGACAGGGCCGGCGGAAGCTCCGGCCGACAATGGGTCCCGGGGCGCAAAAGGACGGAAGTAGTCGGAAGTTGGGATTTTCCGGCCGCCGCCGCCGCCGTGAAAAGCCTCCGATTTTGGACTCGAAAGTCCTTCCTTGGAGACGGCGACGGAGACAGAGACGGAACCATTCCATCCCCACACCCAACTGCCTTCGCTCATTACGGGGCCTTCAACGCCAGTCTTGTACGACTCAACCGTGGCCACAATCAAACGGCGGCGGCGGCACCACCAGAAATTAATAAAAACCCAAGAAATATAAATTATTGGCGGCGCGTGTCGCACGCGGGAGCGTAATTCAATCACTTTCATTAGACGGCCAGGGTCGGTGGGCCGGGCCGGGCCGGGCCGAGGGGCAGACACAGCCAAGGCCACGGGAGGCAAAGGGACGGATGCACTGCCGGGCCAGGATGCAGGCCACCAGCCGAACCCGTGGCAGTCCCGAGAGGCCCAGTTTACAGCTCAATTTAGGGTACCGGCAGATCGACGGCGGGTTCGGTGAGGGTGAGGGGGAAAGGAAGGACAGCAGCAGCGCCGGGGGTGGAATGAAAAATGATTTTGCAATAATAAACAAAACTGCAACCACGCGCCGCGCGCCTAACGAACGCGCGCGGTAAATGAGGCGGTGGCCGGCCCGGTATCCTTTGGGCCTCCGTTTCTTCCGGTGGGGTGACCCTGGCAACGGGCCTGGATTATATCGACACCGACCAGCGAGCGTGGCGAATGGCGGTGAGAGTGCGCGGCGTGTGTCTGTTCCGCCGTGTCTCGTGTCCGGGGACTTCAGGCGAAACCCTCGGCGCGCGGAACATGTCCTTGTTGCTGGGCCGGGCGGCCGGAAGACGAAGGTGCTGCAATTACGGGTGCATTTGAGAGTAATTACGCGCACGCCTATGTTGGTGGTGCGTCTGCGGTTTGCGTCCGGGGACATAATTTGGCCGCCATACCGCGCGGAGGCCGAATCGGTTCTGGTCCGTCCGTTTTTGTGGCAGCTTCGCGGCGGTTCTCGGTGCGTGACGCGATGCAAAAGCAATTTTCGGGTAACGGGCGAAGGAGCCGCGGCGGGGTGGATGAGTAGAACCGCGTAATGATGGTACGGTGCGGTTTCTGTGGCGACCGACACCGCCGGCTCGGGTGGTCGGTCGCCACAGAAAACTTCGGAAAATGAGGATTAAAGTTCAGTTCAGGAGATCCATTGAAACTGTTGTCTCATAGTTGAAACCTTTCTTTGGGGGATCCCTCAAACGGGTTTCTGGACAGATTCATAGCCTCTAATGAGTGTCAGTGGAACAGTTTCATTTAGTTGAGCTTGTGGTTTATACTTTTCCGACTCGACAGAACTGCAATAAAATGAGAAAGGTTATTGAGACGATCATATTCCTTTCATGATTAAACAATGTACCGGACATTGGTGAGACAACACCATACATGTGACCAGACATACAGACATACATAAGACATACAGAAGTGCAAGTTTGTACAGTACCATATTCCTGCTAGTCGCCATTAGTCCAAACACGTTGATGATCCATATAGCTTCTATCATTCTCATAAAGAGTCCATTATTCTTAGCAAATGAGGAGAAGCTAAACTGTCCCCATAAAAGAATATTTAATTGTCCAGTCACTATGCAAATCGTTTATGTAAATGTCGCAACTCTGCACAACAGCACAAGCCTGCACACAAGACAGGTCGTGAATCATCAGAGTTTTAGCACAAAAGGCAGAGCAAACTGCTGGGTTCTAAAAAAGCGAAAGTTGTTTGTTGTGGACACGCGGCGGAGTAAGTTCGAGATCTTCAGCCCTCATTTCTAATTCGGACGACGATCCCAAAAGTCAAACAGGAACCTGACCAGACGAAACTGACAGCTTCTTGACAAGTTTTCAATGCTATGAAAATTAGGAATAGGAAACGATAACAGACTTCTTAGCCGCGCCTCAGAAGTTGGCTGAGATGAAGGGAATTGCTGGAGCAACTGGCATAATTAAGTTTAAAGGGCGTCCGCCCAATTGCGAACCACATCGTAAGGAGTGCACCACGATGATCCACGATTGCATCTGTTGGTCCATCCAATTCTTCCCGATCGTCCCAACAGCGTCCCAAAGAGCGCACCACTAACGCTGAAGAGAAATTAACGAACTGCGCGGACCCGGATTCAATGGCCCAAAAGAACGGTCAAGTCGTGTCGCGAAACCGTTTCGCAACAATCACGTCCCAAACGAGGGTCCAATTGCGCCCTCAGGACTGTGGCGGCTGCCCGTCTGTCCACGGCATCAGAAAGCAAATCATGCTGCCAAAGACCAATAAACATTACACGACGGCCCGCGGAACCGCGTCCCAAACTCGGCCGGAGTGAATATCAAATTATCATCTAACCGTTCAATGGACGATAATTTAGTTGACTCGGTGGGGCTCCATCGCGCGGTCACGTCACCCACCGGCCTCCCCCCTCGATGGCTCGATTAACCGTGGAGGTCCTTTCCTTTCAATTTTCGGCAAAGGCGTAAGCCGCGATGCTGGGGCCGCGATAAGGAAATTCATTTTCCCCGAAAAGTCGGGCTCGCGTGGCACGCGTTGCTGCTCCGGAGGCTGCTCGGCCTCGGCCCGACGAAACTCCTTTCAACTTTTCACCGCCGCGATGCCAATTGCTTCCGCCACCCAGCCCAGAGCGAGTTTACAATCACGGCCCGGCCGCGGTTGGGTGGGCGTGAGCAGGAGGGGACCCTTATCTGCAGACCCCCAGACTGGTAACCGGAAGCTTAACCGGCCGTGACCGAACAAACCGCCCAAGAGGATGCCCGGGACGAGGCCGAAGCCGAGGCCGAAATGTCCGCATTGGGGCCGTGAATAAATAATAACAACCACCGACCGACCGACCGACCGAACGTCTTATCGGGTTTCGGGCTCCGAGGAGCGAAAGGATTTTGGGGCGGCCAGAGCGTAGATGAAGTTGTGTGCGGTCGAAACTGCATCCTGCGCAGGGCTTTGCGGCCGACTCGCGGATAAACCAATATTAATGCTTCCCTATTTATCATTATTATTAATTTACGGCCGACCCTTTTTGGAGGCCGCGTGGAGTTCCGCGGTAGGCGCTTCGCGTGGCCTCATCTTAGGTCCGGCTGGTCGGGGACGGAAGTTCCGGTGGGCCACCACAACGCGCCGCTATCTTCCGACTGCCATCGTCAGCGTCTTCTTTAATTACTCCATTCTGTCGCGAACGCCAAACCCGTCCGTCAGGATCGGCAAGTCTCGGATTCGCGGACGTCAGCGTGTACACCACCCAGTGGCCGCCGCAACCCGTTAATTACGGACATCGGCAAACAGCGACACCGTTTGGGAGTTGTTCGGGACGAGAGCGCGCCAAACACGCCAAAGTCACGCTACTTCACGCGCGGCGCTTTTTAATCAGCTTCCTGGTAAAGCGCCATCTCATCGTTCCGGGAGTGGCCACGGAACACACCTCACCGAAATGCTTTCTAACAAATTACTGGCCCGACCAGTCACCGTTCCGATGCTTGTTGGTGGTTTCGAAAAATCACCCAAAATCGCTACTGCCTTGCCAGGTGGGTTCCTTCGGTGAACTTCCGCTTCCTTGGCGCCTCCAGAAGACGCACCTTTGCCACAACTACTCCTCCCCCCGGGGGACTACACTCGCTCCCGGGGGGAATTAGTCCACCGATTGGTAAATTGATGGTTTCGTTACACGGAAACCGGTGCCGGTGCCGCGTATCGGACCACGCACGCACCTAACGCTGTGCGGTTCCCCAAATCCGACGGGCGACGTGGCCACGACCGTAATGACTTAATCATTGGTATGAAGTTTTCCTCCCCGTTTAGCTTATCGTAATGGCTATCCGCGCTGGGTCTCCACGGAGCCTTCGCCTCCTCCTCCTGCTGCTGACCAAATGCAGCCGGGGTCCGCTGCGTCGTTATTGGCTGGCCCCTAATTCCTAATAATGGGAAAAGGGCTAATTATGTGTGTGTGTGTGTGAGTGGCAGGAAGCGGCGACTTTCACGCAGGAACGTACGCGGAAGTCCTGCGGTGGCAGCTGGTTCAGCTTGCGTATCGGGAACGTAAATGAAATCATGTATCTTAAGAATCGGTATCGGCAGGTCAGGTTGTCAAAGTTTTCCTCGGGAAACTACCACCCGGAGTCGCCGGAACGATGGCCGGCAGCTGTTGCAAGAAATCGGGCCATAGGAATTATTATCACGCCAAGGATAGATCGGGAAACTTTTACGATGACTTTTACCACCGGTAGAGTGCGCGCACGCTTTTCCCCGAATGGTCTCTGATGGGCAAAGATTTCCTTATTACTTTGGCGAGGCCAGAACGATCAATCAAGAAGCTTCCCCCTTGATTAGGTTTTAATTAAAGTAGTCAAATCGTACGTTGTCCGGTACGGGAGTGCGTTTTTCCTGCTGAGTTCACCTGCTGAGACCCGATGGGGAAACCTGATACGTCCAACTAGACTAGGGTCGGTCAATATGTCCGTGACTTGAAGCAAAGGTTGGGCGGACAAAACTAGCCCATACAACGTTCGTCCAACGTTCCTCCAATACTGTAATCCGTACCAAAACATTAGATTTACCGAATTACCGATGTACTCTGCAAGCCTCATTTCTTTAGGTTTGGAAACTAGAAGTAGTCACTTGGGGCTATGAACCCGGATAGGGTGCATAGAGTGATTCGTGGCCCAGCTCATGAAAATTCGCCATGGAAACTACCCTTGCATCGTGTCTTGGGGGAAAGGAACCTTTCTCTTTGACCAAAAGCGGCCATTTTTCCTTCGAATCGTCTTCATCCCAACAGACGGTTGCTGTTTCAATTTCGGAACGTCTGTGTAATTAGAACTGTCAGAGTCACGGACGAGCCACGGCCAACGGTCTTGAGAACCAGTATTTATTGGTTCTCTATCTATCGGTTCCAGAAAGTGTGATTATTTCATTATCTAAAGAATGCCAAAGTTCTGGCGACAAATTAAAAATGTAATAATGTAAAGGCGAAGCAACAATTGCACTCGTGGTACTACCCGGCTACGCCTGAAAGACCGTCCTTTTTGGGTTAATTGCAAATAAGTTACCTTTCGATGCCCCGATGCGTGCTGCATTTCGTTTCAAAAGCATTCAACCTTGCGAAGGTTCTTTTCGAATGCCTGTTTCTGTCCAATTCATCACACTTGAGAAGCGTGCGTACCTTCGGCGTGCGTCTATGCTAAGGCCAAGCCCCTCACACAAACCCAGCATTAGAGACCCGAACGGGGCGCATTGTCACTCAATTGAAAAACATTAGCCGCACGCCCCATTTACACGTTCGCCTCGGTTCGCCCTATTGTGGTTGGGTGTTGTAATTAATACCGATTCGTCGCACCCATTTCCGAGTCGCACCTTCGCCCGGTAAACAGATCATGGCTAATCCGAAAGAATGGCCAAATTTGACACAGACCAAAATCCAATTGTTGTTGACGATGTTTGGCTGAAGCGGTTCGTAAATTAGCTTACCGCCCAGGGGTCCCAGCTCGGCTCAGGAGCGCTGCGGTTTGTAATGCGTTCGAAGAAGAAAGTGCGCCCTTACGCCCAGATTATCCCTATAATGGGCCAAGCTGCCGCCGCCGTCGACAGGGATCGTTGCTTGTGCCGTGTCTCAACTGTTGCGGCCGCCGAATGTTTCACTTCGCCTTTCGCTCAATTTCGTCTTCAGCTCCGGGTCCATATGCTGCATTCCACCGCATCGGAGGCTCCTCGGGACTCGGAATTGAGCGGTCAACGGCAGAGCGAGAGAGAGAGGCAGAAAAAGGAAAAACAAACTTTCATCCCGACATCCTGCCGGGTTTCGGTTACCATATGGCCTGCTGGCCGCACGGGAACTGATCTTAATCGCTTAATTTCCCGTTTAGACCCAATACAATCCATTAAAACTCGTAAGACCCGGCACGGCACGGTACGGGGTGCAGAACAAACCCCGAACCGATCGTCACGTCTTCCTTTTTCTTTTCAGTTTCTGCCGACGGAGGATCCTTCGGCGGGTGCAGAAGTTGCCGAAGTTTGCCCATCAGCAGCACAATCAGCCGTTTGGCTGGCCCAAAATCGCCGGCTTCCGATGGCCAGGAGGAGGTGTGTGCACGTCAAAGTTCAGCTCGGGACAGCAGGCAGTTCGGAAACAGTTTTCCAGCTCTCTCGCTCTCTCTCTCTCTCTCTCGCTGACAGCTGTCGAAATTCGTAAAAGTGAAAACTAAGCTGCAAGATCCAATCTGTCCGTGAGGGGAGGGACCGGAGAGTGATCTTCTGCGGAGTCATCTGGTGATGTAAAACTATCAACAAAAGCCCATTCGAAACGAAAAACGGAACGCCCCCGGGATCGGGCGCGACTGACAGGACGCGCCTTCGGAGATTTATCCGTATCCGTGCACCGCCGTGTTCTCGATCGCCAGGCCGATTAAAACGGGTGTCGGAACGTCTTCATTCGGGCGAGAGACAATGTAATCTTAACACACGGTGTGAGACGGCGCTCATGGGTCGTAAAGTTGGTCCAATGTTTTCCGGAAGCCGTGCGCTAAAACAGTGGTCCTAGAATTCACCGTAACATCGGACCCAAACCCTGGTCTTTCGCGTCCTTTACGATAATGAAGGATAAGGAGCAGTCGGTTTCGCCGTCGCTAGTCGCAAGTAAATAAGGACATCAAACAGCGGCACACTCACACACGCAGCGACACATTCTGCGCCCCGTTTCGGGTTCGTTAGCGTTCGCAACGGTCCGGACCAGGGCCGGCTCGCGTTTAGAACCGGCGCTTCACTTCGGCTTGGCCATGTGATTTTATTTGAATTTTTTCCCCCGACTATTGGCCCTTGTGGGATCCGGTTTTGGCCAGGATTTTGCGGGTTCGCTTTCTTCGTCTTGTAGTTGGGGTTCTTGTTTTTTTTTTTCTTTGGTGCCCAGCAGCACTCGGGTTTGTTGTCGTTATGCTTCGTTAGAAAACAAAACAATTATCCGGGGGAGAAAAGTTACCGAAACGGTTTTTTTTTGTGTTTTGGAACCGGGACCGGCTCTCTGGTCCTACATCAAATAGCGCACTTTACGAGATTTTACCGGATTTACCGTGTTTTACTCGGTGTGTATTTTCTGCGGGCCATTATCCGGTCCGGGCCGGGGAAACCGGAAAGGATCTACCAGACCGGGATGCAATGGGTTGGGCACGCAGAGAGCCCAACGTGACTGCCACCAACTCGCGTGACCTTATCCTTCGAAGGCTGTAGCCGGCTAAGGTGGGTTTCGGGCGGCCACCGGTAAGCTTCTTTGACAAAGGATAACTAATGGCAACAAATTTTTTATCATCTTTTGTATGGTTTCAAAGGCATTCGCAGGACATTCGCTTAGCGGTAACAATCTGAGGGACCCAAAAGTCCCTCCAATACAATCAACGTTCAGTATGATGGACTTTCGAATGAGAATGCGTTGACCGTTGAAGGCACAGAATAGAGTGTCCATTTTAATTAGATAACCGGTCGGTTCCGACCGACCAGGGCAGTCAGGGTGCGGGGCAGTGTTTTTGAGTGTTATTAAACATCATCAATTGATTCTATCCACCGCCAACCAACCAACATCGGGTACGGAGATGAACCCACGAGACACGGCTTTACGACATCTCGCACCACTTCGTAAAATAGTTTTTCCTTCGTGGCCGACGCCGACAAGGGTCCCGTGAGCCGATGATTTACCGCCGGCGTGTATTGATACGCGCGCGTATATGTTTATTTCCCATTCCGGATATGGGTTACCTTCAAGGCAACGACGGACGGACTTTCTTCGCCGGCTCACGGACTCAGAGCTAGCTCGCCGTCGGCCGAGCGTGAACCGTACTTCACGTTGATATACGGAGGTCGTAAAAGATGAATTTTTAAATCTTCACCTTCGAGTTCGAGTCGAGGTTTTCCCCGGTTTCGGCCGGATCGAACCTTTACGATGTCTCCGCGTCACACCGTTCTGCCCTGGGCCGGGTTCGGTGGCTTAGGTTATGGTTGCTTTATTTTAATTTCTCCCACGTTGCCCATTCCCATTGCCGGTTGCCGGTCGGCTTCCCTGGACCTTTGCCGGACCCGCCCGGCCCGTAGCCCCGGCACGGCCGTTTTATTAGAACTCGAAAATCTATTTTTATTGAACTGCGAGAATAAATTAAATCTCGCTCTCCAATTTGGAGGCCCCAGAATCTTGCGCGCGCGCGCGGCCATTTTCTCTTTCCAGTTTCGTTTTCGACAGAAAAATAAAACCCAAAAGCGAAACTGTGGAATACACATCAATTAATGACCGCCTAGAACCCGCGGAGCGTTCTTTTTCGGGGAACTCGCGCACCGCAGCTTGGCGGAAACCCGACGGAAGCGAAATTCACGCACTGGTGACGATTGGTTTATGCTGGCCCGGAGTCACATTCCGATTCCGGCCTGAATTTTGGTAAGCCTAGAGCCATTTTTGCAACCAACGCGCGTGTAGGCCGCGGCCGTCACGGCCAAGGTAGAGTCACTGCGAAAGAAGTTGCGAAAGTTGTTTGTCTACCGATTTTAATTGGCACCATCGCACCGGGCGTATCGCAGATAAAACACAACTAATAATATTGTCGGCCGGCCGTGGGATGCTGGCCCAAGATGGTCATCATTAGAGGCCGGCGGAGCGATGTTTATGCGTGCAGTATGTGCGTTGCAATAAACTCCTTTTGATGGGGGTTTGGACTGGCCAGACGGTTGTTACATGGCTGAACGATGACATCACGTCCCGACCCGGGTTTTCGGGTGCTATCGACCGCGAGAAGGTGTCGGTGATATCATTTGGGGAACTTTGATTCATAGGATCTCCTGTGGGATGTGAACATCCTCTTCAGTTCCGCAAATTTTCAATTCGGTTAGCCATAAATCGGTAATCCTATCGTTGATCCTTTGCTGGGCAGAAACGCTTATCATTGATCAGGACATCGTATGAAATGAAATCTCTTGAGGAATGTTGAACGAAACCGAATCGGGCCGCGCGACATAAGCCGGGTTCACAGTGTAACATAATATTTTCCCGAACAAACGATCAAATATAACAAGCCCGGAGAGGTTGACTTGAAATAACGCTACTGCCACCGAGCGCGTTCACCTGATCGACATCCCGCCGCTCCCTTCCAACCTCCGGGTGAGCTTATTGGGCAGAGTGACGCCTAATTACTCAGCGACCTCCCGCCAAGGAATGCCAACCGAGGGAGGTCGAAACCGACGAAGATTACGATCTTCGTGACCCACGATCTGCGGGTCTCAATTTGTACGCCACCAACCGTGACACTAACAGCCACCGACACCCTCCGACTACTGCTGCTGCTGTGGCCAACTGCAAGTGTGGCCAACAGCCAAAGCCGAGGTGGGCCGTTAACGATGCAGGTTCTGGTCGATTGTGGGTCGATCGTGCAATCGAATCCCAGGCGGGATTCGACAACATTACTGGCCCACTGGGCAAACCCGTGAGTCAAGAGCGGCCCGCAGCCCGGTGAAAGCCGTCCAGCGGCGTATCTTGTCTCCTTTCGTGAAAGGACCCCACGGGAGAGACAGAGAGCGAGCGAGCGAGGGACGGGAAAATAATAACTATATCATGCGCACGATATTCAATGGAAATGTTCGACCGTAAATCGGTCCACGTTCGGTCGCTGCCGTGCCGGTCCCCGCGAGGCGATCGATCGAGGAGACCTCAAAGTCGGCAGTCCGCCCGGCCCGAAGCCCGAAGGGAAGAGGGAAAAGCCGAAGAACGTGCGAAGCCGTCCCACTCAAAGGTCCCGCAGCAGCAGACCGCGGACCCGCGCAGACAAACAGGTAGCCGAACTACCTGTCAGTTACCATTTTCAGATCTCAATTTTGTTGTATCCCAACCGCGCGCGCGCCCGGTGCGGGTCCGATCGGATCTTCTCCGGTGCCCGAAATCGGAGCGATTTGTTATATAGCGAATCTGACGCGCGAGGGTTGCGTGCCTGAGCGCGAGTTATCCTTTAATACTATCCGCCCCGGATCCGCTGGCTGAGGAGACGGCCCAGGCCTTGTTTTACTGGTTTTTGTTCTCTTCTGGCTGCCGTTTTGTTTCTGAGGCTCCCGCGAGGTGAGGATTTGGTGGCAAAAACACCAAAATGTGAAATGCGGGAACGAACTGGCACAGAGAAAATGGATGGATGTTACTTTTTCTGTCCGTCGCGCGAATGATGCGATGCTCGCACTCTCTGCGCTGCAGCTGCGCTGTGTCAGGTCCGTGGCAGGATGCGCCGAGAATCTCGAGCAGCTGCCCGACGCGCACGTTATAACTTAATTTTTGAAGGATGATCGCCGGACAAACCCTTCCAGCAAGATTGTATTGGGTTTGCTGTCGGTAATGACAGCCTTTATTATGGTTCACGCTTAGTTCGAATGCTAGAAGCTCGATTGCTGACGGACTGCTGAAAGAGATAAATAAGAGAAGCACAACATGAAATCAGCGGACGTAGCGGGCTGATAGCAGTAGCTAAATAGTGTTAACGAATTATCGATCGTACTTCAAAGTGCTCCACGAAGGGCCTGCCCGTTGCCAGGAAAAGCGATTTTCCCACAACAATTTTCATTGAAGCAATATAAACATGCGTTGAAATGAGCGCACCCGGCAGAAACGGGATCGGCACCGATAGTCGCGCAATGATTGAAAGCTCATCATCATCATCATCATCATCATCATCATTTTCTGCCCGTCCGTCCGTCCGCCGATTGCGATTGCGGAGCAGCACACAACACAAACAATTCGTTTCCTCTCGCTGCGGATAACGCGCACTCAAAGCCTGGGACGCGGCCAAAGGACCAAAGACCAGCTCGAGCGCGCTCACGTCCATGTCATCGGAACCGACCGATGTTCACCGGCAGTAGGACCGGTAGCATAATATGCAAATATTTAGTTTGCAACGGCTCATCGCCAATGCCTGTCGATGTCCGGTACCGAAAATTCAAATGCGACAGATCGGTGCTGCGGTGGTGGTGCTGCGAGATTTTTCCCATCGAATCGCCATCGCGTCGGTGTGCAGAGCCGCATTCAATCAGCCCGAATGAATCAGCCCCAACCGGGACCGGATGGATCCCGAGGCTGCCAGTGGCCGGAAAATCCGGGAAAAGTGCGTCCGAGCTAATGCAACGCAGGTTGTTGTTGTTGTGGTGCCGTGGCCGGTCGCCAGCGAGATGGTCCTTGAATATTTATCGAACGTTGCAGGACACACACGCGAGGGAAGACACGAAAGGGTTGATTTAGGGCAGGCCGGACCGGCGATGGGCAAGTTCATTAACATGAACCCGGTCCCCGTGAGCCGGTCCCGGGTTCGAGGTCCGTCGAGCACACCGCGGCTCATTACTGGGGCCTCTGAACTGACACACGCCCGCTTCAAATAGCGCGGGAACGCAGCCTGGGCCCCGGCCTCGTGGCGACACGCTGAGCGCGGTCGCACGGGGCGCGGAGAAGCGAGATCCGTCAACGATGTTTGTTTCCGGCAGCGGCCATTGAAAGCAAATCAAACAGGCATTCACCAAATCCCTGCCTTTTAACGGAATAATCAAAGATAATTTACCACTCTTTCTGTACGGAGAGGGGTCGCCGAGGGACCGCGTAAAACCTGCTCGCGGAGTGGCTCCCTATCTCCGTTCTCCCACGATTGGTCCGATGAAGTCCGAGGTCTCTAGCTAATCGATCGCCTCCCAAAGCCAACGATGACGACGACGACGACGAACCCGTCACCCGAGTCAAGTCGATTAGTGGTCAGAGTGACGGCTCCACTGCAACAAACTCTCGCGGTATCGGAGTCCCGGAGCAGGAGACGTGGAGGTCCCGCCACCATGCGCCACCGCAGACCGCGTTGGCAGCCATCAAAGTGCGTGAGGCGCGCAGAAAACGCAGAAGGCCATGAAATATCGTTATGCTTCCCGACGGCCGATCTAGCCGGGGTCTCGGCGGTCCGATCCGATCGATCTATCATAGGCTCCGCGCGCTACCTTCGTGACTCGGTGGCGGCGGTGGCGGCGGCGGCGGCGGTGGACCTTTGCGGAGAACTTTGTAACCCGCTCGATACGCTCGCCGGGGGTTTCGAGAACTCACCGTTGCTGCGTCGACAGTCTCCGTCTCCGGCTCCGGATGATGATGAAAACCGACCGACCGACGACAGTGACTGGTCAGTGACTCCACGGTGACTCCTCTGGCCGATTCACGGCCCAACAATCCTCCTCATTTGATGATAAATTAGTTCCGAAAGGCCGCACAATAAATCTCTCTTTCTCTTTCCCTCTCTTTCACTCTCTTTCTCCCATTTTCTCCAAGATTCCCCAAGTTCCTCATCGATTTGTTTGTCGTTCTGTAATCCGCCATCCGTCCCGGCACCGGCTTTGATCCCGGATTTTTGCCTCGTTTTTCCCCGTTCAAAAAGGGAATCCTAAATTCAAAGCACTCTCTCTCGGTCTCTCTTTCCCTTTGCTAATCCGCCAAACACATCAGTTCTTCCCGTGGCGTGGACTTTCACGAAAATCAAATCACAGCCACAATCAATCTATGTTGATGCGAATTATGCTGCAGCATTTCCGACCCCGTCGCCCCGAGACCCTCCCGGGTCCGGGGATTTGGTTTATTCGGCATGCCGATTTGGAGCCGGCAATCCGCGGACCGGTGTTGATGGGTTGATGATGTGTTTAGGAATTTAGCCGCATGATGGATTCGGAATTTGGCATCGACCGCGGGGCAAGATTATTTATGCTCGCGTGACTCCAGACCGCCGGACGACGGAATGGAGACGCCGCCGCGAGGGTTTCGATATCGGCAGGCGAAAGCGTTATTAATTGCACGGATGAATACGAGCTTAGTCCGCGAAGCTTTGGCGTGTAATAAACCTGCCGGCCACTGTGCGGTGCCGTGCCGTCGTAGACTTTGATCAAGGAAATGGAAGGCTTATCTATTTATTATCCTCATTTTCAATTCTTCTAAATTATGCTGAATTAAATTGAAAGTCTCCAGTCAACCGGAGAAGGGACAAAATACGCCTCTCTTCCTGTGTATCATATTTACAACAATAAAGGTATTTTGTTTGCGGAAACAAAGCCGCAGCGCCGTCGGATTATTGTCCGAAGCGTTCGGAAACTGTAACTCGGAGCACCCAAAAAAAGGCCACAAAATGCACAATCCATTCTAATCGTAATCCGCGCGAGCGCCCCACGGTCCACGCGCGGAGTACGGCATTTTTTTATGGATTACGACCCAAACCCGGCCCCTCAAAGCAATGATTGTATGCAAATGAGAAAACGCGAAAAAATGTGCGCGCGTGGCGCAGGTATTTTTATGGTTCGGTTTGGCGCACTCGATAAGCACGTTATGCCGCCGCCGCCGCGCTATGTAGTGTCGCCAGAAATGAGGCAAAAAGCTACAAAAAAATAAAATAAAATAAAATAAATGTTAAAACTTCAAAGCCGGACACAGTGGGCCCGTGCCGCGTGGTCCAAATAAATCCAAGCTTCGTCCACGGGTGCGGCAAAAAAAACCCGTACCCTAACGGATATGCGTTCCCCGTACACATTGGAAACTATCGGGGAGGAAAAAAAGGACCCTCCCAAAACAGGGAGGGTGCTGACAGTGAGACAAAAGGAACGCGCGGGGAAAAAAGTGGCCACGAAAAACAACCGAATAAACACATGCACCCGCCAAAAATTGCACCTATAAAAGAAAGGGGCCTCATAAAACTTGTTTTATCAACGCAACAAAAAGAAAGGGGAAATAATAAAATTAATATTTATGTTACAGTCCGGAGCGGGCGAAGTTGCCGGCCGGGGCCGGGCCGGGCCTCTGTATCATTTTATGGTAACTTTCGCGACAATTTGGTTCACACACACACGCACGCGTGAGCGAATTGTGTTATCGCGACGGTGAGTTCCGCCAATTGACAGCCACAATTTCGGGCCGTGGCGGGCGATGTTTTATTTTTACACCTCTCCATTACGAGCTGCTCTGATTTTTGGTAACATCATAAAAACTTACTGCACACATACCAAGGCACCGGATCGGCCACAACAACACACACACACACACACACACACATAAAGGAGTGCTTCGGCTGGCAGGAACTGCGTGTTGCGCGAGTGCGGAAGAAAGTGGAGCCCGGAGCCCGGTGCAGTGAATGGAAAGTGCATCACCAACCCTCGGTGCGGTCGTTTCGGTCTTTGATTGCAGCCTGTTGTTAGCAGAGTGCACCCGAGAGCGCAACAAAACTACCGGCACGACATGTTTCCGCATTATGCTGCGCGCACTGGATGCTCGATTCGTGAGTCGCCGTCGGCCGGAACGCCGGAACTGGATCAACTCCCTGCTAATCCCTGCACACCGCACGAGCATGTGGCATAATGTTATGAACCGCGACGAACGAACCACGGGATGGTATCGTGTGTGACTGTTCGTGCCTTAAAGTTGGCGCTGTGGTCTGAGTGTGTCCTTGGGCCGGTGGAAGCTGGGGGTCCCCACTCGTCATCATCTCCGGGCACGGTGTTCCGGGCTTCTTCCCGCAACCATAGACCGTCTTTCGCCCACCAACAACGCCAGCAGCCCCATTGGCACCTCGAAGTGTTGTAAATTTTCCGTCGTTTGGCGCTTATGTTGGGCCAATAAAATAGACAGCACGAACAGCACCGCGGATGGGTAGTGCTGTGGGTTGCAACACGTAGCCGCGTGATGCATTACCGACACTTTGTACACCGGAAGCGTAGTCCTCCGACAAAGAAGCGGATGCTGTGGGAGGGTGGCTTTTAAAGTGCATCATTTCCGGTGTACTTAAGTTTAGTTGTTTTTATTCATTTATTTAGATATTTATTGATTTATTTAGGTATTTATTTATTTTTTTAATAATAATAATTATTTTTTGTTTTATTTATATATATTTTTTTTTATTTTTTTTTATTTTAATAATTAATCAAATAAATAGTACCTTACTTGCAGCTTATGGTTCTCTCTTTGTCGAAGGCTCTGTTCGAACGAACCTTTAGCCCACAGACCGACTTCGGGTCGCTTCTAACGGGCACATCACGAGTGCATCACCGTGCATAGTGCATCCGTAGGCTGTTGCTCGCTTCACCGTTTCCGATGAATGCCGTGCGAACTTTCCGCGTGCTGGTGCGGCACGCTGCCCGTCGAGGCGATGCCGGAGCCCAACATTTACCGAAAATTTAGCCAATCGGACCCCTTAAAACACTTCACGGCCGACCCCAGGGCACGAACCCAACAACAACGGTCCCCCGCTCTGTCGCTCTAGAGTGCCCAAGGACCACCAGAAAGCGCCGGAACAACACCCGTCCAAAAAAGTGGGTAAGGGCCCGAAAATCACTTCACTGTTCGTTTTATCAAATTATGCTCGCCACGGTGCGCCGGGCCGGGTTCCCGTTGTTCGCCAAACACTTTTACATAAAACGCTCCTCAAAGGGCACCTCTTTCGACGATGATGATGATGATGGGCATGTTGGAGTGTTGGACGCCGGCACTTTTGGGGCCCGTCGTTGTGCCTAATGCCGTTGGTGTCCTCTGCCGAACCTCACACTGGCTGCAGGACGCATTTGCGATGGCAGTGCTGGGTGGCGAACAACTTTTGACGCCACCGACCGCTTCGCTGCTCGGGCAGGAAATGCAGTGGAAAATTTAATTTTCATCACTCGACCGGGCGCCGACCTTTCCGCAAAATACAGTTGCAGTGGCGTCGTGTTGCAACGATGCCTTAACCGCCGCAATCTGTGTGCCATGGCCGAATGAATAAAAATCAATCAACGCGGCAAGGTTCGGAAACTATGCGTTGCCGAGGAACGCAGCTCGGGGTGATGACGGCTGCAAAAAAGGCGCAACCGGAAATGCAGCATAAAAATGGTCTCCACCCAAACGGAGTGGCCACCCGTGCGGGGTTGCACTCAGCAGCTCACACCAGGTGCTGATTATTGGTCGGGAGCCGGGAAAAATTGAAAACAAAACACGGTGACCCACGTCGTCCCCGTCCCCGTACGACCCCTTCGGCCAGCAAAGGTGAGGCCCATAATCTTCACCATAAATTATGATCAGCACGGAATGGCACCGCCGCTAACCCACTGCAACAACCATGGCCCGTGGTCACTCTGGAGATGATAAATCAATTTTTCGATTAGTTCTCCGATTGCGCCGGGCACCCTTTGTTCTGTGAAGTTGTCCTTGGCAGTGGCAGTGTCCTTTTTCGTTGTGTTGATGGTTCCCTTTCCGGAGTGCGTGGTTTACAATATAGACTATCGCCTGTCGAAGCGCAATTAGACGACCAACTGTCTGCGGTGCAGTCCGTAGTGCAGTTGCATTGCCAGGACAATGCAATCGAGGGGAGTTGCAGTCGGTACCGGGATATTTTTTCTCGCGTTACCACTGGTGTGTGTGATGTCCTCTCTGCAAACTGTGACAACAAATAGGAGCTCGGTTGATTGCGTTGCCGCTTGATCATCCATTTGTTTTTTATTCTACAAAATTAAAAGAAAGAAATTAAATTAATCCAAAACCCAACGGTACCGCCAAAGTTATAATTTCAAATTCCTTTTGTCCGGTTTTCGGTTCATTTAACTAACCAAAACGAACCTACTTTGCTTCTTCGCTTTCATCGGCAAACGCTTTCCGGCAAAGGCAACGCCAAATCAAACCCCGGCTCCGGGATCGAACTGAAATTAAATTTCAATTCCGATACGCGCGCCCCTTTTAACTCAATTTCCCATGAAAATTCCCGCATTTCCCGCTAATGGCACAACAAAACGGTTCGGGCGGCCGGCCAATGAGGGGGGCCACTTTTTTCTTACACGCCACCGGCGATCGAATGGCGAATTAAACCGAACCGCGTCCCAACGCAGAGGGATCAATTTTAACGAAGGCGATCAACCATCACCATTAATCCGGGGTGGGCTGTGATGTGATGGCCACCATCACCCGGCCAGCCGGCCGAACGAAGCTCGTTAAAGGGGGTCTCGGATTGCGGAAAGCCGGACCGGAGCACACAGCAATCTGCAATCGCCGAAGCGCTTCCGTGGCTCTGGACCCGTGTAATGGCACGGCACTTACTGATTACATATTCATTAGGATCCTTCAGGTCCTGCGCCCGCGAAAACCGAGCGGTGTTGTGTTTTCGCGAGCCGAGCCACGATAATTAGATTGTTCGCAGATAATGAACGAAAAGTCATTTTCAATTAATTTCGACAGGTATTTCGGGGTGACGGCCAGCCGCTCACAGGGTTAACGGGGGACGGCCGTGCTGTGCCGTGGTCGGGTGGCTGCTGTGGAACTGCAGCAGCAACGCAGCAAGCAGCATCCTCGCTCTCATGGGGGTTGCTTTGGGGAGGAAAATGCGATGAACAACCCGCTGTCGAACGGCACGTAACTGAATGATTAGGTACTGAAATAATGAAATGAAATGAAAAAGGGTACGAAGTAAATACTAGAGCAACTGCAAGTCCGTGAACATAAGGTTCAAATAAAAGTAGCTTGAAAAGCAGCACAGTATAAATGAAAACTTAATCCGGTATGCCGTTTGAAGTAGAAGAAATCTGTATTAAAGTGATTAAATAGTATCGAAACCATTACGCATTGGTGTCAGCGATGAAACGAGTGAAGAAAGTCTAAAATAGAACACAAAACAGTTAAGAAGAGCTTTCTATGTTCTTCAAGAAGTGAACAGAAAAAGCAAACTTGAAATCGAAAAATAAAAACATCGAAAACTAAAATCGTGAAGGTAAAAAGTAAAGGTGAAGGTAAAATGTAAAGGTTAAGATAAAGCATAAAATTAAGTAGTAAGTAAAGTAAAACAGTAGTAAAGTATAAATTTAAATTTAAAACAACGTGAGACGGAATGAAAGGAATCTGCGAAATCGTGATCGAACTCAACAAGAGTGAACAAAACATTAAACATGGGCCCACGTGGGACTGAAAGCTGGAAGCTACAGCAGCAGAAATCAAATTTGATGGCCATGCTCACGGAAACCAGTGTCACCGTGCATGTGACTCAATTGCGCACCGCCCAAACCGATAAACACGGCCATTGCTGTTGATTTGCACTCAACTGGTAACTGCTTTTTGCTGGTAACACACTGGAGCCTATGTGTAAAAGAATTTCAACGAACCAGTTGAAGAAAATCCCCACGCCAGTATCACACCAGGTGATAATCTGCCTGCCATCCCAGGACGAGAGAGAGAGAGAGAGAGAAATAATGGTGATAAAAAGGTGGGCCCAAGGTAAGCGTCGCGTGAGGCTCATAATCGAGGCTGATAATGATTATCATAACAATTCACGACATGTTTTTTTTTTTTTTACTTCAATCCACTTTGGAACACTTTCCCGCGGGCGGCCATGTAACGCGGTGCCACGCCAGGTGCCGCTTTAGTGTTCGTGGCGCTGCTTTTTCTGCCAGACTTTGCCGTGATTTTCCGGGCTCGGAGTTGGAATGAAAATGGGGTTCGCGGTGCAAAACAATTTTAACACTTTATTAAAACACTTACAGCTCGGTGTTGGGCGTCGTAACTGTCAATCCCTTCGCCAGCAAGCGTGGCCACCGAGAGCCCTGTGGCCAACGGGAGAGAATTCTATTACCGGGCCAACTTTTGGTCCCATTCCCCCCCGGGGCCCGCGAAGAATTTGCCGTCACCTAATTAAACCGCTGCACGAGGACGGGATCGTCGTTCCGGGGGATGGTTGGCCTCGGAACGGATCATTCCGGTGGTTGTTTGCAACGGTGCGCCAGCCGCCGAGGTGAGATGTTCACCGTGGAACTCCTGCTGCCGAAATACCTATCGAAGCCCCCGTGCCCGGGGGATCCGCGATAAAGTTATGAGTGACGGAAAATGATCTCCTCTCAACTGCTGGGGGTCGAAAGAGGTAGGTTAAATTCTTCACCGGCCCGGGCACCCCGATCTTGTGACCCGCTGGACATGGCTCGAACAAGAGGTTCGAAAGGTGAACGTGCATAACATTACGGGTTCACCTTCCGGACGCCGGGTCCAGGACGCCGGGGCCACGCGTCCCGGAGGTCACCGCGCACCGGAGACCGCTTCCCGTCTTCTCGGTTCGGTTTAATGAGCCCGCGGATGCCCTCCGGTTATGTGCCTTTAGTTTCTTCGCCCTTGCCATCGGAATGCGTGCTTTTGTGAAATTGAAAATGAGTTTTCTGCCGCACATCGTCTCTCTGTCTCTCGCTCTCTCTCTCTTTCTCCGTTTTTTTTTGCGTCGAGCCAGTTCTCCGGTTTCTTTCGCCAACAATTGCTCCATAATCGTTTACTTACGCGGCGCGCAGAAAGTTGGAACTCTGGGCGCGCCACCTGGGAAATTTCACGCTGGTTTCAGTCGGCCAAGCATCGCCCCGAGCCCCGGCGGAATTCTGGAAACATTAATTCGCGCTCCAGTGAGCCGCCCGCCCGTTCCGGAGCTACCGGTGCTTGGGAATCCTTTTCCCGTTGATACCGTTGCCCAATCCGGGTCCCGGAGAGCCGGATCCGGAGGGGCTATCAATCATTCATCAAACGCCATCGCGTTCGCAAAAATCCCCGTGGGCTCTCGGTGAAGGATTAGGGTCACGCAACCCGTGGTGCGTGCTGCGGTGACCAGCCCCGCCGAAACCGGGCCAAAAGCCGGTCCGTCGTGGCGGTTGAGTTTTAAAAATATTGCAACGTGTGTTCCGCGCGGCGCTGACAAACGATGGCGATCGATTCCGGAGCGACGGAAGGACGTTTCACTTTTCGGCCGACGTTAAGAACCTTTCGGGTGCTCTGAATGCAGCGCCGCGTGAGCATTCTCCGCCACGCCGGGCTGCACAGCAACCGAACGTATCAACTTTCCAATTTCTGACTTCCTGCCGGTCGGTCGGTGGGTCGTTGTGCAATTAACGGCATCATTAATCTTGCATGTGTCCGACCGGTCCAGAATGGTCCGCTCTGCTGCTGCTGCTGCTGACGGAAGCAGTTTTTGGGGCGAATGGCGAAGGTGAGCGCCAACATCTTGCCGTCTTCCCGGGGGTCCCTCGATCAAGGGCGGAACCGAAGAAGTCTCGATTGCAAATAATGCTACGCCAAAAGGACAGCTTTTATGGGCGTTTAGGGAATGGCCCATTGGGAGCCCAGGAAATGGTACTTAGTTAGATCCAGCCACTGAGCGGAGATTGGTTGTACTTACTGTTGTATCAGCTTCATTGGGTCATTCAATAGGGTGTCCAGGAAGTAGTGGTGACAGCCTTGATGACAACTGCAGAGGGAATGCACTGTCAGGGTTACAACTGACTTACAACTAGGTTAATCGGTGCGCCACATGTGAGCGATCTATGGTCAAAGCCACTTCAGTCTGTCAGCAACTTACGGACCTGGCCCCAAACGAAGACATTGTAACGTAACGTGAAACGCAAACGCGTCCAAGAGGCACAGAAAATTAAGCCCCAAATGGGCGTTGACGGAATGTCAACGGAATCTTGGGTTCCGCCTGCCCAAGTGACAGACCCGTCTGGGAAAGTTGACGAAGGCCGACCCGTCTGGTGACCTCGGGCAGGTATAGTGTGACACCTGCACACACGGTTTAGGATCGCGTGATGTGCGCGCGTGAACAACATTAATTGTGCTCCGCGGGACAGACGTTTGTCACTTTATTAGCTATTAGCCTGGGCCGGGCCGGACCGGGTCCATCAGCCGGTTTTCCGGGTTTTCCGTTAGCTTTGGAAAGCCGGGCTTGGGCTCCTAGCGGGAGCAGCTGGCAGCGTGTGTCCCGGCCACGTCCATTAAAATCCACCTGATGACAGCAGGAGCGGGCTTCTAATAAAACTCAGAAGCCCATTCTTCGCCGCCGCCGTCGTCGAGCCGCTCCATAAACCAGTCACAGCAATGTGGACGCTGGACGTAAACATAGCTGCCCACCACCAGTCGGGACGACGGGAAAACGCACGCCCTTCGACGATCGTCCAGCGGAAGAGAAACATAAAACCAAAAAAATAATTTACAACTGTTGACATTTGTTTCAGCGAGTTCAGCGCGTTCGGTGCGCCGCTCCGAGCGATGTTTTGCAGGACGAGGGCAGCATAAGAAACGCTCCTGGCCGTTGGGGCATTGTCTTCGGCGTCGAGAGAGAGGGAGAGAGCGCCCCGGAGAGTCAAGTGCAGCTCAAAGGTGTAATAAAGTTTACGATTACCGGCGTTCCTTCGGACGGAACAATCGGCTGCGCTGTTGTGCGTGGCGTATGTAAACGGTACCCCTGCCCTGGAGGTACCGATTCAGATGTTTGCTGTTGGTGTCCACTTCAGCGGCCCCGGCCCGGGTTGGACCAGGCCGGGAAGCAAATAAAGAAATTAATTACACACAAAATCACTAAACATCCCGAGCCGCCGAAACGAAACGATGGGCCTCCGAAGGCTGGAGCTTTCTCGCCGGAATGGCCAGTACCGTTAGGGGGCACCCAAGATGGTGTCGCGTAGGCCTGGACTTAGCGTGCCATGCTGGCCGCTGGTCGGCCAGCCAGACGGGCCGAAACCCCGAAGACGCCACTTGAGTGTCAATAATGTTGTTGAATGTGATGTTCCGTGGGCCGGGCCGCGCCTGTTTGACTTATGGGTACTTAAGCGGGAGTGTGTTTTTTTCGCTTTCGACGGCCCTTAAGTGGGTTGCCGCCGCCGCCGCCGCCCCAGCGCCCAGGCGTCCCAGCCAACCCAGGTGAGAAGGGAATCGGGAAAAGCGCTTGATTTGTTGACACGCGAGCAAACACACGGCCTGGGCCGGGCGAGTCCTTTTGCGGTCGGCTCCGGAACCGCTTTGATGCGTGGATGGCCGGCCACTGAGAAGTGCCGGCATTGATTTCGTCCGCCTCGATTAGGCTGATTTTCACAAACAAACTGTGTCAACAGCGGCAGAACAGATACAACAGTGTTGTTTTGCCGGTCCTTTGCTGGGCCTCAACCTTGTTTGGGTTGCACTAGAACGGCACAACATTTGATCAACCGTTTTCCCGTTTCCGATAGTTGCTTTTGCTCTGTTTGCCTGATTAAACTATTAAAAAGTACACTAACCAATTACAATGTTAATACTGAGTAGGGCCCCGGTGAGCCTAAAGCATAAATTCGGTTGCAAAATTTAGCTGTTTGTTTTTCGCCTTTCTTCCCGAACGCCGGTAAATCATCAGCACTGCAGGAAAAGAAAAAGGATGCCTGTCATTATTATTAATGTCTCTGTTACAGGAGCTTTGTCCCGAAGACCCCAGAGTTGATTCCTCGAACCGGCCAGCGAGCGACGGCGAAAGGAAACGATAATTATGTTGAGGGTTTAAAATGAGATGTCCTTCCCGAAACAGTACCGACAATACTGAAGGACACTACACCGGGGCGTGTGAAGTTTGCCAAAGGTTGATCTCCCTTCGGTTCGGAACCCGACCCCGGATGCCGCTACGTTGGGTTACTTCTGAAGGAACGGACGTGAAGATGGTGAACCTCAACGCGCGCACACACGTCATCAAAACGAAAACAATTGAGTGCCAAACGATAGTTGATTGTGATTTAGTGGCCACGATGGCCAATTTGAGCCATCGAGGAAGCCATCGATCGATCCGGTTGATGGTGTCACACCGCACCGCGGCCGCCACAGAGCTCGGTAACGATCGGAAATAATAAAAAATCGAAAAAATAACCCGCCACGCGGCCCATAAATTCGGGCGACCTGGCGGTTCTGGCATCTCTACTGGCTCGGTCGCCTTTAAATGGCCACAGGGATACACAGGGAATGGGCAGTAAAATTCGTTCGTGGGCCTCCAAAAAACAATTTGCATATCAATCGGCAACGATGCCTGTTTACTTTAAGGTTTAGTTTTGCAGGGTCCGTGTGTTTGTGTCGCTCCTCGCACCGAGAGTCAACTCTCGGAGATCCGGTGCCCGGCGTGCCGTCGGGCTGTAAATATTTTCTCCCATTTTATGTCCCGTGCGACCATAAATAGTGATGTGGCAGTGATGTGATGGTGGACCGCGTGCACCGCGAATTAGGACTCCTCCGAGGGCCTGCCTGCCCCGAACCGGACGGACCTCGGCGACCGTCTTCTTATCGGCAATTCGGTCGGTTCGCTTCCGAATGTGAGCTTAAAGTCCAGGCGCACCAGCAGCAGGTTGATCAACTCCTAGGGGGGAACAGCACCCCGCACAATCCGCGTGGGGCCGCGGGTGGTAATGATCGGCATCATAAAACCGTGCCGCACCTGAACTCGTTCGTCTGGGCCGGACCGAAACGGCGATCTTGAGGCGCAAGAAACAGCTTCAGCGCAACATTAAGATAAAAACTGCATCACCCGCGAAGGAGATCACAAAGCGACCCACCACCACCACACGGATAGGGGCAGACAACAACAATCGGAATTGCGGGCGAAAAAACCGTCGCGGGGCGAACAGCATAAAAATGAGAGTAACAAAAAATTAAACACTATTTTATTTGGTGTCGAAAACGACGATTTTCGCGTTGCGCCTTTATTTTTTACTTATTCATTTAATCCTTCACCGTTCGTGTGTGTGTGTGTGCAGCAGGGCAACAAAGGCAATAAAAACGCGTCAGCGCCAGCGAACGGGCCACCGTGCGTTTATCGCCATTTATCAAACGCGCGATCTTAGTGTTTTTGAGGATCGGGTGGTTTTTTCGAGGGTGTGGTGGGATGGATGAAACCACCATTCCCGGGTGCCACCCACCCGGTGGGACTGGACTCTCAAATTGCACCTCGCCGACGCCGAGCCGGACGAATCAAGCAGCAGAATCAAGATCAAAAGCTCGAAACGCGCGCACTTTTTTGTTTAGTTTCCTGCTGGCACTTTGCAGCTTTGATTTCGTTCATGTTTCGTTTCGTTTGTTTCGTTTGTGGTTTCGCTTCGCCCAGTCTCCCATTCATTGCGCACCTTTTGTCTAATCCAATGTGTCACCCGGCTGCGTGCTTGGGAGTGTTTGCGTTTGACTCTTGAATTGAATCATAAAATTTTATGGTTCCTCAATAAATATACATAAAAATATACACTCGTTCAGTTTACGATTATTTTCGTTGCCTTTACCCCATTCCGTTTTCGGTTCGCTTGTTTTCTTTCCACCTTTTTACGACGACCCCCGGACGACGAGCGGTCCCCACGATTTCGGTGGAACTCCCGGAGGGTTGTTTCTCTCTCCGTTTTCGGGTTCCACTTTCTTCGCCGACCAGGGCCGAGACTGTTACTTTTTAGTCCCTTTTCTTTCCGGGGCCCTTTCTTTGGGCCTTTCTTTGGGCCTCTTGGGAGCCTTTTCGTGCTGATTGCGCATCGCATTCGCTTGACGTTATGTTTGCATTTTGCGTTCACGGGCGGATTCCGTTCCGTTTCGCTCGTCAGCCGCGTCGGAACAACATGTCACCGCGCGTAGTTCATCGTCGCGCGTACGCAATAAATGATGCGCTTTTTCGAACCAAAACCGGCGTATGCGTATCACTTGCGTAAGCTCTGGAATCGAGCACAGAACGCGCCCGGCGCAGATAGATACCTATCTGCGGTTTCTCTCTCCCTCTCTAGGACTCTGCGATCCTTTCCTGATTCCTTGTGTTCTGTCTCTTGCTGCCGCTCAACATTGTCATCATCATCGTCATCGTCGGGGCCGGTTCTTTCAACGCGTCTTAGACTTTTCTTCTCCAGCTTCTTCTCGTTTACCGATCGTTTTGTTTTCACCGAGATTCTCGTCCCTTTTGTGGGGGACCCTTTTCTCATCGCTCCGCTGCCCGCCCGTTTTTTTGTCCGGCTTCGCTTTTGTTTTTACGTGTTTTTCTCTTTCTCTTGTGTCTGGGGTTTCTTTGATCCGATCGCGGGCTCGCTTCTTCGACGGTTCCTTATCATTATCTGTAGTTGTAGATGTTTGGTTTGATTTCTTACTTTTCTATTCTGTTTTATCACCTTTTCTTGCTCGCTCTGCGCCCGCTCTTTTGTTGGCATCTTTTCGGTTTCGGTTTTGGATGCGATTTCGCGCCCAGCCAGAGGTTGCGTAGCGTCCTCACGTCCTCAAGACGCAGCCCTCGGGCCGGACAAGAGGCAGTTCGCCGAATCAATCGAAGAGGGCCAAACAATGGCCAGTCCACGGGGCATAGGTGGACCCCGCTCGGGGACGCGTGGCGCGAAGGAGAAGATGCAAACGGAGAGAGACGTTGCAGCCATAGCACCGGCCTTGACGCGTCTTTTCCGTCGAATCTCTTAATTTTTGGACCTCCTTTTTGGGCCGCCCGTTGGTTCGTTGCTTCCATTCCTGCTGTCCCTCTCCCACTCTCTCTCTGTCGCTCTTGGTTAGAACACGAAAAAAGGTGGTGGTCCGGTCCGTCCGTTGTTTGAGGTTAGAGCAGCATAAATGCAAATCCGTATTTCCGATCCAACGGTTGCGTCCGCAATGATGCGTTTGCGTTTGGGTTTATGCTCAAACGCAACACCGTGTATTTGGGTCTGGCTGTCCCTTTCTTTTTCCCAGCACGAAGCCGCTTCTACCGACCTTTTCTCGCGCGTGCTTTCCGGTAGCACTTCGTGAGTCCCTAGAAACGAACGCGAACCGGTTCTGAATCGGTTTTCACGAGCTCACCGGTACTCTGGGTGGTGGTGAGTGGTCGATTCGAACTTCTCCGGGCAGCTCACCGATATTTCCGACCGACCGGAAATAACGGTGAGCTGCTCGGCGAAGGTTTTGCGCTATGCGTTATCCAAGTGGCAAGTGGCAATCCCGCAATCCTTAGCGCAAGAAAATTTGCTCTTGTCTACAAACAGAAAGAAATATTGTCTCAGTTTCGAAAAAGAAAACCGTTACGGGTAATTAGCGACTCTTTGTTTTTCAAGTAAGGCAAGAGTATAATTTCGAACGGAGCAAGGCTTCAGGTCGAACTATGAAAACCAATTTTGAAGCATAAAGTTAGTCTCTTTGTTTGCCAGGAGCAATCTAAAAAAAGCCAGTATAATAATTAAAACTTAACTTAACATTACATTTCAGCGTCCACCAAAATCATCATCCGGCAGAGTGCCGGTAAACATAAACAGCAGTAACGGAGAGTGGCCGCCGAACCCAGCCGAACCGAGCCGAACCGGGTCGAACCGTTCGGCTATGCTGAGTTATGCTTTCGGCCGCGTTCGCTCGCCGCAGTTTGCCGGTCGAAACCGGGCGAAGCTTCGCCAGTGAATCACGAAATTTCTTCGCGATCAGATCGTTGGTCGTGTGTCCGCACGTCTGCCCGTGTTTCCGCTTCCGTACGGTCGGTCGCTTCCCAAACACAAACCACACGGCTCCGTCTGTCTGCTGTGAGGTGCGTATTAATTCTAGTGCGTGTTTGTGTGCAAAAGGTCCTGCCGGGAGCCATTGTTTCGGTCGCTTGTTCAAACGGCGATATTTGCTGTGTCCCGACGCACGCACGGGACGACGAGCTGTTGCCTGCGTGTGCCCTGGCGTTGCTATGGTACCCCGTGGTGGGCCGTGTGCTATGTTGCTGCCTCCCAACCGAGCAGCATCGTGCGTGCTTCGGAGTGACGATATGAAAACATAAATCACGTGTGCCAAAGAATATTTTGTTGGCCTCGAGTCGTTCGCCCGCCGTGACAATCCAGCGGTGGCCTCTGCGTTTGTGTGTGTGCGAACCACGTTCGGACACGTTGCGAAAAGTGTGTGAACCTTTGGACCGGTGCCGGTGACAAGTCAATCGCGCTCGGTGTGTGCAAATCGTGCGTGGCTTCAATGACCTTTCGCGATCGTGCACAAACTGGGTTAAATGGGACTTTGTTGTGACCGGTTTCGCTTTGTCGGTGGCTTCGGAAATCAACGACGCGCAATACAAACACGCAATGCTCCACAAGGCCCCAAACCTGTGCTGCTGCTGGGTGGCTCCTAGCTATGTTGCTTTGGGCGCCAGCGAAAGCACTCCTTGCAGTGGCACGTCTGTGTGTGTGTGTGTGGCGAGCGAGCTTTTCCGGCAGGGTTCTTTCCGGCAGAAAGTTAGTAAAGTAACACGAGAAATAGAGGAAAACTCACGAGGCACAGACCGCACACCACCGCACACTGTCTGCGAGTCCTTTCGCTTCGACGTTACCATAGCAACACACACAGCACAGCAGCAAGTACGGAAAACGGAAAACCGGAAAAACCGTCCGCCCATCCCCGAGTCCTCTCCGAGCTTCGGTTCGGAAAATCAAGTTCGGAAAACTCCATCCGACCGCGCGGCGGCCGGATGGTGGAAAATCAAGTTCGTTGAATTGAATTTCCTTATCGCTACTGTTCCACCTGTGCTCCACCGTATCCATATCCGTGTGTGTGTGCTGCAGATGCAATCCCGTGGACGCTGGGAAAATCCGGCACGCTGGGATTCCCCCAAACCACCCCCCAACCAGTGGAAAAGCGATTCGATTCGAACGTTCTCGCAGACCATGCGGGACTTGTCGCGGGATGCCGCAAAAAAAAACCCATAGAATGCCATTCCTTTGCTCCCGAGCATCGCATCGAGGACACCGCCCTGTGCAGAATATTATGTTGTGTGACGAGAGTCGATCCGGGAAAGCCAGGAAGAAACGCCGGGTGGTGGGATTTAGGATTGTTCCCGTTCTTTATGCGATGCGATTTTGTGTTCTGCAGTTTTGCATGCCACTGGCACATACATATATTGTTTATCCACGCCGTTGTTGGTCGGGTGGCGACGGACGACCGTCACAAAAAAGGGCTATGCTCTTATCCTTACAATGATGATGGTTGTTTATGTGTTTTGTTCCCCGTTATCGTTTCTATTTCCAGAAAGCAAGAGAGAGAGAGAGCGACAGAGAGCAGGAAAGCAAGTGTGCGTGCATGTGTGTGTGTTAACAGTTGATTATGCCAAGCGAATAGAGTCCCGCCAAGTGCCGCTTATGCTTATGTCCCGCCGTGTTTTATAAGTTTCGTGAAGGTTTCCAAAGGTTTCGGTTCAAGCTCTCTGAGGCTTTGTTTCTGTTTTTCCTTTCTCTGTTTTTGTGTGCTCCGTGTGTGTGTGTGTGTGCCGGTGTGTCTGTGTGGTCCGGTTCTGCTTTGCTGACGGCGATTCGCAAGAAGGAAGCATAAAACGCATGTATCGAAGGCCCGGCCCGGCCCGGAGAATAATATTCGCGTTCCGCGTGATGAAACGCAATCAAGAATGAAGTTATTACGATAGAAGGAGATAGCGAGCGAGCGGGGAGTGCGAGTGAGCGAGCGAGCGAGACCGGCGGCCAGTGAAGTGACCGCCGAAGGGTGCGCGAAACGTGTCATCAGCCATTCCGCGCGGTGGTCCGCGGTCAACATATCCGGTTCAACCCCCGGGTCTCTACCGGCACCGGCGTCTTGCAGAGAGAGAGAGAGAGAGAGAGAGAGAGAGACGAGACCCGTGTGTCACCTCGTGTCACCTCGAGCAGCATAAATTATACCTCGCAAGCACCCGGCCGGCCGGCGGCCGTAAAACAATCGACAAATTAGCCCCGTTCCCTGTGTCGAGTTCCCGAGTTGCGGAGAGAAATGTAAGTTTCATTTATGTTGTAACTTTCCGGAGAAAAACAAAAAACGTGCCCTACGTTACTAGTCGGTGTTCCGGGGGCGGCCACTAAATGCCAACCGGCATTTCGCCAAATGAGCTGCGAATGCGATTTGAACGCACTTCCCAGTGGCACTCTCCCTATTTATGCGCAATGTTGTTGCCGGTGCGCCGGCGGTTTTCTTTTTCTTCCTGTTTTTCGGGGGAGCGGGGGCCTCGGGTTGCCCTCATTTCACTCCGACACCGGCTCCGGCAATCAGCAGAGCAAAGAGTGCATGTGAGAGTGAGCATAAAAGTGCATGTGATCGACTGCATTGCAACATTGCAGTGCGGACTGAACAGACTGTGCTGGCTGCTGCTGATTAACATCGGCGCAGGAAGGCCACCCATTTGGGGGGGTCCCCCGTCGTTCCCACATTCGCTGATGCTCGCCACAGCATAACGTTGCATCGCATTTTTATCGCATCGTTTGCGCGAAGCTGACAGCCGGTCGTCCGCAGGCTTCAGGCCTTCAGGACGATGCGGACCAGCAGCACGACGACAACGACACGCGGAACTAGTTGCCAAGTGTCACACACAGTGTGCTGCAGTGGGTGGTTGAATGGCATTTTTATGCTGCACCCGGGAGCTCCCACACATTCCGCCACGATTGCATATTCCGCTTCCGTACGCGGCGTGCGTGCCGCAGCGTGTCTGTGTGCGGTGCAGTGCGGAATCGAGCATCGAAAGCAACATAAACCCGCGCTCCGAGAGGGCGCAAAAAAAGGAACATCACAGCCTTCCCACAGCAGGGAGCGAAAATGGGGAACTCTCGTGCCTGTTCCATGTCCCGTCCCGTCGATTGACAAATCGGTATCCGGCAGCAGAGCATCGGCAGGGAGTGCGTTATGCTGCACCGGCGCGACCCACCGAGTGGGTTAATGTGTTGACGCGAAACGCGTTTTGTTTGCAATGCGCGCGTGTGGGAGCCACATAATCAGCATAAATTCGAACGTGTAACTGGGGCGCCGGACCCGCGGCGAGCAATTTGGTCGAGTCGGCAACTTTGGCCCCCCGCCCAAAAGTTAGGCTCACCATTGAGTGTTTTACGGGCACCAAACCGAGCGAGTGCGGGAACTGGGTCACGGTTCAGCCGAATTCGCGACATTTAGGTTGAAGCCAGCGAAAAGTTGCCGTGCAGACAACGCTGGTAGTGCTGACTCGATGAGGAGCATCGCTAACATTAATGAGCGGCAACGCGAGCATTAATTCAGGTGTCTCTTTTTGGGTTTATTTTCATAATATGAGAACTGGGCTGTGTTTTCATAAAGATTTATGCATATAAAGAGCGCCACAAGTCTCCTGAACACATAACGTAAATTTTTGTACATTTCTACGACAATGACCTACGAAAACCCACCAACGCTTGCTTTCGAAGGTGATTCGATTTTTTATGGCCTCAAATGTGGCTAAACTTTCTCCCAGCAACCCAGCGCTCGGTCTTAATTACTTTCTTCGGATGCTGCAAATTTTTCCATCACTCAGCAGGAACCATCGTAAACCCGCCAATAAACGGCGCACAAGAAACCGTTGCCGTCGATAATTTATCGTTCATTGTGCGCGCGCCGAAGGAAGAAGGGATGTTGGGAAGATGTTGCCGCGCTCGGCCGTGGAGTCCCAGGTCGGAGCGGAGCCGGATCGAAACCTGAAACCGTTCGACGCGCACCAAACCAACCAAACCTCAACCGGTATCCCGGAGATTCCTGTCCGTTGCTGGGCGCCCGTTGTGGCCGATTTTTCCCGCTCGAACTCGTCACCGTCACCGTGTCACGACAGCCCGACGTCGATGTATCATATTTTTCTGACTCTCTACTCTGGGGCAAGCGAGAGAGAGAGAGATCCCACACACGATCATCTTCTCTCGTGCGCGCGGGCGGAAGATGAATGTGGCATGTGGAAAAATTATGCTGCCCTCGGTGGCTCGGGGGAGGGTAAAGGTGTAACTCTAAACGTTTTCTGTCGCGGGCCCGCGGGAGTAAATTGATCCGTAAACTTTCTTCTTCGAGACTGTGAGTGACGAACTGACGAACACTCGTGCCGCGGTGCAACCCTCCAATTGCATCGAGAGTCGCTCTGCCGACGGCAAACGGCAACTTGTTGGGGTTGCCACAATCCACCCAAAGGTCTCCCGAAACGATTACCGAAGAATGCTACGGAAACAAAAATTATCAAAGGAGAAGAGTCGTCTGCCACCCAAGAATCCCGCGCGAAGATGGAGATCTCGAAATCTTGCTTCCCGTGACGCTTCGCCTATGGCACTTTATTGGACATTTTTCCACTCCACTTTTGACCAAGAAAACGCTACGGTAGACCCATAGTGTGGTGGTGGGCCTTTCGTTTTATTTAATTTCTCCAATCGTCATCCGCTTGAGGGGGGGTTCGTTTGGAAGTGTGCCATTTTGCTGAAGCGCGGCGCGCGGATCTAATCTCCTGGAGGTTCGCCCGGGGGGGCACCTGTCACCCCGGAGGATGTCATCCGATAAGCCGGCTCGTCGTTACCTTCTCGACACAGCCTTGGGCCAAATGTCACACCGAACCCTTCGGGCTTCGGGCTTCTGGTTTGGCGTGTCCGGGCCGCCAGTTGCTGCTGTTGTGCGGCGTTGCTCCGGAACGAGAAGATTCATTGCATCGTGATAACGCGATCTCCGGTGCTCCGGTGGTTGGCCCGGTGTTTTTTGTGTCCCGGCCCGGTCGGCTAATTCGATTCTGTTCCGCTCGCGAACACTGCGGCGAGCGATGAAGAATTGTGCGCGGCTTTTTCCGTTCTTTCATTTGGGGGCAAGATTTATGAGTTTCCTGCCGCGAGCTGAGGACTCTGCGCTGCACGAGTCCTTGGGCATGAGTGTCCTTGCGCTGCAATCCACCCCCAGAACGGGACGATTATTTTAATTTTCCCGTCTTCAACATGCTGTTTGGGTGGTTGTTAATGAAGATTTTAAGATTTCGGAAAGAGAGGACCGGCGGCCCCTTTTTGACCGTCAGCATTTGAAAAGAACTATGATTCTATTTGGAGCTGTATCACCATATTTTGTGCTCCATTTTTATGTGTGCAGCTGTGTAAGGACTTTGTGCACTGGGGGATTCCCACGCCTAGCGTCGGCCATCGGTGGCGTTTACGAAACATTATCACACCACAAACACTTCCATTAATTATTTCGAGCAAATATTGGTTCTTGTCATCTTCGTTGTTGCCAAAGAATTGAGGCGATCGGGCGAAACCAGAAAAAAAATCGGATCAATTGACCGCCGCCGGGACCTTCAGCTGGTGGCCTCACATTTTTCGAGTGCATCATTGAACAATTCGGTTGGCAAACATAATTACTGTTAAGCCTTTACGGCCCCGACAACACTCGACAACAACAGGTGCGTGTTTGTGTGTGTGTTTGCTCTCATTTATTGGGCACACAGTGCGCCGGCGATTGCATAAGTGTAGGGGGGATTAAACGGATTTTTGCTCTCGCGCCCGCTCCGGTTTTAATGTTTCAATAATAATTTTGTGTTGCGGGCGTGCAACAGTCTCCCCTCGGAGAAGACGCCAACCGGCGGTATTGGAGCGCGAAGATTGTGGCGTGGGGTGGCGATCCTCCACGCAATCTTGACCCCCAACGACGACGGCAGAGCGCATCCGGAGGTTCCATCTCCCGTTCTGGTGTTGAGAGAGAGAGAGAAGGAGAGGTTTGATGGATGCGCTTTCGCCGGAGCTGATGCAAATGCAAGGGTAATGAAGGGCCATCTCCGGTGGTGGCCTTGTGGCGGCCCTCAGCTCTTTGCAGCGGTGACCAGAGCCGAGTGCCGAGGTCCGTTCCGGTCTGGACCAGCAGTAATCGTTCAATGTGCCCTCACTCACACACACGCACGTTTCGCTGTGCCTCTCTTTCACTCCGCTGCAGACGCTTATCATCATCGTTGTCATTAGCCTCTCGGCCTTTAAATGGCTGCAAAATTACCTACCAATCCGACGATGACGACGACGCCGCGACTGCCGAGTACCACCGAGGGTTCCCCGCAGTGTCCAGTGCAGCCTGCACTCACACCAACACACTCTCTCTCTGTCACACACACAGACCCCACTCGTATGTGGGGTGGAGGTCTCCCGTTGGTGTGCACCGAACTCTCAGCATAACCGCACTAATTAAAGGGGACCGGCGGGCAGGAACAGGGACAAGGACCGTCAAGGACGAAGGTGATATGGCAAATTTCCAAACTCCCCGTCCCCGTCACAGAACGTCCTTTTGCCCGCCCTACTGCCGTTGGTGGGTTGGTCGGGATTTTGAAAACCTGTCAGAGATTTCAGAGAAGGCCCATGGCACAAAGCCACCCACCGGGGCTGGGGCGCCGGGCGGCACGGTGGTTGATCCTGTCACTCTTTTCCACGTCCGCAGGACCTCTTTTAATCACAAGTGGGGGTCGGTCGGCGGGCGGGTCGGTCGGCGGGCGGGGGGCTCGACGAGGACTTTTAATGGATGACGAAAGCATAATTTGAATGGGGCGCATTGTGGGGATGGGAAAATGGTGGAAAAGCTATTTTTTTCCTTGCTGGAAAATCGATGTGGGAAATTCACGAGAGCGCAACTCGTGTTCGGCTGCATTTTAATTTGTATTTGAAAGCTTGATTTTGTGTAAAAAAAATAAGTTTAGTAACTCAAATCTACCTTGCCCTAAGTTCGATGTCGTCCCGAGTTACGTTGCATTAGTTTCCGCCAACAAACGGAGCTCGTGTTGAATTTCCACCGTGTTTTTTTCGAGTTTTCCTTACCATGCATATGCATGGTGGACCTCGGCCACGACTCTAGCTTTATTGAGGTTTTTGGAAACTCTGAGGCCTCACGCTGTGCCGCGCTGCGTTAGGCTCGAGAGCTTCGAGCTCTGAGCTCTGAGCTTGTGTCATTTCTGTGTCACTTTAAGTGCCTCGTCTCCCCTGCTGTGCCCAACGCTCCGTTGTGCACTTTGGCCACCGGGCGGTCGTGAAATATCAATATCCTTTGTTCATCGTTTCTCGTTCGCCATCGGCGATGCGTCGGCGATGTTCTGTTTTTATTCTCAAGACATGTGATTGGCGTTGGTCGATGTGCTGATATTCATGACGCCGATACAAGAGAGAGCAGTCGACGCCATCGGCAGTCGGCAGGACCTTCATTTGTGAGTCACTGTTTAGCGTTAGGGGAAAACAAACAGAAAAGTAGCATAAATATTCACCAACGTGGCGCAACATACGGGCGGGAGAACACCCACCCGGTGTGCCCACTTTATTGTTACTATTTTTGGCGAACCGTACCACCCGCCCCACGAACCCCAAGGTGCGTCACACGCTGGCTGGCGGGTGTTACTTTCTATTGTTTCATTTGCAAAGGTGTACCATCAAAGTTCGGGCGGAGGAGGCACCAAACAACGGCCGTGCGAAGGCACGCATGGGGTTTCCACACTTAACGCGGCCTCGCTCTTTATGCTTGTGTGTGTTTGTGTGGTTTGTGTCTGTGGCTTCGGCTGCCTAGAGACACCCCCCACCAGGAGGATCTGCTTTTCCACGGGCGTTTTCTTGCCCTTCCGAACCGGTGTGTGGTTTTAAACGGATCGGTGCGAACGGCGACCACGTTTTTATCCTTGCACGTGTGGCCTTGTGTGTGCCGTTTTTCCGCAGTTCCGGTGGGAAAGGCGTGATGGAAAAACCGGCCCTGCCAGGCGAGGCGAGAAAATCGTACCGTACCGCATCGCGCGATGATGGGTTTTCATCGCGAACCACATCCTTGTGATATGCGGCTGCTGCTGCTGCTGACGCATCCTTTTCAGGCGTCGGCTCTGAAGGCCACCGACACTCACACACGCACGCTGGCGGGTGGCGAAGGATCGGAAGAAGTTTTCCACCCGGTGTCTATTTTTTGCTCGTCCACCCGAGGTTCTGCTCTTGATGAGAGAGGGATCGCGTAGCTGGGTTTCCGGTTGCTGGATATCCGCACTTAACCTTTCCCGGTTCCCCGGGGGGTGGGCAAGAAGAGCCCGCGTTAGACCTACCGTCGGACCAGCGAAAGTGAAAAGTTGCGGCCGATACGGCGCCAGCAGTCGGTTGGTCGCGAAATGGTGTGACTCCAAAATTTCGTCCACCCATTCCCTAGAGGCCATTCTGGTGCTGTTCCGGTGCTTTAAAAATATTGATTTTTGTGACCGGTGCGCGAGGTTGGCAATTTCCGGACCTAGATGTCCCGCCCCAGCCGGTGAAAAGCTGTGTCAGGAGCTGTCGTCCCGGTGAATGGCCCGGAATGTGCTTTCAGCAACGCACCATCGCCCGCCACATCCTTTCGCAAATCCTTTCGACACACACACACACACCCGAGCCCCCGCGCTAACTTGGGGGCGAAAGTTTAGCTCCCGACGACGACGACGGCTAATGGAAGCGCACACAGGAAAAAGAAAACGCGTAGCACACCTTCTGAGCGGCGAAAGAGAAAAGTCTTGTCCGGAAAAACTTTGTCGTTTTCAATTTGTTTTCCATTCGAATGGAAAAATATGCCGGCAAAAGTTCCGGCCTCGGACCTTGGGCAAAAGCGAGAGAGAGAGAGGGGGGGAGGGGTTCCTTTACCCCGGACCGGACCGGAAAGCGAGTTTCCACGACGACGCAGGAAAAGGAACGTCGTGTCGTGTGTTTGCTGCTTCGTTTAGTGAAACGATTCTTTGGGCTGCCGGCTGGCGGCCAAGCTTTTGTGATGTGCTGTCCATTCCTTCACCCGCCCGTTCCCTACCGGAGGTTTTTCTTTTCTTCCCCGCCCATGTTCGGAGCGAGATCGGGACATCGGAAAAATTGATTTCAGTCCCCTTTTTTCCACGGGATTTTCGGCTTGATTCGGCTTGTGGTTGATGGTTGTTTAAATTTTTCTTTGCCTGCACAGCTGCGGAGGGCAGTGCTGGGAAAGTGCCACAAACTGCCGTTGGACGGCCACACGGTCGCACGGAGCATACGGTACAAATCGAACAAATCGCACACGGCGGGCGGGCGGTCTGTCCGGTTTCTTCTGTAAACATGGAAGGCTAAAAAAGGGAAAGATCCCGAAGACTTGTTGCTTTCGCCCAGGCGGATTCAGCGGACGTGCGGGCGCCGCCACTCCGAAGACCACTCGAGCGATAAGTTGCTGCTTACGCTTCCGAGCCCCCGGGCCAGCTCAGCGGTGGTCTCGGACTCGGAAGTGGAGTGAAGAAAATCCTAAACTTCCTTCAGGACACCGTTGCCGTTCCCTTGCGTGCGCTGAACTGTGTTTAGAGTCCGCCTTTTTTCTTCCGCTTGCCTTCTTCTCCCTATCTCTCTGCTATCTCTATATTGAGCGCAATCGGAACGTATCGAACCGGGCAGCGGTGGCGCGCGTCCTGTACATCAAACGCAATCGTTGCCCGATCCTGTGCTGTGCTTGTGGTCGGTGAACCGGAAAAGCTTCTCCTCGGGCTCCACCACCAGGACACAGCGCCACTTGTTGGCGCGCGCTACACACGTTACAACAATTCGCTTTCGCTCCGCGTGATTTATTATACGAGTTGATGATAAATGTTTGCTGAATGCTCGGCTATTCGGCTGGGCTGAGTTAATGGAAGTTGCTATAAAAAGTAATAAAAATAAACATCAGGAACCAAGCTTTTGACCAACCTCTGACAGAAGGCATGAACAATATCAGCCGTAAAAAAGTAAGAAGATTGAAAGATTGAAGTAATAGACTGATGTAAACTTCTGTTAGCAGATATCGCAGCGCCAAGAGCTGGATTCGACCGCATTACTTCTTTTCGATACGAAAACAATTTATAGCCGGAGATCCTAATAACTGGCGCCGTTCCCGGGACTTCTCCAAGCTCAAGCTCCGAACCATCACGGAACGGAAGTCACGCTTCGCTCCGGTCGCGACGGGTGTGCCATTGATACGACGGGCGAGGGCCACCAAACGAGTGTCCTGGGACGGAGCGAGCATGTCAAACGGCGTCGGCCGCGGGAGTGATACTATACAGTGTGGGTCTACAGGGATCGCACAGCCAGGACTACAGCCAGGACTACTACGGGCAAGAGTTGTTAGAGTCACCACGAGAGCGCGCGGTGATGAATATTAATCGCCATCGCACGCCAAGTCCTTGACACACTGGCGCTTACCACCACGATGTCTCCGGGGGCCAGGACTTCCGATCGATCCGATTGGGTGTTCCGGTGCCAGCGCGGCTGGTGGAATAGTGTCAACAAAGAGCGCAGAGAGAGCGTATGGAGCCTTCTCCGGTGGGAGTTGTGTGTGATTGATTAGCTCGCTTGTGTTGGTGCTTCAAACGCCGATACTCGATGCAATCAGGAATTGGTTTAGGTTTCAATACCGTGGCGATCACTTTAAAATGTGTGACCAGGCATGTTTGTAAAAATCATTCATCCCGCGACAGACGGCGTAGCAGCAGGATCCGAATAGGTCAGTGACCCTGGTTCCGCGCGGTTCCGCGGCCGCTTTGAACAGAAATAGTTTGTTTACATGCTCTCATCGCCCCGGTGGAACGGTCGGCAACCATAGCGTACCATACTAGGTGTGTGCGTTGAGAAACGAACTTTTTTAAGACGGACAAAAATGTTTATAAAATTTTTATGCAAATTTCTATTTTATTCGAAGTATGTGCAATCGCTAGCTATACATTTCTCCTATCTCTCTGCTTAATCATGGAGTCCCAGACGAAAGAATTCTTCGACTTTTTAAGTAAACTAATTAGTCATTCCATTTCGACTTCCTCGTAGAAAAACGAAGGGCTGCTCAACCAATACGTGTCGCATCGATGAAAATGAATGATATTCGGAAAGAGCCAAGTCTGGTGAATAACGCGGGGAGGGATAGCAACTCCTATCCAAGTGATTTGATAGTATCCTGAAACATTTTTGCTTTTTTGGGCGCCTAGTGCTTGATTCCACGGGCCACCAGGCGCCCCCATCGAAACCCACTAGAATTGCATTTTGGTCATTTTTCGATCAATGCATGGTTCAAATAGGACATTTGTTATCAGTAGCGATCGGAATTAACGTTTTCATCAGGTTTTAGGAGCTTGTGAAACATCACACCTTTCTGTCCCATCAGAAAGTCCATTTTTTGGAGTCCTTCGGCTCTTTTTTTTGTTAAGTCAAAATCGCCATTTTGAAGTTTTTTAAACCACTTAACGCACTGCGATCTTCCAAATACAAGTCCCGACAAGCATTTGGTGCGATTCCGAAGCAGTTTTCTTCAACAGGGGCAGAAAAATAATAATCCCCGCAAACCGTCATTTTCAGGCACAAAAGTTGACATAGTTTAACCCTTTCAAAGATGGGTTGCAAACCGAAATATTTTTTTCTTCGACCTGAAATCGATTACCTGATGTCAAAACAAGGTAATGATGAATGAACCGCTAAACTGGGAAGTCCCAATCGGCAGGTACAGCCATCTTTTTAAAAGTTCGTTTCTCAACGCACACACCTAGTAAATGGACATAACATAAGCAACGAGTGTCTCGCTCTCCCACTCTCTCTGTCTGCCTCTCTCTGGGGGTCAATAATATAAACAGCGCGCCGAGTGGGCCCCCGGGAGGAGTTTGTCGAAGGGAACACCTTGTCCGGCGCACCGGCGGACTCTCCGTGGTGCGTGTGTCACCACTTGACCCACTACGCATTAGGCGGATCGAGTGACGAGTCGAGTCGAGAACCCGCGGAACAAAGGCTTCCTTTGATCCGCAGCCGGCCGGACCCCTCCCAAAGGAGGGGAGGCCCCTTCAGCATAAGACACTAGTCGAGGCGGCCCCCTTGTGGACGATGTTTGCTCCGGCCCAACAACGAGATGATGTGTCGATGCTCTGTGTCGTCGGGTATGCAAATATTTATGCCGGCGCACGATTCTCCGGTGCAGTGGAAAAGTGTGTTGAAGGGGGCCATCGACAGCATAGCACATTTCGGAGGTGACCTTGCCCGCCGGTAATCTCGGAACACTGGAGTAATTAAACATTCCACCCGGCGATCCTGGAGCACCCAGAGGGTTTCCAGAAGCTCCGTGTCAGCTCCTCCCGGCAGGAGGCTGACCCTGTGTCAGTCGCCCCAAACAAAAAAATAGGTCACGAGAAGCTGCGGGCAGCCGTTGCGCCGTTGATGGATGCCGCCGCGGCGGCTGTCAACGGATTGATCTTTCCACGCGGAACGTTTCTCACCAAACGAGACCCCTGCGCGAAGGTGGAAAAACTCACCACCCGGAGGAAGGGGGGAAGCGGAGGCTAGTTGGGGCAAAAACTCCAAAGTCACCCAAAGCCAATCACCCGTCGGCCGAGCCGGTCCGCGGCGTGAGCTGAGAAATTGCGCTCTTCCTGCTGCGGGGATAGAGGACCTTGGTGGAGCTCTCCGGGCATCCATCCTTTGAGGTACGACTTGAAGGGGCTGGTGGTGGTGGTGAGGAATTTAATTTCTTCATTTTCATCTCATCGTGGTCTGGTTCCCGCGCGGTGTGTGTCGTGCGCGCCACACACTCTAATCGGACGCGCTGATCTATCAGATGTGGTTGTTATACTGTTTTCCGTTTCTTTTCCTTTGCTTCTTATGCTCCGCTCTTCTCTTTCCTTCCCCGTTTTGTGTATCTTCTCGCTTAATTCTCTTGTTATTTCTTCATTCATCTCTTCGCGCGGCTCGGTTCGTTGTGTCTTATTATGCGTTTGCCGTTTTTATGTGTGTAAAAGATCCTCTTTGTTTTTGCGCTCTCTGTCTCACTCGCGCTGCGTTTAACGATTTGATTTAGACACTTCGCGGAAACGCTGAACGTTTTTTTGCGTGACTCTGAGCGGCTTTCCGCTCTGGTCCTTCCTTGGCGCGGAATTCATAAACTCCTGCAGATCACAGATCACACAGTGGCGTGTGGCGTCCGGACGAACTGGTTCTGGAACTGTGGCCTAGCAAGCTCCAGCGTGGAGCAAAAAGCTATATGCAATGCAATTACACTGACGGCGACGGGCTGTAATTTGTCCATTGGCATGTTAACCTTCCCCTTTTTGCGCCCCAACATGCGCCGGCCGCCGGGTGTTTTCTTGGGAAATTGACGACATCATCGTCCGTGAATGAGCCGTGAACAAGCTGGTCGGCGGATCGATAGGTTCCGCGGACCGCCGTGTCGCGATCTCACTTTTTTGGGTTATAGACACATCAGGATCAGCCGCGGTGAGTAAGGTGAGCCTCCCAATTTGCTTCTGCTAAACATAACCCTTGAGGTAGTGCGGCCCATCCCCAGCTTCATGGCGAAAGCAACACCGATTCCTGCCAACTCATCCGGTTCGGTCTGGATCCAACCGACCGATCCCCCCCCATCCATTAGAGTCCGTTGGTGGAGTTTCCGGCCCCGAATCCATTGTGGAACCTTTGGTCTGGGGTCTCCCCAATTCTTGACCGCCGAAGTAGACCAAAAAGACACCGCACCGCACCGCAGCGTCATCCCAGCATCCGGCTTGTGATCCGGGAAGTTGAGTCGTTTTGGAGGGCGAGTGGTGAAGGCGGCCTCCCCGAAAAAGAAATGGACAACAACGAACGGGGTCGTCCTCATCATCATTACTGTGTCAGTGCGCGCGCGGGCGCGCCCTCGATAGATCATTGCGATCGGAGTCGTCGTCGGCGGCAGAAATAAGAGCATAACAATCGACCCCGATGCTACCGCTCTTCCCGCACCTGGGGAGCTCGTTTTCGGCCCACACGACTTGTGGGACGACCCCCCCCCAAAGTCCCGACAGAGATACATTTCCTGCTCTCTGCGGCGGCCGGCGTAGAGTACGAGGAAATCAATTGTAATCGTTATTAACCCATCGACCGGCGCGGATGGAGTGGCCCACCGCGGGGTAATCCTCCCCCGGTCGCCAAGAAGTGGTCGGCTTGTAGACCGAACGCCTCCAGGTCTTGTGTTTCTTCTCGTCTCTCCTTCTGGACAAACGCGCGGCCGATTTGTAATACATCGGGCGGTGGCGCCGCTGCTACCCAGGCGCAGGTTCGAGGTGTTGCGCTAGGTGCCATTCTCGGGACCATAGATTAGGTGGCTCTCCCAGGTCCGCGTGTGGTGGGTTGTGTGTAATTTATATTCCTCTCTTTCCGACTTCCGTGGCCAGATTGCGATCGCCGAGCTGTATTGGGACCATGCGGACTTGGGAGACCGCGCGCTTAGTCATGTCGGAGTCCAGAGACCATGATTAGGACAGACTCCGGAGTAAGACATCGTCGCTACTTGCGCTCGTGATGTCGCCTTCGTCAATTCTGAGTCCCCGGTTGCCAGCCCAGCCGGCCGCCCAGATCTAGTCTGCAATTTCGGGCGCATGTGGTGCGAATTGATTGCCGTCTGTCTGCCATTGACGGGCCCCGGGTCGGGTGCGTGTACTGTCATTGCTAATCCGCAACGTCCCTGTGGGAGTGGGCTCTTCGCAACGGAGGGCAGGCTCTAGGGCCGACCGGACCGCGTGTGCTTGTAATCCGCTGTAGGAAATTAGCTTCCTCAATAGGTTTATCGTCCTGTGTCGTCTGGGTTTCTTTTTCTCGGGCTCAGGAAGGTATTATGCGTCGCACGTAGCGGGGGACGGGACAGGTAGAACTAGGAGTTGTAGGCCGTGCCGTGTGGACGTGCCCAAACCGTGGTGCAATTCATTAAGGTATTAGCGCAGCAAACTGGGTCTACTTATCCTGCTTTTGTCAATTGTGGGCCCGTTTCCCGAAGGTTGAGGGCTAATTCTTCAACAGTTCGAGACCGGCGGACAACGCGGACAACGGACGACGACATATGTTTGGTTCGATTGTTCAGCGGCGGAGAGCCAAAACAGAGAGCGAGAGAGGGATGGAGAGTGAGATGGAAAATTCCTATTCCGAACCGAGATATCGGGAATGTCGGTTCTGAGGCTCAGGAGTCTCCCTTGTCGATAGACACGTACGCGGCGCGCCTGGACGTGCCTCTTCGAACCGGCACAATCCCGGGCCGGGGCGAAACCTGAAATCTCCCGCTGTGTAAGGATAATTTTTTCCTCGACTTTGCCTCCTATCGATCCTTTTTTGGGCCTCTTTCTGTCTTGCGTGGTGCGACGCGGCGCATCCTTTTTGCTCGAGGGATCTGGCCCTTCGCTTTCGGCGGCGGCGGCCATATGCCCGAGAACGAGTGCGCCCACCAAAAACTTATTGAGTGATCAATTCCAAACATCATCATCATCATCATCCATGTGTGCCGGGGTTTGGTTTTTGATTTATTTCAGCCCTTTTTGCTTCTTCCTCTTCTTCTTCTGCTCCCTTTGACGGTGCAGGCAGGCAGAGACACGGTGTTGGGACCCCCTGCCGCGGGCTTGCCGATTACTTGGGATTTTGTTTTCTTCGGAAAACTATCGGCAACGGAATAGGTTGAGATATTAGGTGTTGAGCCGCCGCCGCCGTACGTGATGTTATCGCGTTTGGCTGGAAAAGGCTCCAGTTGGAATGTTTCACACAATTTTGGGCGAGGTTTAGAGGGCTCGTAACCCGGTTTACACGGACTCCCGATAAGCGAACGCCTTATGGCCGACATTCGGCAGCCGGAGCGTTAACCAATTCAAATACTGCTACACGGCTCCCTGGGAAGGAAGTGCAAATAGTTGGACCTTCGATAAGAGGAGTCCACACAACGATACGATAAGAAATTGGGTGATCGAACGCACACTGGCGCATCGTTCAGTTCACGGGGAACGCTATGGAACCGATCGAAACCACGAGTTAGAGAACGTTAATTAGCTTTAAATTATTCATAACTTCGGTCCCCGAGGACAGGCCATTCGCGACTTTGATTTAATGAGTTCCATTTCTTTTCCATCATCTTCCAAAAGGGGGCCACCGAAGCCATCTCGCGGTGGCCATCGAACAGCCAGCCAGCCAATCAGAGGATCGAATCGATCGGGTTAGGAAAATTGGTTTTTCTTTGCGTCTACCACCGGATCGCAAAGAAATGGAAATTGAAATTTTATGTTCCAATGCCTTCCGTGCCTTTTGGGATTGATTTAAGGATTTTCCGTCGTTTTGATTGTTTTGCTACTGAACACACACACGCATTTCCGTGGTGTTTCCATTTTTTTTTTGGGTTGGTTCGGCGAAAGCGCCGAATTATGTTCCGCTTTTCATCGCGTGCGCGCTCCTGGAGAACGGAAAATAGAAAATAGCGTTGGTTCCGCTTTCGCTTCTATCGGCGTTTTCCTTCCGTTCCGCCAAGGAAAGGTCTCGCTAAACGCTTTCGCCTGGCAGGGAAATTTATTATCAATGCGTGCGGCGCGCCCTGAATCCGGGCTCCCGGATGTGCCGATGATGATGATGTGCCGCAAATCGAAGATTTTCGACTTGTGGCGGTCCCCGGTTGTGTGTACGGCGGCGGCAGCGGCGGCGCCGTAACTGGAGTGTGTAGAATTTCCATAAATTATCTCCGCCGTTCGACCTTTCCCGTGGTTGAACCAAAGGGGTTTTTGGTGAGCTTTTGGCAAACTTTCTTTGGCCCGCACGCCGCCAAAAAGGGCATCGCCGAAGATGGTGTAGTGTGTGTGTGAAAAGAGGCAGAAACTTTCGCGCAGCATAACGGCTTTGTTTTATTGTTGTTCGAACCTTTTGCTTTACGTTTCTTTTATCTGCGGCACTCGCACCGTTTGACCGCGGCACAGTGCGGTCACTGTGGTTCGAAACCGGGGTAAAAATGCCTATGGGAAATAGTGGCGACTTTTTTTCGGACTTTGGTGACATTTCCATCCCACAAATCATTGGACTTTCGGACCTTTTCGAAAATTGGAACCAATATTACATTGTATGTCTACGGGACATAGAAAAGAATAAATAAAATTTTGTTGTTGAGCACTGCAAAAGTGCAAATTCCCGAGAGTTTTGGTCCACAGTAGTACAGTCATCGGATCCAATCAATTACCAAAAACTCCCTTATCAATGTTAGCAGTCCCGAAATATAGTCTCCGCACTGTTGTGTGTGCCTATTGAAAAATCGCAAATAAACACGGCCATTCGAAACGGACACGAATTTGGACAATGTTTTATGCGTGTTTTGCATTGTGCTGGTCGCAGGTCTCCCGTCCCGTTGTTTCTGGGCTTGCCGGGACCAACCGTAACCGAAAACTGCCCATTAAATTGGGCTCCGAAACGAGCGAACTCTCGAGCAGTTAACTTACACCGCGAGGTGCGCGACAGAGGGACACCACAATGCGCTATAATTTAACTTCCTTCGGACCCCGGGGGTGGGTGTCTGTCGACACAGTGGTCGCACACACACACACCGGACAAATGCACGGCCTTCACGGCCAGTGGCCGTTAATCGACCGACCGACCGGAGTCGTCCGCGGAGTGCTCTTAGGGTTTGTCCAATTTTTCACGCCGCCCTGCATTATTTGACTGCCAAGGAAGTGCAGTGCCGGCCACTGCGCGCCGCGACCTCCCTTTTCTCACGAGGCACACACACACAGGGGGACGTCGCGGTATGGCAAAACAAATAAATAAGTGTGATAATTAGGTGAACATAAATATTCGTCCACACGGCGGCGACGGCGGCGACGGCGGCGACGAGTTGCGCTCTCGGGCGGAACTCCGACGCGGTGGACCCGGTGGCCACACCGAACCACCCTCCACGTGCCCGTGCCCTACGCTGGGGGCCCTTGCAGTCCCTATTGTGTTGTTGGAATGGAATTTATTATATTTTTCTTATTTATAGTCGATTATTTTCTCACACTGCGCTGCGCGGGCGCGTGTTTGGGGTTTAAAAATAAAACTCTCGTCGCGCGCGGCCGGATGTCCTTGGCCGACGCTGGGGGTGGCGCGCTGGGCCTGAGTGTCATCGACTGGGTTCGCTAAAATAGTCGAAAGTTCATCTTTCTTGTGCGCTCTGGCTCTCGGCTCCCGCCTCTCTATTTATTTATTGCTGTTTGACTTCCCGGACTTCGTCTTCTCTTAGTCCTCAGGGTGTCGGTCCACCATTTCGCTGCCGTCGCCGCCCGCGGGGGTTGGTTAGGTGTAAATTAATTGCTCTTCGCGCTTCGCGCTTGCCGCACACGGTTCCGTTGCTTCGGTGCTTCGTAGCTCCATGCTAATGGATTTCAAAAATCCAACGGCCAACACGGCGCGATGTGTGGACGCGACCGGCCAGTTGTCGACGGAAAAAGTTCTCCCAGGCGTGTGATTATCCAATAATATAGCCCCCCCGACACCGGCCCCACGGCCAACAGGGGAAGTCGAAGAAGGTCACCACCGGTGGGCAAGACGTAACGCGCCGTGAGGCTTAGCTTTTGGAATTTTCCGATCGCCACTGCTCCTGCTGCTGCTGCTGCCGTGGCGGCATTTCGGAAACTTCGGAGTTGAAATAAGCCTCCCTTTCGGCACCTTTTTGTTTTGTTTGCTCTCGCCCCTCCATCCCTTCCTTTGCTCTTTCTCCCCGTGTCTGTCAGTGGCTCGCAAAAGGGGGTTTGCATTAGCATAAACGAGGAAACGGATCCTCATCAATTCGAGTGAGCAACAAGATTTCTAATGGCGTGGCAACATTTTTCGTCTAATTATTTCCCATTTGTTCTCCCGCCGTTCTCTCACCCGTAGGATTCGGAGCCACCGGAGCCGTGGCTAGCGATGCTCCTGGACCGGCCTAGCCCGGCCGCCACCCTCCTCCCGTCCACGCAGAGCCAGTGAGGCAACAGGAGCTCTGCCAGAGATCGGGCTCGGTGAGTAGTTTAATTATGGGTATGCAGTGGGTCTTCAGCTCTTCCATTTCCCGGTGGCCATCCCACCCCACCCCAAGCTGTGCGGGCTCCCGACGGGATGCCAACCTAACGGGACGAAAGGGTAATCATGAGGCCAGAGTGCTACTGCTGCTGCTTGCCAATCCAAGACCGGACTCCGAGACCGGGGCAGCGTTACGGTACTTCTTCGGGGTTGGATCCGGTGGTAGTCTAATGTCGGTCTTCTAATAGTCGGCTTGTTATGGGTCAGCGAGAAAGTGCTGGTTAGCAACTTAAGTGGCTTCGACCAGTACTGTTGTTGTGAAGATGCATCGATTTCTGGTTCGATAGCTTGACGAGCTCGATTGAAAGTGAGAGAAGCGTCTCTCGGAGGTACCGATCGCACGCATTCTTCACGCCCGAGTTCTCCAGGTCCGACCAACCCTGGGGTGCGTTTCCTTGGAAACTGGTTCCTATGAACTGCATACTAACTAGTCCGAAAACCAGCACCAGGTTTTTTCCCGCCGTGGACACTCTGGGAGACTCTTTCCCCTGGTACGGGATGTACGAATTCTTGCGCCCAAAATTACCGTCACGAACCAGTCAGGGTCCAGAATCTTAATTTGTTGATTTCCTGAGTTCATCAAAACCGGTGCCGCCGGGTGCCGGTCGTAAAGCCGGGGCGCGCGAGCGGATCTATCAGGGCGAAGAAAGGTCCTGTCCCTTTCGCCGGGCCAACCACTTCGCGGGTTCTGCGCGATTCCGACGGCAACCGGTTGCAGGAGATAATTGTATAAATTACTTGGCCACCCGTTACCGCCTTGTCCGGTCGGTGGTAACGCCGCCACCGTGCGTTCGGCTTGACGAGTGAGTTACAATTGCTTCATTTCACTGTATGCGCGAATGTTTCTGGTGGCCACCTCGGTTGCTTCGTTGACAGTTCTTCGCCCCCCCCGGGGGCACAGCGGGAGTTCCCTTTTGTGGGCTGCAAAAGGGACAAAGTTCCCGAAGCGAAGATTGACAACTTAACAGGCTCAAGTTTAGCCGCGCCGCACCGTGGAATGCGCCGTGTCCCCCCAGTCGTCGACGACGACGAGGTGCAGCTTCGATTCGAGCTGGGTCCGCTCGATCAATCGGTGGGCAGCGTGTTAGAATGCTGCCGGGAGTTGTCGGTACCGGGTTCGGATTGTTGTTGGGGGTTGCGGCGTGTGCAACAAAAAGGAAAGGCTGCTGCTGCTGGCGAGAGACACAGTCAATCGATCATGAATATTCATCCGCACAGCAGCAGCGCTGAGGTTTCGTTGGACGGAGTTCTCAGTTTTGGGTTGTCCATGTCCAAAAAGTGCTCCTTGCTGCTGGCCGGAGTGTTTTTTCACCTTTCCCCCCGCACTCCGGCCCGGGTGGTGCCGTGTCCCTTCCATGGCAACACCAGACGTGTACCGGGTGGAATCCGGTCCCGGGTCGAAAGGACTGTTTTTGGGCATTTTGGGCAAATTTTCTCGGATTTCCTGACCCGCCACCGTCCATTCGTTCGTTCGCTCGCTCTCTCTCTCTCGCTCTCTGTCTCTGCGCCTTTTGGGCGCAATTTAATTAATGCCAATTTTCGGGACAATTTCGAAAACCCAGCAGGCGACGACAAGGACCACTCCTTCTCCTTCCAGGCAGGCCAGTGGCAAGGCAAGAAGGGTCCGTCACCAAGGCAGTGCGCCTCCGCCGGGTCGGGTCGGGTCGGATGACTTATTAGAATTGGAAATGGTCTGTGTAACCGAGAGTCGCTTTTGAACCCTCGGAAGACGAAGGCTACGGGGTGTCAACTGCCGACCGACCGACCGACCGACCGACCGAAATCGAAACTGCCAGATGAACAGCACCAGTCCATGTGGACATGGACAAATCGTTCGTCTGTGGAGGACGCGTCGGTCACATTCGGGTCCCGGAGTCGATAGATTGACTTATAAAAAAAGTATGACGACACTACTGCGCCCATGATGTTCGATTCCGGTGCCGTTTGTGGGCTTCCTTCCTTTGTGACAGCCAGATCGTCCGAAAGGGATGGAGAAAAAGGGCCAGCTGTAATCCGCTGGAAAAAGGGACATGCCGCGCTGTGCACACAAAGGAAGACTGCCTGTGGCATCGAACAGAGTCGCAGGACCCAGTGTCGTAGGTCCTTGGCATCAATTGAAAGTATTGCCGTGGAGCGCTCTCCAGCGTATACTGCTGCTGCCCTCTGGACCATTGTTGAAAGTTTAATAATGCCGTCGCTAGGACGACGGATCGTCGGTGTCGGCTCAGAAGCAGAAACCATGTGGAGAAAGGTCTGTATGCATTATTAGGCCAGCGGTTCCTGGCGATAGTCGGCCTTCTGGATACCTTGATTTATTTGCCTTGCTGCCTTGGTTCGGTTGGGTTGGAATCTCCCTAGGAAGTATGTTCCATCGATAGCATTCGGAGTTCTTTCTCTTGATACCTACAAATTGGGCCATTTGCTTCTCGGACGTAGTGGACCCAAGTTTGGCTCCCGAAGAAAGTCTTGCGCGGGTAAAGTTGGCTGCGGAGATAAAGACGATCTGAGGACAAAGGACGATGAAAATCCCGGGACCATTTCAGGACCTTGAATTATCACTTATCCGTTCTGTTTCCATTAGAAGGTTAGCGAAACATGATCCCAGGTACGGCAAACGCCGTGGATCATACGAAAGCCCATTAGCCACTCGTGGACTCGTTTAGATTCACCGCGACACGCGCGCGGCCAGCTCACTCCGAGCGCGAGTCCTTCCACCGAAATCAAACTCGCTCCGTTCTTATCCAATTTTCCAAACTGACATTTCCCGTGAAAGTATCTCCGGTTCCGGTTAGCATCGTCAGACGGTGGACGCGCGCTCTCTCTCGTCGGTCCGATTCCAACTTCATTTTCTTGTGTCGCCATTTCGGAAGAAATCAACTCGCAGCGCAATCAACGCGGCCGCGCCCGCTCAACAAACTGACACTGGTGATGATTTGAAATGTTTTCGCTCGCCCGTCGCCCGCTGCCGGAACCGGATGGTATGGCGGGGCGCACACACACTTCCGGAATCCGGAAAGTATTTCGCGGGGGGCCGGTCGGAGGGATTCTTCGGAGAAATCCGGCAGCAAAAACCGGTCTCTTGTTAAAAGCGGGCCGCCGCCGATCGGGCGTCGGTTTTGGGGAACTTCTTGAACGGTTTTGCCTTTTCTTTTCTCGCGCGCGCGCGCGCCCCCGCCCGAAGATGCCTTCCTGGAACCATTTGCTAAAATTGGTATTAATGCGAATGTGCTCTCTCTCGCTCTCTCGCTCTCTCAGACCCGGTCGCCACGCAGCGCCATTGTTATGCTTATGATTTTTGGGCTTGTTGCTTCGGTGCGCCCAGCCGGCCGCCGCTTCTGGGAAGGAATTCCACAAAAGGTTTTACAAAAATGTGTTTCGCCCCACAGCGTGGCCGGGTTGCCATCGCACCGCAGGACTTGTGATAAATGGGAATGCCGCGCGCTCGTTCTCGGGGCCGCGGAAGGTTGACCGGGGGGGGGGGGGGGCTCCTTGCTACGCGAAAGGAAGGCTTTTCGGGGTTCCACCCGGGCACCGGGAACCGGACGCCTCTTAAAACCGGCCCCCTTTCTTGCCGAAAGCCCCGGGGGCACAGCGACGGAACATATGCTTCGCGATGCGATGCGATGCTCGCGCTGCGTACGCGCCTTTTATGCGTAAACGACAACGGTGTCCCTTGGTTACCGCCGCGGTCGCGCGAGTTACTTTTGTGGACTTGCTCCATTGTGACAGTTGCTTTAACAAGCTAACAATCACTTTTGTTATCAATTATGCTCCTCCGGTAAAGGCGCGCGCCAGCTTGTTGTGAGCCGCGTTCCTACAACATCCGGCCGGCCGGTGGTGGGTGTCCCATACTTGGTTCCTTATTTGTTTATCCTTTTTTTACAATGCAAGTCGCGTGTAATTTAATCTTCACGGCGCAGAGGGCGTTTTGGTCCGAGAAAGTGGCCGCGAGCTGCGAGTTCAAAGAACTGCAAATTCCGCAACATCCGCATCCCCACTTCTGGCGCAGCAACCTGATAGCGTTGGTCATCATTATCAGCATCATAATAATAATCAGCATAATGATGGCGCAGTACGGTACCGATCGGCGTCATAATCATCCGGCTCATCAGCATAAGCACCGTTTTGATTGCGCCCGATAAGTGTGTTTTCCGATTTCGATCCGAGCGTGAGATGCGATTTTGTTGAGGCGCAAACATGGAGCATAAAAAATGACGCATCGAACATAAAACTGAACTCGAGCCAAAAGAAGGGGCTGGGCTGTGAACATCGGAAATGAAACACACCGCGAACGCGAATCAATAATGCAAAACGCGGCCGACGGGCGCCCGATGAATCCGAATTCGATTTCCGGAGGGTGGTTTCCTTCCATCATAAGGAGCGCCGAGTTCCGCGTGGTTTAGCGCGGAACGCGGATCCTTGCCACGTGCCTCGGGTGGGCGGCAGCCATCGTTCTTCGTTGCGCCGCGCGGTGATCGAAGGCAAATTTAAACCGACAGCCGTCGGTCGATTGACGGCATAAATGGTCTCCGGCCTGGCCTCGTCGGCGTCGTGCTCGCCCGCGAACCACGGAAAGTTTTCCCGCGCTTTTCCACCCCGATGAAGATTGTGCGGTGTGGTGCGGTGCAAAAATGTTTTAACATTCTTCGCGCGCTCGCTAAGAATGTTCGCTGCTTCGGTCGATCGGGTCGGAAAACTTCCGAGCACGCCTCAAAGGGATTTTTCTTTCGCGCACTTTCCCAATTTTTCCGGGGCGCACTCCGGGGGCGCGATGTTGATACATGTCCGCGGGACAACTAGTGCATAAGCGTCCATTTTTATTTAACGTTGCGGTGATTCGGTTTACGATTCTTCGTTTTTTCGTTCAATAATGTACGCTCCATGGCATGATCTTTTCGGAACTTCTCGTACCAGGAAATCATCTGGCCAAACACAACGGCTTCGAAAGGAGTTAACAAAATACTTTAAAAAAGTGTTATAACTCGGAGTACCAGACTGTTCAATAAGTTTTGGGATTCAATAACAGAGGTCACACATTAAGGTAAAAAGTTTTCATCAGAGGCCATAACAGCTGTGAAAACGTATTTTCTAGCCATTCCAGATTCTTACTTCAGGGATGAAATTCAAAAATTGGAATTTCGTTGGAACAATTTCAAGTTAATTAAAACAAGTTAAACAGAACAAATTATTGATGTTCCGGGAGACCATATGGAATAATAAGGTGTGTTTTTCTTACCGAAGCTCCAAACATATTGACCAACCTTGAACCTTCAGCCTTATCTGCATGCATAATGGCAAACCGACGATGACTTTTAATGGGGAAAGGTCCCTAAATCTTCGCCCAACTTGCAGCCAACGCCGCTGGCGTTGGGCAAAACTCGCCTACGATTGAGCAATTTACCGCAATAAATCGTGATGACCGCGACCGGCGCGATCAATCGATGATCACCGGTGTGCAACGAACCCGCGAACCCTGGCTCGGGTTCGCTTTACGTCTTATGTGGCCCACCAGTCGACGGCGTGTGGCTTGTGTTTTGTAAAGCTCCTCTTAATTCTTCAAAAACGAGCGCACCGGAGAGCTTATGGCGCAGTGTACCGGGCGCGCGAGATACGTCATAAGATAACGAACGACTTCATCAAATCGCGCGCCCTCGAAACTCGAAGCAGCCGACCGGTAGTTTGCTGCTGAATACCTGAGAGCGACCGATCGTTGCCGGTGAGCGATCGGATCCTTCCAATTAAGACATTTAAGACAAACCGGCACCGAAACGGCGGCGGCAGCGGCGGCAGCAGATCGCTCGAAGGTGAACTGGATTATCTTGTTCTTGTTTTCTTCTCTCCTGCGCCCAAGACGCGGCTGTGCGCGCGGAGCGCTGGGTGTCTGGCATTTGTCGGCTTTTTTCCGGACCTCTGGCTCTTATCGCAGTTTGGAACTTTTTTCGACGTCGTTCGCTTTCAATTGAGGTGTTCATTATTCCAACTCCGCCGCCGCCGCCACCGATCGGATCGCCGACAACTTCTTCGGAACTAATTCGGACGTGAAGAAGATTGACTCCTAATTGGGTTGGATGAGCTGTTGGAGTGAGCTGTAATCGTTTTATCTAGCGGCATCCATAACTCGCGCCGCCAAAGCAGAGTCGGTAGCTTGCTAGCGTTAGCGCTCTTGCTGTCTGCCAGCATCATCATTAGCCCGCTTAGTGTCCGCCGATGGCCCAAAAACCGGGACAATTTCGGAAGACTCGCCTTTTGTAGCGTCTGGTAGCTCTGGCGGGTCTTTATTTAAAATCCTGCATTTTGGGTCCATTTTAGAGGAGGCCGCTTTGTGAGATAAGCACGGTTTTAGTCGGTGGCTCGGTACCTGAAGCATCTCCCACAGCTTAAGTGTCGGCGTTCTTTGGCCGGCGCAGTTTAAAAACCGGTACCGCGCCAGCGCTCGCGCAATCACTTGGAATGGGCCGAACTAGCGTTGTTAAAATAGGATTTAACTGTTTTCCCTGGAGCCTGTGTTGACGCTCGCAACTCGCAACATTCACACGCACGCACGGCCCCCGGACTATTGATTCCGTCCATCTCGTTGAACCGGGTTTGAAGTTTGTAGTGCTGCCGCTGCGTTATCGGGACAATATTTCTTCTCCCGTCGCTCTCGAGTGGAATTTCGTCTACGATGCCCACTTCACTGGCCTCTGCAATCATCGCCTTTGTGTGTGTGTGTCGGGAGTTTTATGTAGCAAGTATTTTTAGGTTTAATGGTCTCAACGACGCCACAGCTGGACAGAGAGAGAGAGAGAGAATGAATCATTTCAAGCACCCCTCACTGTAGCAGGACGCCGTCCCAACTTCTGTGTGCCGTGTTGGGTAAGGCGTTCTGGAGATAGTTTGTAGTCTGTTTGCCTGAGCACTATACACTGCTTGACTTGAGCCACTCCGGGACGTGAAACATATCGTGATGCTTCCTTCGGTGGGGGCCCAGATGCGTCTGGCCACAGATTCGTTTGATGTAATGAAACGGGTCGCAGACAGTGGTCCTTCCCGAGTTAATGGGTAACACACAAAGCCCGCACCAGAATGGCGGTGGTGTGACTTCCGCACAGACGGACCGCAGGTAATGCGCGGCTTCCTGCAGGAGAGAGTTACAACACTTCTGCAAACGGGGGATGGATTACTTCGGTTGCGGCGGACACGGCACGGCCATGTCGGACACGCTCGCCCGCTGGGAAGCGAACAACACGCCGCGCGCCGTGTAGACACTTGGCCGAGGGCGACCCGGCCGATTGGCAGCAGTGGCAGAGCAGCATCGTACAAATGGCTGCTTGTCAGAAGGTAGCAACGAGCATGACCAGTTCGCGCCCTGCGATTTGATATTCGTCGTCGTCTCGCTGCTGCGGCGGTGGCCACGACACCGCGGGCAGTCCAGGTCCGGGTCGTGGTTCGCAAGAATAAACAAAGTCATAATTGCGCCCGTCCTGCCGCGAAGGGCCCAACGAAGGCGCAGAAGGTTCGCGCCACGCTGGGGAGGTCCGGGAAGTGCATCGCCTGCTCTGGGGTGCTCTGTTGGCCGGTGATGATGATGCTGCTGCTGCTGCTGATGATGATGATTGCTGTGCGCCGCGGAGTCCTGTAGAGTGACGCGCCCTGGCAGAGCCACTTCCTGCCAGCATGACTGCGATGCGATGGTGGTGGTGGCTACATGGCCAATACCTAAGCGCTCATTAAAAAGCAAACAGCGGAAAGGCAGAAAAATTACGCCATTATTCCAGGTGTCATTATCGCGCCTCGCTTTCGCGGACCGTCGTCCAGGCGGGAGCCCCCCCGAGGGGATCTGGGAGCCACAAAGTAGCGCTTCTGCGCGCCTGGTGGCAGTTGTGACTTACTCAGGAGTCAGAGGCCCGCAGTTTGTAACGGCGCGGTCCGGCTGGGTGGCCGCCACATGTCACCGGCGACACGTTCCACGACCGGGGACGTGAATGTATGCGGGAAGGAAGTAATTGTGCCCTGCGTCGGGTTTTTGTCTTATATGTCATACCGCTGCACACTTGAGGGCCCGTGGGGTTCCAAAATGGGAAGCGCACTGCACGGCGAAACGAAGCACCGAAGGTCGATCGGTTAGTCCCAAAGGATCCTCGGGTAGCGATCGCGGTAGACCCAATAGACAAAGAAGTCGCGAACCGACCGATATGGGATGGCTGGTGTCGGCTGGGTGGTCCGCATCTGGGGGGTCGCCCGCGGGTGGTGTGCTGTCGCCAGGTCGTTATCACCTCGCACCGCACATCGTTTGCCATATTCGCATAATTCAATAGCCGGACCTCAAGACCGCGCACTTATGGTCCCGAGTTCCCGAGACGCGACATTGTGAGGAGCCGCATGTCTTGGGCACCGGGACTGAACACATGGGCTGAAAAGTCCCGAGCCCGAGCCCTGGATTAACAACCATTTCGTGTTTTACCGACGTTACACTGTCTCTTGATGCGAAACATTCAAATGGCGCGGTAAGACCAGAGAAACATTCCACAAAATTGTTTGGAATGATGGAAAAGGGAAGTTGTGTCAGTTAGTTGATATTGTAAGGATTCCAAAAGAACTTGTTGGCTTTATATTGCATGAATATTTAACTATGGTATTTGAAAGGTTTGTTCAAACGATTCAAGGAGAGTAACTGGTGAACCTCGTCTAAAGCGCCAGAAAGCAGTAATCAATCCACTGGAATGATTATGGCTTCGGTATTTTGGGATGTGCCTGGGGTGTTATTTTCATTGACTATCTTGAGAAGAGAAATCAACAACAACAGTAAATATTATAAAGCGTTATGAGCTGAATCTCGAATCGCTCATTATCGATTGCCCGAATTGGTTATCGATGAAACTGAGGTTAATTTTGAAGTAAGAAAGACAAGACGTTCTACAAAAGTGGTATTAAAACGTTAGAGCGGAATGATGGAATGATTGTGTGTGGCTTAGACTCGTGACTTTTCAGCCCATGTCACCGCGCAGAAAAGTAGTCCGTGCTCTCTTCCATTGAATGCTGGTGCCCAACTCAACTTTACGGCCCTTTGGGCAAGTGTGCTTGTCCATCGTTAGCGCGCCCGCGCGCCCTCCAGAGATATTTGTTTGATAGTAAATAATGCAGTTTGCGGGCGCGGAGTTGCAAAAGAAGTGGCAAAATCGCCGGACTGGACGCGTTGCCCCGTTACTGGACCCGTAGTGGACTAGACAAAGTGGCCGCGCGGGAAAGTAATCGCAGCCGAAAGCGGCGACCTGACGAGCGTCCTCGTCCGTCCGGTCGCCGCCCAAAGGTAATCCAAAGTGGTACGCTCTCTGACTCCATATTCCGCCATTACGCGAGAGCAAATATAAATTTCACCTTTATTGCTCATTCTTTTGTTTTTCCCCGTGGTCCAACTGCCCGGTGCCCGGTGCCCGGTTCTCCGTGATGTTTCTTCTTGGCCTCGAAGGGTAATTTTTATACAGACGCCCTTTTCCGTTCCATGGTTAAGACTTGGGCTGTGGCGGTCCCCGGAATGGAAAACAGACCAAACTGGGGTGTGTGTGTGTGCAAATCGTAGGAATGTTGCGCTGATCCTTGCGGCTCCCTGCTACCGGGTTCCACCGGTGGGGATGTGTCTACTGGCCGGTCGGCTGGCCGGCTGGCGAGAGTGTCCCGGCCAGTTAGTTTTGGAGTGGGACCTCCGGTACGCTCTTTTTATATCCGTCCGTCGGTCCGGACCGGGCCTCGTCTCCCCGGTGTGCCATAAATGGCCGCCGACGAGAAGTATCATATTTTGCCCGCTTTTATGCACTGCCAATTTCTTGCTCTTCCTCTCTCGCTCTCTCCCTCTCTGTCTCCCCCGGGAGGACGTTGACTGTCCGGCGAACGAGAAACGACTAATGGCGAACAGCAGCAGGACCTGGAGCAAAAGTCCACCATCCGCATCCCGCCGTCGAGCGAATTCGTTCATCCGGAAAGAGTCCATTTTGGGAGTGTGGCCGTCGTCGTCGTCGCGCGAGAGTACGCAATCCACCGCCACCGTCGCTGCACACCGCGCGTGTGTCTAGTTTATCATAAAATATGTACGGATTATTATGAAAAATTCAGCTAAGACGGCGAGACGAGTCGGGTCGGGAGTGAGACGCGGTCTATGTCTTTCGCCCGGTGACCGGCACCCCCGACGACTGGTCTTTTAATATTTATAAGCGCGCCCCGTCCCCGTCGCTCCCAGATATGAATGGTGCGCGGATCTGCCACCGCCGCCGCTGCTTGGCATGCAAAATCGGACCCCCGGACCACCCCTAAGACAGCTTCTCCGTCCCGTCCCGAGAGCCGGATGCCACATTTGGCAGTGGTGCTCTGTTATTCGACCAAATACTTACAACTTACGGCCGCGGCCCTCCGCTTTTCTTGCGTTTTGTTTTTGCGACTACCAAGGGAGCTCTCCACGAGGGGGCCCTCGAGTGCCTTGAGGGATGTAGCGTCGTCTGCTGGACTGCACTCCTGGACGGACTCTCTGGGACCTCTGGTCCGTAGCACACCGTCGCGGGCACCATAATTAGCATGACGGCGCGAACGCGATGGCTGGCAACCGAGTACCACTTGGAGGTACCGGTTGCCTTGTCTTGGTCCGGCCGGAGAGTGTCGGAGATGAGGCCCTCCACCTTGACGCCGCTGGCTGGCTCCACTCCTTATCAGGCTCTACTGGCCGGCCGGTGTTCTAGGCCGATGTGCGTGCGATGTCTGAGATGCAAAATGGCTTGGCCGGTTGTTTTTTTTGCTTGTCGACACTTCTCAGAAGTGGGGCCAGTAGCTGGGGCCAGCCCTGCCTGTATCCTGTCCGTTGACCGTTACAGGTTTTTCAACTTTTCCGAAACGAAAAGCGTGCGTTTTTACAATCCAAGGATCCGGGTGCAGTTTGCTGCTGTAATTCTTGGCCGACCAACGGCAGTTCCATTTGCTAAAAATAGTTGGGAAATTTCCCGGACCAAATCGGACGGTAACGGTGAGGTGGTGGCGGTGTTGGTTTGGCGCGCAGCGGGCTTTGGCTGGCTAATGCTTTTAAAACTGTTTTCTTAACGTCTCCTCGCGTTGTAGCAAAGTGCAATATTTGACCCTACGCGTACGTGCGCTTGTCCAGCGCTTGAGAGCGGCGCTGAAATGGGAAAGAATCTCCCGGACAGAGGAGTACCCGGAGATCCGTTGGACAAACATTGCGCAGCGCTGGAAGCGTGCTGTGAGAACGACAAGCACAAGTAATTGTATTTACTTTACGACTCTACGGTTTGAATTCCGGCCTTTTGAACTGTCTGTGCGTGGTGTGGTCCGGGTCGGGAAGGGGGCGGCATCCATTAGCGCCCCGCGGCGCCGCTGTGTCAATGCGTCATCACCAAGTCCTCGTTGAGTTCCGATGGTTGAGTTTCGGGCGATTTCGGACGAGATTTTCGAAATCCGCTCTGCTCACGAAAGTGCATCAAGTGCAGTTGGCGGAGCCGCGGAGGGAAGTATCGGAATGTGTGTGTGTGCCTTCACTCCACGATAACGAAAACAGACAACAAATGCCGGAGATGTGTGGAAACTTTTACCAGCCAAAGACCCTTCGACCGATGGTGGATCTGTTTGCCCAAACCAAACACTGGAGACGATATTCTTACTCATCACACACACTCACGCAGAACGCAGAACGCAGAAGTTCGGTTTGACGTTTGTGTGTTATTCTTCAGCCAGTCAGTGGTGCATCGGAGGTGTGCTGGCTGGCGTTGGCCATTACGATTTGTGGAGTTACAAAGCTAAATAGCGTTAACAAACACTTGTCAAGTCGAGCTCCAGGCAACCGGACAGAGTCCGATCGGGCGTATCGGACTGGAACTGGTCCTTGTTCCGATTGCTGGAGGAATACTCAAAAATGGACCCATCATCGGCGGTACATGAACCCGACGGCCTGCATCCGGATGTAGCTCTCCCGATGGGCTACTCCTAGCGTTGGCAGGAGATTTAATTGATTTTCCAACAAAATGCTGGAGCGCCTCACGCATCGATAGTGAGCCGAGGACGAGGTCGAGGATGCTGTGTGTCCACACTGACTGCTCATTGCTCTGGAGTTCTTCCCAAGCCGAGTTTGCTGAAGGCTTATCGAACGGCACCAAATCCGAGCAGCAGAACCGTAAGCCCGAACCTTATTAATCGTATCGCCCATTGCCGGTTTATGGCTCCGTATCCGGTACTAGAACCGCTCACCGGATACCGGGTTCGCCCCCGGTGGTGGTCAGCAAACCAATTTAAGTCGACAATGACGATGACACATACCGGCCCGCCTGAGGTCCCTCACGCCGTGTATGCTCGATGGGGAATCGGTGTGCCCCGGGGCTCCGGGTTTTAGGATAAAACAATCAGCTTAACGACGATAAGCCAACAAGGCGGCTGACTAGCGTAGCGTGCTGTGCTGTGGTAAACGATAACCGTTAGGTTTGACCACCACCACGGCTTACGTGTGCGGAAGAAATGATGGGCCCCTTAAAGAAGCCCTAATGCGCTCCGGTTCTTTACCGCGATGTCCTTTGCTCTGGCCTCCCGGTAACTGGTATCGTTCCGGTAACGCTTCACCGGCTTCACCGGCAAATGGGCAGTGTTTTCCATGTTGACCACGGCGCGCTGCATATTTTATCAACGCCCAAAAAAGTGGCCAATAGAATCCTCGCCAGGTCCTCGTCGTCGTCAACCACACATCTGGGGTTCGCCGGACATAATTTGAAAACTTTCATCAAACTACCACCAACCTTCGGTCCTTCGGTTGGCTCCGACGGTGAATCGATCGGTGGTTCGCGAGGCTCCAATGGGTTGGTCCACTCACCACCTCGACAAGCGCCGCTGCCCGGAGGAACCGGGCGTTGCAATTAATTCCGCACGTTTCACGTTTGCTGACTTTGCACCGGCTGCTGGCTGCTGGCTGATTGTTTTGCATCGATTGGAAAAGTTGAAGGTTTCGTTTGCTGGAGTTTGCTCTGGACTGACGTCTTCCACCGAAATTGGCGAGGGGATAGGTACGATAACCACCCCCCAGTAGGTCCGGGAGCTGACGCTGTTTCATGCGCCACTGTCTGCGGTCGGCAAATGGTCCATGCAAAACGGAAAGCCAACCGACCCGGTATTACTTCGGTAAACCGAAATAACTACGGTTGTTCACCGACGGAACCACAACACAATGGGAAGGTACCGTGTTTTGTCCTGTCCGTAGGACTCGTACCGAGAGTTTCCCATTAAAATTTGTTTCAAAACATGAATAAACTAAATTTGTCACGAAACTTCTGCTCACAATCACTGCCATCGGTGGCCAATTGTCAAGTCAAAATTTAGACCATTTACAACTCCAATATTGTTAACAACTGGTCTTGGGTTTTTGGTCTTCTTCTGATTTGAACAACACTGTGACTTATACAGGATAGAATACGGTACCTGGACCGGGGCCACCAATCCACACGGGGTCCGTTTCTCGGAGCTGGGACATCCTTTTCTTGAGGTACACCCGGTAGAAGAAGATAAATAGCGATAGAGAGGGGCCGGGTATAGTAAGTTACACCATCGGGAATCGGTGCTCAATTTGGGCAGCTTCCGGACTCGGAAGGCCCATGTCCGAAACTGGCCATGTCCAGCTTTCGTTGTGCATCTCCAGCTGCATAAGCCCCCCTCTCGTGTAGGTAAAGTTGTTGTGTCCGGCCGGCCGGCCCGGGGGGAACCATAATTGGTGTTTTCTGTGCCGTTGCATCGCAATCATATGATCATCGCGCGGCAGCCGCAGCAGCCGTAGAATGGCCAGTGGGTGGATGGCGACCGTTCGAAGCACCGGAGTTCGATTGTACCGTCGGTGTTTTGCAATGCGCATAAAATCATTGATATATGTTCAGCTTCGAACAGCATCGTTTAGCTGAAAAACAGCAGCACAACCCCCGTCGCCGTTGCCGTTTGATCCCATTTATGGTGGCCTTCGCGGGTGGTGGGCTGGGGGTACCTGTAACAATCCTGGTTCTCCTGGGTTTTTTGCTACGTCGCCAACGAGAACAACCAACGAGTTGATTGGCCTTTCATAGTGCTCGTTCCGACCGGGATCCGACCTCTTTCCAACAGGTATTTAGGTGTGGGCCGACCGCGTCCTGTTCGGCGCGTCCTGGCCGGCACAATCCGGCGGACGGACACGGGTCGCTGGAGGCCGGTGGCTGGTACTCGACTGTCATTTGTAAATGTTTGGTCCCGCGTGACGCACCACCTCCGCGGTGGGGTCCCGCTGTCGGCCCTCAGTCCAGAGGCTCGTCCTCGTCCCGTCGTGCGTGTGTGTGTGTGTTCCAAAATTTGGCTCCACTCTCGCCGTGTGTGTGTGTGTGTGTGGCCCAAACCCCCCGGAGCAATTACGCTGACAATGGCCGTGTACTGTGACTCTCCGGGCGCACGTCCTCCGGGCGCGCTTGTGTGTGTGTGCGAACACGATTTAAATGCATTTTTCGTGTTCCGTTAAATAGTCGGGCGGCTGTTGTCACTGCCGCCGCCACCGCCGCCGCCGACGACGAGGACGATGGAATGCCTTTACACGTCGTTTTGTCGCGGTCGCGGCCTGCGCGGTCGCGATTAAAGGTAGGCCCCCCATTGATGGGGCGCGGTGCATGATGTAACATGGCCCTCTCCCGGTAATGGCCCATGGTGTACCGGGAGTGGGCTGGAGGAGTTCTGTTGTGCGACAATGTGTGAACGCGATTTGAGTTCGATTTCTGTTCGGGGGGAGGTCTTTTTTTAGGGACAGGGCAACCATTTTGGGTTGCGTGTTTACAGGAGGCCCGCACCGTGAACAATGGACCCGCGCAGTTCACACTCTACACCTATCATAGTGGCTCTATGGAATGCAGTTGCCTCCAATTAGTGAAGCCAACCCACCGTGTTCAGTTCGCAGTAGGTCCTTTATGGCCAGAACCAGAGCTGTGTTGGCAACAATTGTTGGCACCCTGGACAAGTGTCGAATAATGAGCTAGTGGGTTGTGGTGCAGGTCATTATGTGGCAGGTAATCTGGTTGCATTCGAAGCCCAACTTTGGCCATACAGGTTTTCAAAAGTTCGAGCCAAAGTTCCATTCCCAAGTCTTGTTGGGACTTGGGAATGGATTCTAAAGTTCGAAGCCTGGTGGGTAATTCACGAACTCTTCATTCATCTGGGGTAAGTATACAGTGATCTATCAAATGTTTGGATTTAAAACGAGCGATTGCTTGATTTTTAAAACGTCAAACTTCATTCTGAAAATTGAAAATATATAGTAAAAACTGTGACAGTTGCGAAATGGGACGCTATACGCTGACAGAAAAATGGGAAATTTTAAAAACTTATTTCCAAACTGGTGAGTCTTCAACTCAAACTAGAATAAGCTCGGAAAACCCACACGCCGTGCAAGAGAAGCCAACGCACCCATAACGAGTGACTGGTTCTTCGGCAAAATTGAAGCTAAAAACTTGGTCGACCTTATGCGCCCTATCTTTGGAATCCAAACACCAGATGGATATCACTCTATACGTTTGTTCTATAGTAGAACAATCGACTAGTTGTGTATGACTAGACTAGATCGAATAATCGATTAGTTTTGTATTTAGTCCGATATCTGAGGTTCGGTCCATGTTGGAGTTCTGATTTCAAAACAATAACTTTGCCCCCTAATCAGCCACATGAGCTGTCATAATCATAGTTAATCAGTCAGAACGGTTGATTAAAGTGGGGCTTTTATTTGTGCTGCGCTTATATCTGTGCGGACGTTAATGAAGGACACACCATGATTTATCGCCGAAAATGTATTGTTTTTCGTAGAAAAGTATGGGCAGCAACGTTCATTAGTTGGCACCGACATTGCATACTGGTATCGGCCAGCGAAATTGGGCGGTGAGCTATCGTATATCCATTGTGTGCGTGCATTTTCAATTAATTAACAATCTTCATTCAAGCGGACGAACGTTGCCATGGACGCCGCAGCACTGGAAGCGCTATTTTACCTCGGAGAAAAACCCGCAAAATTGCCGCGGATGTTCGAAAGTAATTTCCGCGTCCGTGCGTCCGAAAACTGTGATGGTGGTGGGGGCAGGATGTGCGATAGGGTCTGACGCGCGCCAAAGTAGCACCTAAAACAATGGACCAATGGCACGTGCTTTCGAATACTTTAAACCCGGCACAGGTGTGTAACGCGCTCGATCGATCAGGAAAACCTGGGAAATTCAACAGACGCCATTCGCTCCGTAGTCGTTATTGCCATTTTCACCTGGTTTTGGTTGGCTCTCCGGGAAGAGCCCCGGGACCTCCGATCGGTCAGGTTGTTTTGGGCGGACCCGCGTCCGTTATTACACCGTGTCGCAGGAGTCTCCGCGTGGCTTCCGGGAACCGCGTGATCGGGTGACCGTTTCGTTCGGTGGGATTTCCCAGAAGCTCCAGCTCCAGGAGGAGCACAGCACCACGGATAACTAATGCGCTGGACGGGATGTCTGCTGAGTGTGCTGCTGAGGGGTTTCCGCCGCGAATCACTTCGCTCCGCGTTTACGGCCCTGTTATGTGGGGTAATGGGTGTTGGTGTGAGTTCAAAGATACAGCTTTCGGCTAACTTTTTGGGCCAACATCTTCAACCGTAGTTCGCCCCCGACGAGAGATGTCGGAAAAGCTGCCGCGATGCCAAACGGGACTGTCTCTCCGTACGTGATCCGCCGGGGAACGAAGGCTGGGAGCTGGCCGCAAACATTGTGCGGTCCACAGGTGTAGATGAGGTTTTACCCCTGTAGAGGGCCCCGGCTCTCTCGGTGTCGTCGTCGTCGGGCAAAAACTCGCTGCTACTGATGCTGGCTACCGCAGCATAAATTTTCATCAGCCTCCAAAACGTGTGCGCTTTATTGCCTGCGCTGTGTTTGCTCAGCCATGCACGAGTAGGACCCCCCCATCCGGTATGTGGCCGTGGTGGGATAGAATTTCCGCAAAACACAATCACCCTTGAAATAAGGCCGAGCTGAGCCGAGCGGCGGGCTCCTCCATCGATTTTGCATAAACAGGGCGGCGAGTTCACCGGAAGTCCGCGGAGAGTCGCGAGGACGACGGTACCCGCATGGGCACATGGGCGTCATGACGATTGACAGACACACACGCACACGCATGAACACGGTGGACTTTCCCAGATATTCGAACCCAATCGTCGTATCGACAATTTCGCGGTACCGATGCGAGTGGCTTCCGACACGGCGGGAATCGGGTGGTTTTGGGATTCCGTGTGACTTGGCCACTGGAATGGATTCGAATGGCACCCGAAATGGGTCTGCCCGGCGGGTGTGCCGTGATGAACCCACTACAATTCTATGTGTCCCGGTCGGGATGATAGAGTTCCCGTTTCCACGAGGTACGCCCCCAGGACACTCTCGAGTGGAGTAGACTGCGGTAGACGTGAGCCTCTGATGTGCCGATGATTGGGATGTTTACTGAAACTCTGCTATTTCTGGCTCCAGCGAGACCACCCGTGCTCGGGCGTGGCGTGTTCGGAATTGGTGATTTATGTTCTACAGCTCTAATTCGCAAGTTGTTTTGCATCCTCCACGTGCGGCCCGGCAACGTGACAATTGACAGTGATCGTGTTGTTGTTGTCGTTGTTGTTGCCGTTGCCGGGCCGAACTGTCGATTGGATTGCGGGTTGGATTTCCTCCGATACTTGGAATTCTTGTTGGAAGACACAGCCTTAGACTTTAATGCCAATTAGTGGACGTGGAGTGGTGTGTCAGGTTACACCGCGCTCCGGATTCGGAAGTCTCTAAAGTACGGACCAAGTGCCATGCTGTAGTACTTGTAGACTTCTTACGAGATTCTTCGTTTTTCGATTAGCTTCCCGGCAGGACCAATTTCGGGTGGACCATTCCATCGATAGACTCTGCGGCGTGGTGGCTCCCTTATCGATCATAACCGAATAATCCACTCCAATCGACACGTTCTCTTAACTTTTGGCGCTTTATGGCCACAGCGATTGGTGTGTGTGTTCGAGTGGGGGAGAAATCGATCAGCCGGGCCTGGGCCGGGCACACTGCTCTTCGACGGAAGTCGAGACCCCGGCATCATAAACCGGCCTTTCTCCGGACGAATATTTATTTCGATCGCTCGCTTTTATCACTGCCATCTCACAATCATCCCGTCCCGTATGAGGACGCTGATCCGGCGAGATATGGTCTCCTGCCTCTCCTGCGTGGATCGAAGTCTGGAGGTTCGTGTTTTTTTTACGGGAAGACGTGTAGGGAACCGGCCTATAGGGCACTTTGCACAAACCCCCCAAAAACCATCCGTTTCTGCACCCCTCTCACTCTCTCTACAGCACGCCTCGTACGCCCCTCCGATTGACGGCGCGAAATACGGTGTGTGGAAACGTGAGATACATGCTAACGGGCGGATAAACGAAGTCTACTTCCGACCGGCCGACCGGCCGTGAGAGCACTGCGCCCGTTCTAAGTCCGGATTCTGCGCTGCCGGCTGCCTTTCCGGATTTGGCTGTGGCTTTTGCCACAGAGGATGCCGACACTTTGCTCGCGTAACTAAAATCAACGACCACGAGCGCTCGGGGCCGTGCTCTGGGCGAGATAAAAACTGGGCTGTAGGGCGTTCCAGACTCTGGAGACTCTGGGGGGAAAATCTCGGCCAAGTGGCGACAGTGGCCAAATTTTTACTCCAACTCACTTCACGGAAGAAAGTGAAGTTACCGTGAGCGGTAACCCGTGGGCCAATGACCCATCGATCCTACCGAGGATGACAGAATAATTGTCCGGAAAAAGCTGGGGTGGCACAATTTTAATATGCACCGAGAAGAGCCACAGAACAGCCCAGAGAAAATCCACTCCAACGTCCCCGCGTCATGTTTAATTGAAAAATTAATTTTGTTTGCCCTTCCGGTCACCAGCAGGAGAGGTCCTCGCGCGTCATGATGGCGTTTTTTTGCCGTTTATTTTGATTATCCTCCAAAAAACCCGATAAAGACCCGTCGGGATTTATCGTCGTCGTGGTCACGCGGAAAAGAAAATGTGAAAACTCACGGAATCGATAGGAAAATTCCTGTTCTCGAAAGCATTGCTGGACAGCAGCGCAGCCGCTGCCGCTGAGATGCTGGAACGCAAAAGTCTAAGTGAACGTAAACAAACGGACCGAGAGAATGGAAAAAGAAAATGCCAGGCAGGAAGGTCTGATGGCCGTCAGATGGTGTAGGCGTGGAAAAACAAATGACGGCGAAGCGTTCGTGCGGGACGCGGAAGCAGCAATCACGTGGGAGGGAGGGGCGCAACATCCTTGAGTGGGTTGATGAATTTGGGAAGCGAACCACAATCCGCAATCTGCTGAATCATCAATTTTAAGGGATTATCATATGATTTATTTTGATCACGCTCTGATTACGGGCGCTCGAGTTTTCCTCGCCGCCCCGTTTTCCATTGGCCGTTTCCCTACTTTGCTGTTTTATACCGTTCTTTCCGTCCAAGATCTTTGAAGTTTTTATTGATTTTGCTGATTTCGCGTCGTCGTTTTTGCCCTGCAACTGTCGCGCAGTTGTTCGCTCCAAAAGATTTCTGTTTTCTGTGGAGCCAAATGAAGGAATTCGTTCTTCGTTACACATGGCCTGGCCTTTTTAAGGACCTCGCTTTCAACGCTCTCCGTGCGACTTTAAACGCAACCCTATTGATGTGATGAATGTAAGACCACCTGAGGCACCAGGTTTAACGTTTTTCCGGACCGTCTTCGAGGTTTTTTCGGAACCTCGTCCCGAAGTAAATATGACACCATCATCATCGCCGCTCATCGCGTCGGCCCTTCGATCGATCCGAAAATACAAAGCTTAATTAAGCCATAAAATTTCCAATTATCACGATGAAGTAATTAATCGCCGTCGGTGGTTTTTACGTCCGGCTGTCGCTCTCCCAGGCCCTTCCCAGGACAAGACTTTCTCAGGGCCAGGGCCGTTTCGGTCGTGGCTGTCCGTCGTTTGGCGTGATTTGCGTTGCGACAGCGTCCAGCGACAGCGCAGGCAGCGGACGAACGTTGATCGGATTACGGACGTCGGAGATGGTGAGCGTCGTAAAAGAGTCTCCGTTTTTGTGGTCAAAGAAATTGGCGTTTCCTTGTGGTTCGGGACTGGAGGATAAGCCACAGGCCCAGCTCCGGCAGCAGCGTAGCACCCATTGGTGGTCGTCGTTCTGACGGACGATAGCTTTTAATTTCCGTTTGCTAGTTTGCTTCGCGCCAAAGGCCCGCCCCAAGACGAACTACTTACGGCCTCGGGTTCACGGGTGACAGTTGAGCTTGAGCCTGATGTGAAACTAAAAATTAAGCCACAACTTTCTTGTTGTGTGAGACCGCCGATTTCGCTGAAGGTTCGCGGTAACGCGCCCTCACCAATCCCATTTGCCGCACGAGTGGCCAGCACCTTTTCTGTCGGTGTGTGCGTTCGCGTTGTTTTTTTCGCTGACTAATTGTGAACAAATTAAAAAGTTTAATAATTAATTAAAATACTCGAAACCTTCCATCATCATCGCGATCGGGGAGCTCGCGGGGGACGGACCGGACCGAACGATCGGCTGTGCCCGCCGCACCTACGCGACGCGAACTTTTAATGAGCTTCGCTTCCGCGGCACCGATTTCCTAATTTTCCACGCCATTTTTTCCTATCTCTGCGCTTTGATTTTCATCCTGTTTTTGATGTGTTTATTAATGTTTGGAATCGGTTGTTTTTGCTCTCTCTCTTTCTCTACCGACAGATATTAAACGACGGCCGCCGCTTCCTTAGGAACGACGACATCATCCGACACCGGTGCCGCCATTTTGTCCACGATTTTGGGCCCATCCTCCCAACCATGTGGCGGCGACAGTGAAACGAAGCGAAAGTGTATGGGGCTGAGGAGCTTGAGGAGTGTTGTGTAAGGCCTAGCGGTCAGTTGGCTCCTCGAATCGAGCGAGTGTCAGTGTGTGTGCGTGTGTGTGTGTGTAAGTGGGGTTGTTACGTGTGTGCATGAGTGCCGTTTCCTTCCGGTGAGAAGCAATAGGTCCGTTCTATGTGGGAAATGATGGATCCCGATCTAGAGTGTGGCACAGAATGTGGCGGACCGGGGCCGCCCCCGGAGTTTCTGGTGCCGCCACCGCCGCGGCCACCGTTTTTGGCCGAGCTACTTAACTGCAACGAGGAGCAGCAGCAGCAGCAGCAACAGCAACAGCAGCTACCGTTCGGTGTGGCCACCGGCGGCAGCAGCAGCGGCAGTTCCTTCGCCGACGTCGACATGTGCGAAGCGTTTCCGGTAAGTGGTGTCAATGGCGCACATAATGGACGCCGTTAAGACACATAAACTGACACCTGCGAAAGACATTCAATCGACTGCACTTTTGTGGGTCCTCAATTCTTCAATTCCTCCATTCGCTACTGACCAGATATTCTCAACCCTACCCAAATGAGTCGTCCAGTCTCATGCTCTGTGAGTTCATTAACCGATTTTGGTTTGAACTTTCCCAAAAACTTGGTTCCACAATATCGCAGTCCTCATCGACGGCGGAGTGTAATCATCCGAACGAAATTGTATGAACTGGAAGTCCTACAGCAGCAGCAGACTGCAATGCAAAGGCTGCAGATCCTGCGTCCGGACAATAATAATCCGGATTGTCCAGCACAACAACGGGCGAGGTCTGTAGAACCCTTCCCGAAACCCTGAGACGCACCGCAGCAGTAGCAGCAGCACATACGTTCGTTCAATCTTCACTCGAAACAGCCGGACGTGGACCTCGTTTCTCGGAGCGACACTCGAATCGGATTAGCTGTAATTGAAAGCCTTTTTGCGCCCCCTTAAAAACCCCCGCACGGTGCCCTTCCCGGAGGGGTGTCGGGAGGGCCATAATTCTTTGCCGCCCCATCGATCAGCTCGGCGGCCACAGTCGGCTGCCATCGACGGCTGAGGCCATGACGGCCCCTTGGTGGTCGGTCCAAGTTGTCGACTTGACTTGCGCCTTTTGTGTACGCGCGCGCACTTGTGTGTGTGTGTGGTGGAGAAGGTTTTTCATAATTGAAAAATTTTCCTTCCCCCCACCCCCACGACACGGCCACCCGTGGAAACAGACACAATGGGAAATCGATTTTCCACCATCGTTTGGTCCGATTCCCGGGACGGACAGGACTCACCTTTCTGGGTGGATCTGGCCGGGCATGTGCCTTATCACCGGCTCCGGACCGGACGGACCGGCCCCGGAGAGAACCCTTCTTCGAGCCTATCGGGACTCCGGCATCGCCACTGACCGACACCGGGGCTGGGTTGTTTGCCGGGTGCTTGGTTCTCCGGGCCCGATACACCTTATTGTTTGTGCGGAGCGAACAATAAACTGAAATCTTTTGCACCACCACCTCCTCTCCCGGACAACCCCCGGGTGAGGCTCTCCGTGGCATTCATTGTGTGCGCCGCCACCAGCATAACCACCACCGCCCCCGGTTCGGTATGTTTCGATTCGTTCCATTCGGTTTTTTTCGGGCTTTGCGCCGACGTGAGTTATGAGACATTGCTTGGCTTTTCTTCCGCTGGATGGATGGATAAGGATTGCGATAGAGGGGTGTGTGTGTGTGCGCCATCCTCCTCAGCCCTTTTGGGGCCGAGGTCCCGGGAAAAGCGGCCTCTGGTCTCCTCCGGAAACTAGTTTCGGCCCGGCCAAGCAGTAAGCAGGGCTTTGTTCTTCTTATCATAATAAATCAAACGCCAAGCAATGAGGAGGTCTGTGCTGTTACCATGACGATAATGTGTGTGTGTGTGTGTGTGTGTGTGGGAGGGGGTTGTGTGGGGTCTAGACGCTCTATTGTGTGGCGCGCACTGGCGGACTCGGTGACCTTTTTCCATTCGATTCCCCGGGATACGGGTCCACTCCGGTCCGCACCGTCGTGGAATGTGTGTGCGGAAAATGAAACCACCTTCCTTCTCGGCCGGGGCTGACCTTTTTCCTTCGCCCACCCTCCCGGTCCCATCAACCGGTCTTGCGAAAGAGTACAGTTACGGTGTGCCAGAGGTCTCACCATTCCAATGATCATTTCGGGCGCGCGAGAGCTGAGAGATGGTCCGAATGCGATATGCTGTGGGCATTTGGTGATTGGAGACGGCCATCGGCAGATCAGCGGCCATCGCATCGCACGTACTGCGGCAGCAGCAAACAAGCGGGCCGGACTCGCTGTGGCGGACCATCCATAAAATTCTGTAATATCAGTCTGCAAAAATAATGGTCCGTGGAAGAGCCCATATTCGAGGGGATTCCAGTCGGCGTGCCTAAGTTTGTGGAGAGTACCTTGGACCTTGATATGAAAACATTCCTCGCAAAATCCTCTAGAAAAGCACCTGATTCTCTTCAATTCCAAGTCCCCGGGCTACCTGGCCTCTCAAGCAGCAAAAAAAGGGATAATTGGGGCGCCAGTAAGAGGGCACTAGTGTAAGGGTGCCCAGGACCAGGCTTTTAAAGCCTCCGGAAGTGAAAGCTTTTAACATCGCACTGGAATGGATTTATCTTTGTCTAGTGCCCGCCCCGCCAGAAAAGGGTTTTGTGGGGCGTCCCTATTCGTCCTGTTATTTTTAACAAATCAAATACCCTCAACTCTACTGCTACGCTGTATCCTGCAGTCCTCTCTTTGGGGGAGACAAAGAGAGAAAGACCACTCGTTGCGCTGGTGAGCAGCGCAGGATCGGATACTTGGACGGTCCCGAAAGGCTTGCGCTATTTTTCCAGCTTCCACTAGAAATAACAGTCTTGTGTGGATTCTTGTTTTTGCTAACTCGGCCATCTTACGGCCCTCCGAGGCTCTGATCCTGGCTGGAATGGTCTTGGGACAACCCGTTTTTAGTTTACAAAAACCGGTGATACTCTAAACACACACAACACTGCGCCGTGCGCCCTCATTCCGGACGTCGGCCGAGAGCAAGACACACTGGAGTTTAACACGAAGTTATCGTTCCGTAGATTTGGTTAGCTACACGTTCTCCAACATTCGCCCAGATGGCCTAATGGCCGAGATTCCGGCTCCTGGCTGGCAATGCTCTGTGTGCGACTACTTTTTTTTGCCTCGTCGATTTGTGTGTCCCGTCGTCCTTTTGCCTGCTGACTGTCGTGGGCCCCGACAGCAAGCAAGGCCGCCGACCTGAAGGCAGAGCCTAGGTCGTGTTTGGAAATCCATTAACGGCACTATAAATGTCGAATAAAATTAAGCTTTATGTGAACGGCGGCCAACGGTGTGTCCTGTTTTGTGAAACGCTAGTGGTTGCGACCCGCCCCGGATTTTCGAAGGTGCGCTCCACGGGCGAACTGTGAAATAAGGAATGTCCTTGCCGTCGGGGTGGTGCCACACAGCTTAGCGAAATCGTTTGTTTAGATACTGGTAAAGCCCAAGCTTTCGGAGCCCAATTAACGGGGTGACCCGGGGAATGACACGGGTACCGGTCCGGTGGCCGCTTTCGCAAAATGTGGTGCCCGCCAGGCTTAGGCCCGCGCGGGCGTAAAGTGCCCGTTCAGCCGTTCGGTGAGCGTGTTCTAATGCAGCCATTCAAGACTTAACGGGCGAACGAAAAAGCTGAAAGCTCCAAATGTGTTTGAAAAATAGCAATTCATGATTCGGTTTCCAATGCTTCAAATTCCGAACGTGCAGGTGAAGGTCCGCGTAAGGGAGCCTGGAAAAATAAACAGGCCCCAAATATTGGCGGTTGAAATTTATCGCGCCAATAATCGCGGGACTCCAGCGAAGCGGAACAGCCCTAAAGTGAGCAAACATATCAACATCGCAACATAAAATCATAAAGCTACAAGCCGGCGGACCGGTTAGAGAGCAGCATCGAGACCCTTGCAAGGTTCCGATTCGGGTGGAACTTTCGAGAGTTTCTTTTTCCACTTCATCGAGCATCGTTGCTTTATTTGAACACGCTCTGGAATGTTGTTCACCGTTCGTCCTTTCGTTGACACGTTTTTTTTTTATCCAATTCCCAAATTAAGGGCCCGGTTCTAGTGATTTAGGGAAATGGAAATGAATTTAAAATTCTTCAAAAAATTCCCCGTTTTCTGTTTCCGGCCTTTTTTTTTTTGCCAACCGAAACGGCGACCATTCCGAACAAGTGATGGCCAAACAGATGTTTTTGTCGTTGTAAAATGAATTTCAACAGGAGAAAATCAATGGAGCTTTTCATGGGTCACTACAAACGACGATCCGCCCAGATTGAGGGTCGATATCCGCTCGGCGCAATGTTGTTGCCGCTGCCCATGTCCACATGATTGAACAAATTTATGTTCTATTTTTACGCTCCATCGCGCTTTCGCCGTTTCGCCGGCGCCATTTCCACGGCAAGTCGTAAATGTTTTGCGCGCTGTTTTATGGTCCTTAATTATAAATTTTTAGCCATTTTCGTACCACCAAATGGTTACCACGGTGCGCGCTGGCTTTTGTGCGGGCTTTCTTGTGTTGTTGGCCATTTGTTTTTCTACAACCATCACCATTTCAACTCGGCGCCATAGAATTCCGCCACCGGGCACAATAGGAAACGCGCGAGCCACGCGAAAGGGCCACAGGAGGAAAAAAAGCTGCGCACTTTGGAAGAAGAAAGTTTTATTGTGAAACTTTTAAAGGATGGATCGTCTTTTGTACTTTCTAGCGTTTTCTACTTCGCTTCGCGGCCCGGGCGGTTTGTTGATGTATTTAGTTGTTTATCTATCTATTTTTTGCGTCCTGCGAAAGCAATCAGTGGGCTTAAGTTTTTGCTTCCATTCCGCCGCCGCCATTCATGTTGCTCTATTTGTGAGGTGATCATCTTGTCGGCGCGAGCGGCGAACGTTTGCGCGACTCGTTAGCCTATCCAAGAGTCCTCGAGCCCCCCACTCAAGCCTACGTGTCGTGAATTTAACTTCGTTCAGATGTTCGTTCTTTTTCTCAGTTTTTCTCCGGTTTCACCCGGTGAAGGAGTGCGAAACTCGATGGGATTTTTATCTCCAAAGTTTTCACTTATGGCAATAAATTTCCCACAGCAGCAGCTTCTCCCCCATTCAAATGAGTCGTATAAATTGCCTTCGAGGAGCTGTGGCCCCTTCGGGTTCGGGCTCGGTGAGTGCGCTTCCAAGGGGCGGGTTCTTTCAATTCAATTCTACCTCCGTCGTTTCGTAAAATAGTCATCCGGCACTCGAACGTGGGCCACGAATTTTAATGTTTTCCCCCGTAAGTTGCTCAAGAGAAAGGCCCTCTTCTTGAAACGTGGAATCGAATCATTCCGCCACATTCGGTGTATCTGTTGGGCTAATATGTTTCGAAAGTTTCTCCGGCTCCGGAGGTAGCCCCCAGTTTGGTGGCCAAAGTTTTGTCATTAAAAATTGTTATTGAAATTATTTTTAATGCCCTGCTAGCGGCGCTGTTGATAGGTGGCGCAGCCCTCGAGTCCAGCAGCTGCCGGATGGCTGGACTTTTCTTATCAATTTTTCGCCACTGTACCAACAATTTGGGCGGAGCTCTACGGTCCGTGTTTTTTGGTCCCCTGTATCGCAAAAGTTTTTCAATCAGCTTCATAGTTTTGTGTTGGTCCGGCTTCTTCGAGAAATCTGGAAACTCCCGATGTCCCTGCTTCGTTTGGGTTCTGAGAAAGTGTGTCAGTAGTGATGTTTCTTTTGATCCCACGCCCAGCGCTCGTAATTTGGTTTTATGGATGTGTAATTGGAACATTCACAATAGACCTGAAGGCACCCAACCATAGGGGCTATTGGTTGAGTTATTAATTGGGTGTTTAGTTTTCATTAACGTCAATTTGCCCGCAATGCATGATTCTTGATCAATTAGCTGTCCGCGGTCGGCCGGCGGCGGTCATGTTCTTGCGTTCGTTCGTTCAATGCTCCCCCACTAATGCTTGATTCTTTCGCTTCTCTTCTTTCCATTGCAGATCCTCGACGCCAGCTACCACAGTGGCCCATCATTCCAAACCTCCGCCATGATAGTGCTGTGTTCGGTGCTTCTGTTATTAGTCATTTTTATTTCATCGTTACTAGTGTGGAAGTAAGTATGCCGTTGCTGTCGCACTTGTTGAATTCTTGCTCCCGACACGACGACCCACGACTTTTCAAGGATATCCTCTCGTGCCGCTCGTGTAATTCCTTTGCGGACATTAATTTCCTTCTCACTTTTCAATCATTCTGTCGATAGTGCCGGGCTCGAGACCTCAGAAGCGAACTTTCTGAGGACAAGGTCTTGTTGTGTCGTTCAGACTTCAAACAGAACCAGAGAGAACCTCTGTCGGCTTGTTAGTGACTTCGGTTGAGGAGTGCCCCCCCCCGGGGGGGGAGAGTGGTCCCGGTCCACTTAGTTAGCGTTGGCTGGTGAACCGTCGAGTGGTTGTTTTGCTTCCATCGCCAGACCGTCGAGTTCATTGATGTTAATTTTTGCCTCCGACTTTGGCTCCTTCGACAACACCGATCGCCGACCCGGGATAAGGACTCTGCTTTTTTCCGGGCCGATCGATTTTTCACAATCTCACTGTCCTGTCCGCACCCGGGTCCCGTCTGGTCGAGCTTTTCACTGAAGTGCATGCTTCCATAATGACCCCAGCACCGACCGGGGAGCGATAAGACATCCGGCGACACTTTCTGAGTAACTGTACGCGCCGGGCACTTCCGCGCCGGACCGGACGGCAACCGTTGAAGTTTGTTGTAAATATGCTTCAATTAAATTAATTAGCTGTTCGCAGCGGGGTGGCGCAAAGGACGATACCGCGCTGTGAAACCTTCACTGTCCGCGCCTCGGTTCGTGGCGTCTTTCACTAGTGGTTCCCGGCAGTGCCGGAAGTGCCGTGCCGCACCGAGAACGGATGGCCTCTCGACACAATAGTAGTAGCCACAGCGCACAGCGGCTTCGCCAGGACCTTCGCCGGGACCTCCTCTGGCAAACAGGGTACAAATTATCAAAAGCAAACCCCGAGGCAAGGCAAGAGTTATCCTCGGGATCATAGCCGGGTGGATTCCGGGCCGGGCTCGTCGACCCAAGACGGCGAGCGTATCCGTGGCCTGACGCTAGAATTTGTTGAAAGTAAGCGAAATGTAGATAAATTACGTGTTGTGCTCCGTTGCCCCAGACCCGGGCCGTGCCGGGTATGGTACGCTTTTTGCGCAGCTTTTCACTCGTATGACGGCGGAACTGCGCTCTGCAAAATGTGGAAAATACTCGACCGAGAACGCGAGATTGTTTTATGATATTTATGTTGAGAAAGGTTGATTGTTTTGTTTGGATAGTGGATAGCGGAAAGATTTCTCCGCCCGCCGCGGCTCCGTGGTCCCCGGGTGTGGATGTGTTGTGCTTTGAGGGCTTCCGAAGGTTCATGCTATACGAGGTTCTGCGGATGAAGATAAGGACCGCCCTGGGGCCAAGTGATTGATGGCGAAGTTACGTGATGCGGCCAGCACGCTGCCAGAGCGGCACCAGCCAGCGCCATCCTTTGATAGTGGCGATGTTTGCCGAAGGCCACCGTGTGAAGCTGCCTTTGGCAATCATTTAGTGGGTCCGGGGGCTCCGTTGCTGTTCATTGCTCAAACATTAAAGCTGTGTGTGTGTTCAGGAGTGGTTTTCCAGAATAAATCCTGTGAAGGCCGCGTCTGCACTGCAGCGCGTCGCTTCATTACGCAAATATTTAATTACCAAAGGCTGCAGTTCGCACTCGAATCAGACAGAGCATCAAGATACGGTTTGTTCCGGTTTTTGGCACACGCGAAGTAAGAATGTGGAATTAAATAATTTTGTCGCGAAAAGAATGTCCGCATGTGGCTGCGCTCTGGGGTTGATGAGCCGAGCGCCAAAGTACGGGGTCAATTGTGAAGGACTCAGCGATCGGTGATGTTTGCCAACATCGCCAGCATCGCTATTTCAATCACGAAGTTTTCGCTTCGCTTGAACGGCGTGCCTCGTGGAGTATCTTTCGCATACTTTCGCGTTTGCCCAAAAGTATTTACTGCTCTTTTGTCAACTTTTTCCAACGACTCGCCATCGCGCGCGCAGTCAGCGAGTTTCGCCACTACAAAGCCATTTTGGTTCCGGGGAGCTTTTAAGGCTTCCCCGGACAACTCGTTCCGTAGCCAGGCGAGCTGCGTGCAATAAAAATTCCCCTGCTTCCAGCTGGCATTGCTTTCGGTCTGCTGCTGCTGTGGTTGAGCTCACTTCGCTCAGTTTCCGGGTCCCCTCGGGTCGCCGGAGCACTCGTGACAGTTCATTGAAATTGCCCAGTGCGCACTCAGTGCGTCGCATGAAAATCCCTATCGATCGTGAGTCGACCGTGAAACCGACGTTCCACGGACCGAAAATTAAAGCTGAATGCCTGCCCGGATGCTGCTGCCTGCCATGCCTTCTGGTTTGCGCACCGCGCTCTATTTAGAAAACTTCCCGAGAGTTGAGGAACGGGCCAGCTACCCCGTGTAGGAAACCGACAAACCGGCATGTTTCGGATGCCTCCCGAAGAAACTGTTTTTCTTTGCACACCAGCGTTTCGTGTTTGTGTGTGTGTGTGTGTGTTTGCCGTGTGGTGTGTCCTGCACGCCCGAAAGATACTTCTTCCGTGTGTAGCCCCACCGAAACTGGTGGTGCTGTTGGCCAAAAGTTTCCGTCCAAAAAGTTCGATGCTGGGCCACAGAAGCCCTGCAGGCGGACCGGGCCGCGCCTGCCGGGTATGTTCGCCTGGGGGTGGTAAAATTTTCGTTGATGGTTATCCACGTGGAACGAACCTCCGGGGGTTGCGCTGCCGAGAGAGACACGGTTGCTTACGTTGTCGCTTCGCATAGATATTTGCTGCCATCGACAGTCTTCGTTTTTGCGCCACTCCGACCCCCACTGGGGAACAAACACTGGTTGGGCAGACTGGTGGCAGGTGGGCCTTCCAAATAGTGCTCCTGGTTGCGCTTTGGAAAAACTTGGAACTTAATTGTTCGGCCCAGTAGAAGACTTTGCTCTCTCCAGGGGCGCCTTGGAGGACACCAACCGAACCGATATTAGTTCACATTCCGCACATACTTGGTGGAAGTTCTCGGTAGCTTTTTTTGAAGGTGCAGTTTAATTACCGTAAGTAACTGCCGTGTGCCGAATGTTGTTTATCGAGCTCCAGCGGTGTGTAGATTTCGTGATAGTTTGGTTCCCCGGCGGGATTGACTCTTAAAAAGGATTAGAAAACTTCCGGTTCCCGTCTTGTGCGCTCCCCAAACAATTACTGAATCAAAGCTGAAAGTACAAACGGCGTACGAAAGGCGCATCAACGCTTCCGATCGGGGTGGTGGGAACGCTTCAGAAATCATGATGCTATCCAAACTGATGACTTGGACATACCTGGCGCCGGGCTGAGCCGGGTTCCCCCCAGGACCGGTGAACCGGTTCTAAAGTTTCTGCTTTCGTCTTCGTCGGCCCGCAAAAGTTTCGTTGGTTTCCAAAAGTGTTCGCGAGGGGGTTTTAATTTGCTGGCGAAAGGTTAATTATCGACAGAGTTTCAGATCCGATAATCTCGAAGCTCGAAGCTCGAAGACACACCGGGCAACCGATAGTCAACTTTCGGTGGATTTTCGGGTCCCCGTGGTTTGTATGGTTTCGGAATTCGGCAAATGGAATTGGTGCTGACATGGCGCAGAGCTGGCAAAATGCTGATTTCCAGAGACTTTTTGCTACTCAAGTTGACCAGAAAGCCAGAAGCCTAGGTGTGCAGAAGTTTTGAACAACCGAAACGGATTAATTGGACAACTGACGTGTCTAAATCGGAACCGGACCAACCACTTGGGAACCTTGCTTTTCCGAGCGCCGGATCTCCAGAGACTCTTCAATACACCGATCCAATCGTTATACACTGCTGGCCCCCCGAGGGCCAGGACTTTGAAGGTAAATTTAGTTTCGGAATTCATTGCCCGCCCTTGCGCACTTAGTCCGTGCCCACGACGGAACAAGGAGAGGGTATAGATTTCAATTCCCCAAGGACCTCGTGGCATTTCGAAACGGGGCACCACTATTCTGGTCCACCTCTCGGCGAGCACGGGCCGATGTTCGACCCGCCGCGATGTTGGGCGTGGTCGGAACCGATGTACTAGTTTCTTCGGTACGACCGCCGCCACGGATCGCTCTCTTGCGGATGATGAAAATATTATGTGCCGTCGTGTTCTGTGACTCTCCGCGCCGCGCCTGGCACGCGCCGAGTGACTAAAATAAAACCTAAAAATATGTCGTCCGCCCCAAGATGAACCCAGCTCTCGCGCTAAGACTAAGAACCGCGCGAGTCCATCTCTAAGTCGGTTTAATGTACGCACCGCGCCAGAGAGACCCCACGTGCGTGTGTGTGTGTGTATGCTGATACATGGTTTTTTGAGGGGGGAACTTCCTGCGCCACTCGCCTCCCGGGAACAGTTCACGAGCGAGAGAGACGCAGACGGAAGACACCGTCGCGCGGTTTGGTGTCGGAATGCGCCGTGTTCTACGGGAACGCCCCCCGAAACAGTGCGGTCTACGCGTTTGCGGTTGTTCCCCGTTTTAGTGTGCCAGGTTAGGTGAAGGTTTTTGCGGTGCGGTTACCCTCGAACCCCGACCTCTCCGCCGAGCTGTGTGTGGCAGCGAAGAAGAGCGTTCTTGGGGCCCCACCAGACATTCCGAAGGGACGACGACTTGAAGACGCGCGCGCCAAGAAGCATTGACTACCCAGCGCGGTCGCGCTCGGAAACGAGAAACCCGCCCCGGTCGATGACAAAATGAAAGATTAATGGCATGTTTGTCTAATACCGTGACACGCTCTACTCGCCGGGCGCATTGACAGAAACCCATTTTACAAAACGTGAAGGAGATATCATTAACGGCGGCACCGTTGGCCCATAATGAGCTGACTATCGCTGTGTGTCTGTGCGCCTCTCTTAATGGGTTTATTTTGGGGGTTTAAATCAAATAAACCTTTCTATAAAGAACCATTATTTACGCCCAGTCCAGCCCAGCTCAGCCAAGCAAACACTAATCCACTCGGTCGGTTAATCGATCCTTCTCTGACGTCTTAAACGATTCGGTAAGAATTTAGTATGTAGACAAGAAGACTTGTCAAGTGTTCCTCACACGAATCCCGGGAAGCCGATACCTGGTGCCTTGTTTCGAGTCATAATTTTCCTTTCCCATATCCCCGTGGGGTTGGTGCCGTTGTTGACGTGGTCCTAGCCAGACCAAAACCAGCCACCAGCCGGGGACCATTCGGGGCTCGGAAAAGTATCGCTTTCCGATCCGATTCACCCACCGTGGACGATGGCTTTTTTCGGTGTGTGTCTGCTGCACGGCACCGGTGTCTCACCAGGTATCGATTACTTCCAGAGGTATTTAGAGAAGTGACCCCATGCCGCAGACCCCCGATCCCCGCCCCGATGAGACGGCTAGAGAATGGGCGTTGGCCGGGCGATGTTCGCAAAAGATGCTCGTGGAAAGAAAAAAGAAATCTACAGGAAAAAAAAATCGGATTCCACTTCATTCTGCTTTTGTTCTCCCGGGTGGGGTGACTGCGACTCTTGTGTCTGCCGCACAGCCAGAGAGAGCCGAGTTATGCCAAGAACTCGATATCTGGGAGCCCGATAAGCATATTCATTTTCCAATCGAATACTCATTTTCCTTTATCGGACCGGGCCAACACTTGCGTGCCGAGGACGTGCTGCAATCCTGGCACTGGAATATTGGACACATTTTTACCCAACACCCGGTGCCGGAGCCGGTACCGGTGTGCGGCGGAATGCTTCTCGGAATGGGAGCAAATTTACACTCGCTCGAAATATGTGTACAGGGGTCCTTTGCTGTCTCGTAAGTGACACTTCTGTTGCCGTTGTTGTCGGTGGCACAATAGACACTGCAGGCATTGCTGCTGGCTCGTTCTCGATCCGGTACCCTGGCAGCATCCTTTTCGATCCCGAGTAGTCGGACATGACACTTCGATTGGTTTCAATTCCACGCAACGCAATATTCTTCGCCCACAAAACCGGATCCGGATCCCGTATCGCATTCCGGGCGTCCACTGCGTCTAGGTTCCGAACCACGCACACCACCCCCGGCTGGCTTGGCTTGATAATCGCACCGGAGATTACACCATTAGCAGCAAACATCGAAATCTGCGCCGGTCCGGGTCGGGCATTTTCTTCGGGCAGAGTGCGAAAGCGAAAGTCCTCCGCCCGGCTAAAGGGTTTAAGGAGCGCCAGCTCTACTCCCGGGGCGCCTTTTGTGAAGACGAAGACGAAGACAAATGCGCCTGTTATGTTTCTGCCCATTCTCTCTCTCGCCCCCCGCATTCGCTCGGTACACTAAACCGAGTGCTACCAATAAGTGGATATTGAACGATTGTGAACGGTTTTAAGGATTACAAACCGGTGGCCACCACCACAACGCCGCCGCACACCCGCCCGGTTCGATAAAAGTACCGAGGAGCATTGCTTAGCACACTTCAGCAGCCCGGTGGCGGGCGAGATTAAATAGTAATAAAATATAAATGGTCCGGAATCGAGCAGGCATTAAGGCGGGCCAGCATCGCTGCCATTGCGGGCAGCATGATGTTGGGGAGCTTTGCGGCGATAGAGGGCGATAGAGTTCGCCCCGTTGGGCACCACGCTGTGCTGTGGTGCTTCTTGTGGTTATGGCTGCTGCTGTTGGCCGAGGGGATGCCTCTGCTTCTTACGACTGCCGAGCAATCGAATTCGATTAGAGAAATTAATAAATGCTCTTCGGCAATCGATTTAGGGCTTTGGTGAAATCATTTTGCGATTTGGAGTTCTCGCTCTTATTCCCGCATTCCCGGACAGGACTTGCCGATGAACCCGAAACGAATAATGCGCAGCAAAACTTACGACAGGACTTAGAGTTTAATGAAAAGAAGAGACAAAAAACGGCGCGCTGAACGGCGAATGCAAACCTTGGCCCGGGTAAGACAAGCACACGGGAAAGTGTTTCGGCAAACTATCGTGCGTCTTCTGCGCGCTGTGGCTGCCAAAACTTGCTCGTTAAGATGGACCCAAGGAATGCGAAAGGTTTTTGGGGCCAGCTTGGACCAGCAACGACGACGGATTCGAGCGTTCGCTGGCAAAAAAGGGCTCTACCGGAAAATGTAGTCGCAGACTTCCCCCACCCCCCGTCTTCTGTGCCATGTTTTCCACGACTCCACTCACCGGCCGATTATTCAAATAACGAATTTCCAATCGGAGAAAGCTTTTCTTGCTCGAACGGTGCCGAGAGAGAGACCGCGGCAGCACGCAGCAACGTTGGGGGGGCCGTCCTTATGCTGGGGCCAGAACCGCACACGGCTTCACCGTCGGTGGTTTTCCGCTGCTGTGGGTCGCTCTGTTGGGAGGTTGGCTTTTCCACACCCTCGTGTGCGGTTGTGCCAGGATGGAGGATGAAGCAGCTACTAATGCCGGCAAGATATGAAATAGTTTATGGAAATGTCTGCCGGGAGCCCGGGCAAAAACCCACCCCGCTCGGTGCACAGGAATTTCACTCCGAGGCGCGCGGCAAAATCGGGTTTCCCCTCGAGAGGGAGGCAAGGAATTGTTTTTCCACATACTTTTATCGGTTGTTTTCCCACCGACCGAACCGGCCGGCCGGTCCATTCATCTGTGTCGGGCTCGCGGAGACCTCCAAAGGCTTCGAGAGCTTCGAGGTGGCATCGATTTTTGGGAATTTCCCGTCGATTTCCCGGCGGCGACCACCGTGCAGGGCTCGATTCGATTCCGAACAGTTAAAGAAAGAGGCATCTTTATGTGCACCCTGTCTGCTGCAGCATTGATCGACGTGCAGCGCAGCGGATGCAAATGGCAGCTGTTGTTTAAGATTAGTTTGCATTGTTGGCGCTGGGATTGAAGTTTTTCCTGTCGAGTTTATTTGCCGCTGCTCCTCGATTGCGAACTTCGGGCGAACGATGCCTGGCAACTCGATGTGGCACTGATTTTGATTGAATTTGAATCAAAGGCCAGCGGGGAAGAGCACGTCTTCCACCGGGTTGTTCGTTCGTCAGCATCAGACGGGGCGTTTGATGTGGCATTTAGTGAACCCGAATCGATGAATGAACGGGAGATTCCATTTTATTCGAGGAATGTTTATCGACTGCGAGTTTTCATCGTCTATTTGCTCTGCTCTCGTCACGCAGCAAGATTCTTAATCAATGTTTAATTACCGTAGTTGATTTTTAGTTTTCTTTAAGTTGCCGCATTGCAAACAGTTGCTCTCTTGAAACCTGGTTTATTTGTTTGATTTATTCCCTTTCCAATAGTTCAATAATTATCCGAGACTCATTAAAAATATAAATAGGTAGTTGATTAGTTAATTAAATGATTCAATAGACGCGTGCGAAACCCGACGCTCAGTCTCCGATGCAAGCCTGATTAATCCAGCTCGTCCTGGGGCTGATTCATCGGGATGCTGGGACCCACCGCGAGCTCGGCACCGGGTGGTGAATAATGTTGCACGACCAGACGACATGTCGGTGCTGTCGGTCTTCTGCATGCCACACCCCTTGCGACAGACAGCCCCAGACAGAGCGACAGCCGAGTGACACAACCTTTGATCCGCTTCCCTTCCCCCGGCTGCCGTGGCTGATCGATTGCCACGTCTATTTGCACATCGGTGCGCGCATCCAGCGTGCGTGGACCTCCACCGAAGGACACCGATTTAGAACGCTTCTAATTACCACCGGGCGCGCGAGACTCCGCGTGCGCAGTTTGTTCGCAATGTGGCAGCTTGAGTAATGGCCACTCTTACTGCAACCGCTCTCTCCGGTGCCCCGGTTTCGCCGTGTCCGTATGGTCGCGGCTCCCGCTTTACGTACGCGGTGTTGTAGCACCTTGTCCTTCGGGGTGGGGCCAGCCTCGTGTGCAGTCTCCTTCGCTGCTGCAGGCGGCGCACAATTGCGCATCGTCCGATTTTTCACCCAAAAAGAAGGTTTGTTTGTTTTCGCTGCAGCGATGCAGCGCGCGGCGGAACCAAAATAAAGCACGGGCACGCGGGATGCGGAATCGCGAACATAATCATCATCTTCGCACGCTTGTCTCGTCTCTAAGGCGGTGGCCGCGGCCGGAGCATAATTGAGCATCTCGGCGAACGCGAAGATGGGCTGCATCTTAATTGAGAAATTATTTTTAATCCACCCATTCGGTCGGTCGGCCTTCTAAACGCCGCGGGTTTATGCTGACGATGATGATGACGATGATGACGATGATGGGGAACGGGAAGACCCGTCGCGCTCGCGCTACGGGAGAAAATTTATTGAGATATGCCGCAATTATTGCCGCGCCTTTTTTTTCTCCTCTCCTTCTCGACTTCGGGTTTTCTTCGCTTCGCTCCGCGAACGGCACGAATCGGAGGCCAAAAGGAAAATGGGGAAAACCAGAAAATTCGCCAACCAAGAAAATAATGGACAGCAACGAGATCCAGCCGCGCGGGTCCACTTCCTTTACTGCGTGGCATTTTCTTCGCTTACGCGTACCTCCTTATTATATTCGTCTCTTTCTCTGTGGACCGCCGGGTCCTTTTGGGACCGCGACGAGGCAAGCAGATGCAACGCCCCGCTCCGCCGCACCACGCTTTGCGCCGAGGAGACAAACTTGTGAAAAATGATGATGTTGTTACGTGGAGCACTTCAATTAAAATAATTGCGGTTTTTAAATACCATCTTTCCGATTTGGTTGCCAGCAGCTCGCGGTCGTCGCCGTCGTCGTCCCGGTTCGCGGTCTCCGATGCTCCGTTGGTGGTAGTTATGCTGCCTGTTCCTTGGTTGGCGAGGTTGGCTCCCGGCAGACGTACGGCAGAAAGAGAAACGGAGACTGAAAGAAAGAGAGAGAGTTACTCCTGGTTTGACGGCTGCTGAAGCCTTTGCTTTTGCTGTGGGTTGGGTTTAAATTTATGACAGTAGCATCATGAGCCCCGCGGGTGCTCGCCCTCAGCCGATGAAGATAGTTGTCCTCAGCAACCCGGGCCAACCGGCGAAATAGTTGTGGTTCGGCGAGTATCACCCAGGATGGCGTTCCCTATCGTTGTCAGCTCGACGTCTTGCGTAAAAGTGTGCGTTTGTGTGTGCGAAAGGACTGTGATAATTGCAATTATGCTGCACTTTCTTCTTTGGAGCTGTCGCTCGCTGAGGTCTTACAGGACTCCCAGATCCGGGGTGCTCGGTGACAGACGGTGACTTTGGAGACGACACCACCAGCAATGGTGAAGGGTGGCTCATTACCCCAAAAGCTGACAAAGTACCCCGCCACACACACACACACACACAGACCACTGACTGTCGGTTGGCGTAAAGTGATCTTTAGCTCATCTTCAGGACGCGCACTTGGCGCGCGGTGATTTACCTTCATTATGCTGATTTCTTTGCCTGGCCGTGATTATCGCGCATTCCACAACCAGCCCTCTCTCGGCCACCATCCCACCCTTCCTCTACTGATAGAGCGCAAAAGGTGTCGCTCGGTCTTTACCAGCCCAGCCCGGCCAGCCAGGATAATGATGATGGATTGGCGGAGCGCAACGTGGCGCGGAAAAAAGGTGACGTTGCTGCGCTAAGTGAGTCACAACATTGCGCTCCAACACCACCGCGTGTCGAGCATAAAATTGAAGTGCCCTGTGGCTGCCTGGGGTGTGTGTGTGTTGGAAACCTGTTTCCGCGTCTGCTCCGTACTCGCCTTTCGCGCTCTCTCGGTGTCGGTGTAATGCAATCATGACACTCATTGTTTGCTGTGTGTGGTTGCCGCAGGTATTGTTTGCGGACCGCGCTCCGGACGGGGACCGGGCGTCTTTTATGCTGCCGTAGCGAAGCTGCTTCGCTGTCAAAATATTTTGCGCCCGATACGGGGCCGAGAGAGCGCCGCGCGCGAAAGAGTTTTGTTTTGACAGCCCGTCGCCACACCAAACTGCGGGCTCTGGGAACGAACTCCGGGTGGACTCTACGGGGAGGGGATAGTTTTCCAAATAAGGTTACTCTACTTGAGAGAATGTTACTTCTTTTTCGCCGACCATGAAATCCCTTTAAGGTGCCGCGCCAATGAGCACCAGAGTCCGGTCGATCCAAAGTCGGGTCTGCTGGCCCAGAAAAAATCGTTTCGGTTTTCCCGGAAAGAGAAACCCAAAAGTGCTTCCTTCCGTGCACCGGAAAACCCCCAGGAGGGGGAAACTAGGCTCTATTGCAATTCGGGAAAATTGGGCACACCGAGCGCAACGACCTCGCGTGAAAATGGTGGCCGAAATACTGTGTGGTTGAAGTGCAGCGATTTGAAGTGAAATTTATTGCCAACTGGTCGCCGGGGTGGTCATAAATTTTCACCTTCCCATACGGACCCCTCTCCTGTCCTGTCGCACTTAACGTTCGATAACGTTCATTGTGTGCCGCTGCGCTCGGTTGGCAGCAAAAATGTCGGTGCATCCAAAATTATAACGCACGCTCCGATCGATTTTTCGCTTCCGACGATGCGATCCCCATGTCTCCGAGTTTGCTGCGGAATGTGCCGAGGGAAAGGGGATCATAACTAAATGGGATGCGGCTTAAAATTGCGGCTTAACTCGCGAACACCTCTTTCGACCGTCGCTGAGCTCCGGTGTGAAGTTTTACGGCTAAAGAAATAATATTCATCAAACACGCGCGCCACCGTGGTTGTGAGCCACCAGACGTCGAAAAACAGGAAGGTCCGCGACGATCTCCTTCGAAGATCAAACCCACCGACCGATCGGGAAGCGAGGACACAGATGTTTCGATCAAGCTTCGCAAAGCGTTAGCAAAGCGGACCGTTTATGATAAAGTCACTTTGGCGCGCTGTTTTTTTTGCTACCGAGTGAGGGTCTTAAGTATGATTTAATAACACGTGGGGCACGGCTCCTGCCCCGACCCGGTTCCGCTATCGATCGCTTCAACAGTCCATCGATACTGGACTCCAATTCTAATGAGCCCGGGCTACCGGGCTTTAGTCGAGCCGCTTAATGCCATCTTGATGGGTGGGACACGGTGACATCACAGCAGCGGCAGCAGATCTTGGGATCTCATTCCGCCATTTAATTCCATGGGCAGCGAAACAAGGCAAGAATTTTTTGTCCTTTTTTTAGAAACGGCAACAAAAAAAAAACTGTCCCAAAACGAAATTTTAGAATAAGAAAACCTCCAAAGCGGTCGCCGCGTAATCCGCTTACGGGCGGCGTGCCCGGTAGCGGTTCGTTCGTTCGGTGGCTGGGATCGACGGCGACGGGTATGAAGCCTCCGAACTTCAAACAATTTGACGGTCTTGGTCGTCCTCCTGATCAGGTCCTTGTGAGGGTCCAAAAAACGCGAACGCCGACAGCTGTCCATCAGTGTGGGGCTTCCGCGAAGGCAAAGGCCACCTCCAGGGCACGGGCTGTCCTTTGACTGACGGACGGATTTCCATTTTATTCTCTCGCTCTCTCTTTCACGTTCTCTATCGCGTACGGGTCAAAGGAGCCGGCCAGTCATCAATTGGTGGCGCAACGAACGATCGATTTTCTGCCACATTAAATCAATTTTATTTACTTTTCCCCTTTTTTTTGTTGTCGCTCGAGAGTTTATTTACTCAAAGATCGATTCTTCCCCGCGGCCTGCGGACCGATTCGGGACTCTCGGTCTGTTTCTCTCTTTCTCTCACACACTTCTTCGTTTTTCCACGGTCCAGTCGAGGCAAATCATCATCCGACAAAACTCCGTGCGAATCTCCGGGGGGTGGAAAACACCTCCCCATTTTACAGCCGCCCGCAGCAACTGTGCAACAGATGTTTACCGACGGCGGCGGCGACGGCCACGATGGTAACGTCGCGGATTGCCATCGCCCGTGGGATGGGTCCGGGACGGAAAAGCATTTCCGGGAACGGGAATTGCCCCAATTTAATGAAACTTCAAAAGAGTTTTGTGCCCTTTCTGGGGGGAGGGTGGAAAGTTTTCCACCCGTCCTCCCACTGGCGGAAATGGACGCCGGAAAATTCCGCGAACTTCCGGCCCACGGACGACATTTTCCTTCTCGACGCTCGAAGTTTTTCCCGCGCGGTGAAAACGCGGTGTAAACCATGGATCGTGATCCGCCCCCGGGTTTGGGGGTGGTCCACTTTTCTTACCGTGGTCCCATTGTCGCTTCATTGTGGTCGCTCCGGTGGCCTGAATTCACCGACGCGAGCATAACGTTTGGTGACCGTATCCTACTCCGCTCGGCTTCGGCTACTTTATCGTGCACCAGGTAAATCCTTTTCCCGCGCAAATAACAGCATGTTATTTGATGCTTCCTTCCAGTTCCTTTTTCGTAGCATATCAGTTAGAGCGAGAGAGAGGGCGAGAGAGAGAGACACCAACATGATGATAAATAATCACGGCGCGTAAAACAGAAGAAAACAAAAAAACGGCCACAAACACCACACATGGAACTATGAAACGAACGTGGACTTATTTATGTCCTTCCGCGCCACCGCCGTCCTCCTCCGCCGCACGGCGAAGGATAGGAATTCGACCACAAAAAACAGCCACACCGCGAGGGTCGCGCCGCGAGATGAGAAACCGCGCGATGGAGAGTGGAGCACTGAAAATGAAGTCATTAAAACTGGAACTAAAGTGGGGACCGAAGCCGCGGGTTCAGGCCAACGGCCACGGCCAGCCGTACCAATTTCAAATGCGGGTGAGGTGCGGGCTGCAGCGCCATCCACCGTCCACCGTCCGTCTCTCCGGTGGAGACCATCAAGTGTCGCGCCGCCTTCCCGCCGCGGACGCTCGTTAGAGAGGTTACGGAGTGATATGTGGACGAGCCTTTTTTATGTGTTCATTTATCACTTACAAACGCACCACGCGAGAACCGTGTGCGCACACACACACACACACACGAGAGACAGCAGCATCATCAGAATTAGTTCTCCTTATTATGGCGGGGGGGTCCCAACCCGTTCGGCTCATTCGCTCATTTTGTTTATGTGATTTTTTCTTCGATTTCACTTCTTTGTCATCCTCTATTTTTTTTTTGCTTAACGTTTGTGTCTCCTGCGCGACGTCTTGGGTTCGATTCCTGGGGTTTGCGCTCCTCTTTCGCTTTCTCCTTCGCCCGCGCGCGCTGGATTGTTTTCTCGGCCAAACCAATTGGTCCAATATTCTGCTGTGTGCTGCTGTGTCGCTGATGAGCTTCTTGGCCTGGACGTCTCGGACGTCGGACGTTCTTTCCCGCGTGCTCGCGCGCCGATAACTGTCATCGTATATTTCGCCTCCCGCGGCCCCCCGATCCCCGCCCCGGGGCTCCGTTCTGGATCATCAAAGGCTCCTAATACTCGTTCTGTAGCATCATTAACAAAATGATCACACCGAGCGGACCCGGAGCCACACAGAGCATGGGCACGTCCCACTCGCTCTCTCTCTCTGGCGGTTGGTTCCGTTTTGTGGTTTCATCTTGACGGTTCATTTCGATTCTCAGCTGGAGTCCGTGCGCCTCGCGAGAGCCCGGAAGAAGCCAACGCCAAGCCCCAACGATTAGAACGGTCTCTGGCATGGATCGACAAGAAACGATGATGATCGTTTCGGGCGGCACCTTGTTGGCGGCGGCGGCGGCGGCGGCTGTTCTGGTTCTCCGCGCGTGTGCGTTAATCGAAAAATTCCCCAAAAGCTTTCCCCTGACCGGACCGGCCCAATCAGTGGCCCCAAAATGAGGCTCATTAAAAGTCGTAGAATTCTCGTCGGAGCCTCGAGCATATTGGGGTGAAAGCGGGAACCTCGCAGTAGAACATCAAGCTCACAAGAGTACTGCGGCCAGCCCAGCGGGTTCACAGCGATCTCCTGTCTACCCACACCAGGACCGCACAGGACCGTTAGTTTCCAATCAACGCCAGGGCCGCGCCAGGGCCTGATGAGAGCGACCTTCGTCCCGAAGACGATCTTCGCCACAAAAATGTTTTTTTGGCGCGAAAACCCTTGCGACGCGACCCTGGCACAGGTTAAAAGTCCGACCAGCCTACGGACTACGCGGCCATTTTTTACTCTATCCAAACTCTCGCTTTTTGCGTCCACTTATTGCTTTTTAATAAGCCGCTCCGTCGGTCCGGATTCCCACCGAAACGGCTTGAGTTCCTTGTGAGGGTCTCTCCAGTCCGTGGAGAGACTTGCGGCGGGGATATGGCTCAGGCTCAATTAAGTAATTAAGACGGACAGTGCGTAACGCCACGCCACGGGGTCCTCCGGCCGTCCGCCGTTAAGTAACGTGTGTCGACGAGCAGCAACGTCTCTCGCCCCGTGCGCGTGTGTGGGTGGCCAAGATGACAACCCTCGTGACGTTGACGTGTAGCTGGCTGTCTGAAGTGCCTGGACCGTGTGGGCTGCCCGAGCGATCAGTCTCGGTTCGTTAGACGTGGCAGAATGGAATGGCTGACTGACTCTCAGGTCCCACAATGCTGAAGCTTCGCTTATCCACGTTTGGGATTGTGGCCTGGCCACCAGTTTCACTTTTTATGTGGTCCCCTTTAAATCGCGCTTCGTCCTACGTCCTCGCGGACACCCAAAAATACACACGGGAATCGGGCCAAATGGCGAGTTCCGGAAACTCGTTCGAGGGACTAAAAATAACGCGGCATTCGGGGACTGATTGAAACGCTTAACCTAAACTAATCAAACCCACGGCCAAGAATAATTGGAGAGATATGATTGGAGATATGTTGGCCTGGGCCCGACCGGGAATTACCGACGGCCAAATTGTCGGCCGATCATGCAGCAGCGGCCCCGCCGTATTTATGCGACAACCAACACACACACACACACACACGAATAGTTTGGAACGAATTGTTTATGCAAATTTGCCAATCCGGCAATCGGGTCACATCTGTGCTCTGCGGGAATTCAATTTTCGCGCTTGGCCACTGCCAAAAAAGCGGGACGCACATCGTTAGCTCCTCCACGCCAGGGGAGTGGTTTTTTTTTTGGGTTAGGTCGGGTGCTGCTGCCACTTCCGGATTTTATTCCGGAACCCCTCCTGCCTCTCCCGGAAGCAGCAGCCCGGCCCCATCCCGGGGCGCTTTTTTGCCTTCCTTTCTTAAATCGTTTGGCTGCTGCTGCGCCACTGCCACGGACGGACGCGGAATTGCTCGGACGTGATAATATTTTCATCATCAGCGTTTGCGGAGAACCGCAAGCACCGCATCGGTATGCTACGCTATGCTCACATAATGTGCCATGCTAGTCGGTATTATTATTGTTTATTCCCGGGGCCGGCCGGAAACTGATCGCTTTGACAGTTGCGTCACCGTGCAGAATGCGTGCGCGACGTCTCAGTGGATAGTTGATAATTGAATTATTCCCAGCAGCGCCGCCCAGTGTAGTGATCGTCCACCCGCCGGGTTGAAGGGGAGTACGTGGTTCGTAATCGACACGGGGTGTCAGTTACGCGACCCGGACACGGAGTTAGTTTCACAACGAACAAAGTACTTTATTTATTATTATTGGATCGGACACAGAGAATCGTATTGAGCATCAAGTTACAGCTTTTGCAGTGTCAGGATTCGAAGTGACCGGCCGGCCAGATAATCTACGGGGGAAAGCCACACAACGAACACTCAAAATTGCGGCTAATTAGCGTTGGGATTGGCATTAAAAATTCAGCCCCCAAAGGAAGAAGTTGCGCCACTGAAGGACTTAAAATTTAGAGCTTCGCTCAGCGAAGAAGATTGCACCCGGAGGCGATTGGTTGTTAGTGCTTCATTGTTGTCGCAATTCAATTTCCCCCCGCCTGGCCCGGTTCCTACCCAGGATGGAGGCTCCCTGGAGAAGTCATTTCGAGTCGTGGCTTCCCAACCGATGCCGGCCTCTCGGCGCATCATCGTCCCGTACCATCACCGTTTTGGTGCAAAATTCGATGTCCACAATCTTCGATCTTTTTTGCACGCCCGGCAGTCGGCGGCGCATTTATGATCATCTCACGGCCAACAGAGCTATGCTAAAATATGCTTCAATTTGTTGTGCGGTGGTGGTTGGCGTCCCAAAACGAGAGAAAAAAAAATCCGTCCGCCGTAAAATCATATCAAAGATCGGTTCGCTCAAGGAGACCGGGACGCTCAGGGATATCCGGACGGCGCGCCCGAAGCGCTGCAGATCTCTTGCGTCCTTGCGCGCGCGGACGCTTATTATTGGATTGTGGCCAATGCGGGGATCCTTGGGCGGCCGGCCAGCTGATGCCATCGGGCCGATATGTCCACCACAAGAACTACCGCCATTACGAACACCACCAGCACGGACGACGGACGGAGAGCGGGCCAAACACACCATTAGCATATTTATGATAATGAGATTATTATGCTTATTATTCTGTGCGAATGGTGGTGGCCCGCGCAGCACCGGGCGGCCCGCGAATGCGTGCCACGTCCTGCACCCCAAACCGTTCGCACAAAAATACGTGTTTCCAGTTTTTGTTTTTCGTCGTCGCATCGATTCCGCGTGTTGTCGCTTTCGACGCCAATGGCCAACAAAATGGTTGAGCTCGTCCGAGGCGTCCGCTCCAAGAGTTCTTCGGCCCAGATGTTGCACACTCCAGCGGGCCGCAAGATGTTTTGGGCAAGAGAGTCACTTCCGGCGCGGGGTTTATGGTTGGCAGTTTGTGGTTCAAAATTTTCACACATCTTGCTGTCGTCCGACTGCGCTGTGGCCGGTGATCTGACAGGGATTCCACTTCCGGTGGGCAGTTTCGGCATTTTTTAGCCTTTTCTTCCTCTGACAGCCGTTGTTTTCTTGGTCGTGAAGGAAAGAGAGACGCGTGATGGACGATTTTAATTTCGTCAAAACTTCTGACCGCAACTGCCGGACAGCAGTCGACTGAAATTGGCTGACCTCGAACCGCCACGCCAGTGACTCCATTCGGGAGTGTTTTCTCTTTTTTCGCTGTCTTTTGCGTTTTTTGTTTCGATTTGCAGAAGAAAAAAACCGTTTAACGAAGTTGACCGAAAACTTTCCCCCACGGACCGGACCGGACCGGACCGGGAAGACATCACCGGGAGAACTCATTTGATAATGGGGAGCCACCGAAAATACGCGCCTGGGCCACCCCATCGCTGAGAGAGAGAGAGAGAGAGGAAGAGAGAGATAGCATGCAAAAAAACAACGAACCGAAAGGAAAATTTATTGCAATTTTATTCTTCGTTTCCGGCGGAGGCAGAATTCCGAGCAGTTCTTTCGTCGACTTCGCCGCCCTGGCCACACTCTGGGTCTGTGTTTCCGGAGTGCGCGGGAAAGCATTCATCTCTTGACAGCTCTTGCTCGCTATTTTTGCTGCCTTTGTTGGTGCTGTCGTGGGGGGAAACGTTGAAGTTAACGGATTGTGGGAGCAGCAGCAGAAAAGAAATCTAGCCAAAGCGCGAGATGACGCAACTTGGTGAGCCCTCGATTATTGCGCAGAAGCCCACGGGAGCGTCTCGGCCATTTGGCGGACAAGAAAAATGTCACCACCCCTGGATGGGATTGGAAAAGGCATCAAAACAATTCGTTCCATCGGGTGGAACATTGTTGCAACTCGCTCGGCAACTCTCACGCGCAGCAGTGCCGGTCACCACTTTTCTTCGAATGGACACAATTAAACGAAGACACCGTCTGGTCGGACTTCTCGAAAACAGGCGTGTGCGACCTCTAAAAATAGTCTTCTCGGTGACGGCGGCGGCTGAAAAGCGATATTTCTACGTACAAACGGACGTAGTGCAAACAAACTCTACCGAGATGATGCATCCTTCGGCGATGGCGATGCTCTCTTTCCATCAAAACACGGCCTCCGGAAAAGTCCGAGAAGTCATCCCGATGTAAACAAACTCGGCAGCACCCAGCTCTCGAGGACGCGGCACCATTCATCGTTTGACGACGATTGCTCGATTGGGCCAGGGCAGGGGCCGCAGGAAGTTGGTTCGAATTTCCAACCCCCCAGACGTTGCCAAGGCGAATGGCCCGGGAGCGTCCCATTTATGTTTACACGAAGCATCAACAACGCGACCGGACCGGAGAGACCTCTCGGTTCTCGGGGAAACATCACTAGTCGAAACGAGCCGTGTAAGTGCGACCGTGCGCCTGGTTCCTGGTGTTAATATCGCACTCTTTGGTGCCTCCAAATCCTTGATGAGATTTTCGCGACTGTTCCTTTTTTCGGCCACTGGAACGAATCAATAAACCGAGTCGTGGTCGCCGGTGGATATTTGAGGACCTGGACCCACAGGATCGCGCTCCGAAAGCCGCCTTCAGATCCTTTCACGCTGATAGCGGCTTGACGGATTCCCGTATCACCCGAGGCCACCCGGTACCGAACGGATCGATTGTTTCGCGCATCGGCTGGGGGCGCACGGAAAAGGTGATCATTTTACAATCTCACGCCGCCGGTCGGGAGGGCACACGAAGCGAAGGAGAGAGCGCCAGTCGAGGGTAATTTCCGTGCTGCAGGTCACGCGAGCCCCGGCCACACAAATGTCTTCATCACGATCACGAGCCCGCCTGGCCCGGCCAGATGAAGACGGATGTCTCGGCAAGAAGAAACATGTGCCTCGCCTGACGACGACGACGGCTTTCCGTGATTACCATCATTGAGGGTAATGTCTTAGTTTGAACGCGAGCCCTGATAGGGCCAGCGGTGGGTGTGATTATATCCGCTACAGTGTCCGCTGCGATGCGTGGTCTGTTGCGAATTTACGGCTATGAACAGCGACCTTCAAAATAATTACTGACATATTGTCACGACCGCGTGTCTTCCGGACTTGGGCCCGCTGCCTCAATTGCTGCACAGAATTCAACCAAAATTGCCTTAAGCTTAGCGTAGGCTGTAGGTTTCGTGTACGAATTGTTAAGAAAACTTTGCCACGTAACGCCAACTTGCCTTCTGAGCAACTTTTCTTCACGTTCGTCTGAAGTGAAGTGCTCCCAAATGAGCTCTGCCTCAAGGTTGCATAAACCTTCCCGCGATTGCTTTCGCCACTGGCAGTGGAAGCTAATTTCGCTTCGCAACTTTTAACTCGTCAGCAGCATTTTTTTCCCGCTTCACTAAAAACTACTTCCCGGAGCCTGAGGGCGAAAGAAAACAGGAACCCGCTCGCACTAAATAGCGAACATTAGCTTGCTGAACTTGGCCGAAACGTAAGACCCTGCTGCCGTCCAGACGCTGTGCGCTGTGGAAGCTCGCAAAACAAAACCCTGGTAATGAATCCTGGGTTCCTATGGGTGGGAAAGCGTCACCCTTCGCAGCGCATAATGAAAAATCAACAGAACTCTAACGCTCTCGCGAAACTTGCCCGGGTCTGGGGAATGTGTAGTTTGCCGTCAAATCAACGCGGTGGGTGGTGCGGAAAACTTCTCCTTCCTTCGACCCCCGGACACGTAGACGGGGAAACCCGGGGAATCCGGGGAAAACACTTTCCACCGAAAACAAAACCAACCAAAAATGAAAAACACAGCCCGATATGACTTAAAATAAGGCAAACGTTACACATGCAGTAGCCGCAGAGAGAGTGAGAGAGAGAGAGAGAGAGAGAGAGAGTGAGACAGAGAGAGAAAGAGAGAGTAAGAAAGTTTTGAACAAATCGCGCAAAGTAGCTGAAGAAATTTGTGAACAAAGAAGAAAAGAAAAAGGAAAAATGCACACACAGTTTCTCGGTGTTTGCAAAGTTCGCTCTACGTTCGGACGGGAGGAACTGGAAAATGTTTACTCGCGAGATGTGTGTGTGTGTGTGTGTTAGGAAGAAGCATCCGGCGCGCGCGGTGCACTTCTCCCGGAATCCGGACGGGAAAACGGGCCAGAATACCGCAAACAGCATGAAAATGTTGGGAAAGCTCACAAAAAACCGTACGCGCTGGTCAAACTCGCCTTGGCACTCTCTACACTCCCGGAGTTGGCGATGGAGGCGAAGAAACGAGAAAAAAAACACCAACCCATCAGCCCGTTAAAATAATTAAAAGTAAAACTAACTAGTAAAACTGCAATAAATTTGAAATTAAACAGCATGCAGCGTTCGGGCGCGCCCGGCCCTTAGAGGATGAGAGCGCCAATGGCCGTCGCTGTTGGGTTCCGGCGAAAAATTCGCATCCTTTCTAAGTGGTGTACTCTACCACGGTTCGTTTTTTTGGTTCCCCGGTACTTTCCACGCTGGCGAAATGACCACCGAGGGATTATTGGAATGCACTGGAAACGGCGGACCGCGAAGAACGCGGCTTCCCTACGGGGGGCGATGTCCGGTCGGAACGAAAAAAGCGTTCGGAATGCTGGAATCGCCGGAACAGCCGGTTCCCGAGTGCCACTGATCTTGATCACATTTAAGTATCATCCTTTCCCATCTGCTTATAATGCAGGCGCCCACCACTGCAATACGCCGCCCGGCGGTCGATGCAAAGGTTGTAGTGTACGAGGACGGACTGATGTATTACCGTCCTCAACGTGAAGATGGCAGCACTAGTAAACGGCGGCTAGTGAATTAAGGTTGTCAATCTACTGACAGTTCTCGCCACTTGGGATGAACGGTCCGGGACGTCCAAATACTGCAACTACTGGCCAAAACATCGCCAAAACATGGCTGAATTAAAGTGAGAGAGATAACAGAGGCTATGAACATGTCACCAAAAGTGTTTGCCACATATAAAATCAACACTTAGAAGGATGAGAAGGCTGTCCGCGCGTGCCACAGTTGCTCACGTTGCCACCTTCGAGCCCAAGGACTTTAATGCCATTAAATATTGCGACCAAATCGTAATCATTCATTTGCCTAACTTTCATCTACTATCGGATCAATCCGCATCGTCGCAACATGGCGGTGTTTTGTTGAAGATTCTTTCCAATTTAATAATTTACTCAGCGCATTTTTTGCCACCGCAAGGGGCACCAAGGTGAAATGCATCTCCTTCGCCAGCTGCAGCACCTTTTGCTGCAACGCGAGTAGAGCGAGACATGTGACAGTCGCAATTGAATTTAATTAAACAGTTGCGCGCCAGCCGTCGCTTGATACCGACGGCAAGATCCACAACGCAAGCGGGGTTCGCAAGGCGTGCATAGGATTTCGGAATCTCCGCAGTGAGTTCCGCAGTTGGACCAGAAGTTCCGTGCCCGTAGTAAACACAAACAAACAGAGGAAACCCCGGGGAGGGGGGCTAACAGGAAAGATACACACACACGCCACCGAGCAGCGAAAGAGTTGCACATTTCCGGATGCGGATGGAAGGCCTGTTGCAGTTCTCGAATCTGTTCGGTAGCATAAAACGTTCCGGATGCACCCGAGAGTGTCCCCAAAAGTTTGCTGTGGATGCACGCGTGTTTGTTAAATTAATTAATTAATTTTTGAAACTTTCCGTTCCGGGATTCACCGGCTCGAGAAGTTGCGTCTAGTGCCGTGTGTTTTGGGGGTTCTGCTTATTTTTTGCAACAAAAAGGGTCGAAAGAAATAAAGAATTCTACCGACCAAAAGCACACGTTGTAGGTCGCTTTTGACGTTTAGCGCGCGCGTGCGATAAATCCGATCAAAAAACAATAACACACTAGCACCGGGCGGCCGGGCCGACAGAAAGGGTCGAAACGCGGGGTCTCAGAGAGCTATAGGGCAAGACAAAAAAGCCCTGCTCCCGTGTTATGCTTTCATTGGAGCATCCCGAAAGTGGTCGATTGAAAGCAACACGCGTCCCAAAGCCGAAAAACGTGCCCAAAAATCACGGCCCTGTTGTTCTAACCCGACCCCCGTAAGGGCCTCGAACCCGAGTCCTAACAAAACACGACCCAAAAATTGATCTTAAATCACGGCGCGCACTTGTCCGAGGCGCGGACTTAGCACAAGTCACTGAGGCAAGCCATTCGCGTGTATGTGTGTGTTGAAGATTTTCGGGAAACTTCTTCTCACGAAGCCCCCGTTAAGCCTCCGTGTCCGTTCCGGGAAGCCGCGCGATGAGATTGCACCGCGTGCGTGCGGGGTCCTTTATCCTTCCCAGTGCCTCACGGTGCTTCACGGTTGATTAATCTTTTTGTTTTTCGGAACCTCTTCGCTGTTGTTTGCGGCCATCGTGCGCCTATTAGAGCTTAGGGGGTTCAATCGTGTTTTTGTTGTGTTTCCCCCAGCTGATCTCAGATTAATAGAACTTTATTGGACACGAAGGGCATAAAGCGGTTTGGGCGTTCCTGTTGTTCTTGTTTTCCCTCCTGCTTTGCTTTTTTATAACTTCTTCGAGACGACCGACCGGCCGGTGGACAACGATTAAAACTTGAGAAATAATTACGGATTAAAGTGTTGTCCTCGGTGCGGCCGTGGCCGTGTTGTTCTTGGCCTTTCTTTCGCCTCTAACCTGTTCCGCAGACTCTTCTCCTAATAACATTAGGCCTTAAGCCCTATCGCTCTTTCCGTTCCTTCTTTTCAAGCCGTGTTCCGTGTGTTGACTTTTCGGAGGCGCAGGGTCTCCCTCTCTCACGCACTTTGAAGCCCGTTCAGTTGTGAGCATAGAGCTGTCGAAGTGTTTATGTAATGCCGCGTTTTTTACGGCTTATCGCGGTTCTGGCGCTGTTCAATCTTCCAGCCCTAGGCCCCTAGTTTGACGCTGACTGACTTTTGGGGCCTTTCTACCCGTGCTGTGGTGTTTACTTTCCAACTTGTGCCGTGATTAGAGGGATTTTCGAGTGTCGTAACGCTTAGAGCCCGGCCCGGTTCACGTTTCCGAACGTCACTAACTAGTCGCCTGTGTCGCCACTTGCCTGCCGGATGGGATTAGTTCGTCGAAGCGAGCCCCCGATTGTGCTGGCGATTAGGAGGGAAGCCTTTGGAACGCAAAAAATGGACCACCATTTGGAACCGGAAGTGGAGCCGATGGAACATGATACGAGTGTTCGGCTCGGCCAGGTCCGGTTGGTCCGGTGTGTCCATACATCACCACAGGAATACTAATTTGCTGGCCTAATAGTGCTTCTCGCGCCTGGCACGACCACGAACACCCTTTAAGACCGGCGCCTGCCTCGGCGTTGAAAGGAAAAGGACGCTTTCCGTCCCGTGGCGCCGGGTAAACGGAGTGCGGATCACGTCGGCCGGTTTTCGGGTGGAAAAATGTGTCGTTCTCGGAATGACAAATTGATGTTGAGACCGACGGATGGCTGGCTGCTGCTGCTGCTGGCCGGGGCTACAGCTTTTCTTTGCCGACAGCGGAAAGTGTTTCTCGATGTTTTTTTTGTTGTGTTCCTTCTAACTTCTATAAATTAGCGGCCCATCACGACGTCCTTTTCGGCTCATCGATCGTCTAGATTAATTTTCCCTACCACAGAGTGTCGTAAAAAACCTTCCAGCGGCGCTTCCATCTGAGGGTCACCAGAGACTTTCCTTCCTGGCACCGGCAAGGCGCAATAATTTTCCAATCAACCTTTCTCTCGGCGCGTTCACGGGGGCCTACCGAACCCCAAAAAATGCCGCCCTCGAAGTAATTAAAATTCCCGGTACCGCATTTTCCACATAACGAGACGTGCCGATGCACCAAAAAAATAAAAAGTAAGCTCCCATTGCGCCTTTGGTGGAAATCACTTTTCACGTTGACGCCTACATGAATCAAGATCGTGAAATGAGCGGGAAAACAAAACCGATTGCATCCATTCCCCGGGGGAAATATGTCACGATGAAACCAATTTCCTTTTCCATTATTTCGCCCGCGCACACCGGGGGCCATTGGTAGCATTAGAAAGCCCCTCGACGGCCATTTCCCGACAAACATCTTTCAGCATCAACATCTGAAATCATCCGGAAATCATAATGCCGCTTATGCGCCGCCGCGCGCACCACCGTTTGCGAACGGCGAACGGGAACATCAAATCACCATTAAAGTGCCGAGCCGAGCGGTCTGTCCTTTTTCGCCCGCGGCCGGCTCTAGGGGGCGGCTAGTGGCCGGTGTGTTGTGGGGCGACCCACAACACACTAATCAATGTTTAATGGGCCAACTGATGCCCCAGGCTGGAATGGACCAACTCCAGGACACTTCCTTTGTGGATCTGGAAATTTTTGGGGCGGCATAAGCCGAGAGATAACCTCTACCCTCGAGAGCCTCAGAAGCAACAAGAAGAGAAAAAAGTCGCACACACACCATGAGATGGGAGAGGCCGATTTTTCCCCCCTAGCGTCCCCGGGAACAGGACGCCGGGTGATGGAAATGATAAATAATTCAAATATTAATTTTCGGTAATAGCGAATCCCCAAGAAGTACAGTATGTAACGCCAGCGTCTTGGAGAGATAGTCCCAGCCAGGACCGGTGGGGAAGAAATCGGATAGGTGCTGCTTACACCGACGCTAATCGATTACTACACCACCAACCCGAGAGCACCGTACGACAAATCGAGTTAGAAATACCCGGTCGCCTATAAAAGGGTCCACACGGCAACGGTGCCCGGGGCCGACAACAATCGAACCCTGCTGGCTGCTTGGGTTGGGTTCTACTAGAAGGGGCAAACCTGAACAGATTGTCACGTTAAACTAATAAAATTATACAATCTTAATTACGATCGCATAATGTAAGCTTAATTTAAGCTCTCGGCACACACGCGGACCAGCAACGTGTTCGACCTGCTGCCTCCTCTCCGTGTGGGCAGGACAATTTCGCCCGGTTCCGTCGGCCAACTCTTGACTGGCCAATCTCGGCGCTGGTATCTTCTAACGGGCCCGGGATGTTGTTCGCGCTTCGGGCGACCTACGATTACAGGAAGTCGGTGGCCGTCAGCGAATGGCATAAGACGACGGGGAGATTCACCTCCAGGTTCTGTTGGGGCGCGGTGCATCGGGAGCATCGGATTAACGGGCACCGCCAAGTGCCATCAAACTCCCGGGACCTGAGCGCGCGCTGCATTGCGTCAGGTGATACCCAATATCCCTCTCGATCTCTCTCTCTCGGCTATCCAAAAACTTCCGACCGACACAGGAGGAAAGCTTTTGCGCGGAGAGCTAACGGTGTTGGCCGGAGACGTCGGAGTTCGCTGCTCCCAACACCCGAGAGCGCCGGTCGGTGGGGTGCACCTTTCTGCCTTAATGGCACCATTATCGCCGTCATTATCGCTTCGGCTTCGGGTGGTAACTAGAACATGGACCTTTCTGAGAACCTGGCGTCCACACGGTGGTTTGCCTGGCGACATACGATCTGCGCACAGACCGAAATGGAAGCGAAACCGCGGGTGGGACGCCTCACAAGAAGCCCCACAAGCGGTGCGGGGACCGGGCGCAGCCTCTCTGGATGCGCTTCGGCGGGGCTTGGTCCGGTGTGCTCGTGTGCGTCGTTTGAATCGCTCTAATTAAGAAGAACATTTAATTAAAACTAATCCACGTTGGCTGCGGAACAACGAGGCGTCTAGTGCTGCTGCTTTGAGGTCGTCTGTGGGGACCATCGCCATCATTGTCTCAAAGGATCGGCTTTCTTGCATATCTTGTCGGGGCCAACGTTGTTCAAACGTTGCAGTTATCGACACTATCAGTTTCCATCCAAACAATTCATATTCCTTGTACTTCAAAGCGAGTACAGCCCTTGAAGCGATGAGCCAGCATCGACGCAACTAACAGCTCAGAAGTGTAGTCGAAAATGGGACTTTTTTCAAAAAAATTACATGTTTATTGTCTTCTGGCATATTTTGGTCTTATTTCAATCAATACATGGTTATAAATTGATCATTTGTTGCCAGTAGTGATCTAAATAAGCGTTTCGTCAGGATTTGAGAGCTCGTGGTACACTACGCCTTTCTGATCCCACCAGACACACTGCATTGTCTTCTTGTCGAATCGATCTGGTTTTGTAGTCGAAGTTGATGGTTGTCTCGAACTTGATTTTTTCATTTCCCTGATGTCAAAACAAGGCGCAATGTTGCCTAAAAAGCGTACTGAGGAGGACCAAATTGACAGCTAGAGCCATCTGTTTACACAGTCTCATTTTCAACAGTTAGCCCTGGTAGTTACACATAGCCCAGGCCCAGGTTGGAGCATCAGGTGCTTTCCACTACTGACCTACATACGATTGTGTTTGGTTAGCCAGTGGCCGCCGACTGTGATGGGTGTGAAGCGATAAACATTCATAACCCGTCGCCGGTTTGCGTTCTGGTAAAAGTGTGCGGAATGTTTGCACGGCGCCCTTTCCCGAGGCTACGTAATCTAAATGGAGCATCATCGAAACATCACAGAGCACCACACGAACCGCTTCACTGACCCGTACCATAAATCGGCAGATGGTGAAAGAGCTTTCAATTTATGTTTGTTTGTTAATGAAGCGGCTGGCGGGCTGGGTGTTAAACTGTATTTACCCTTCGCAGGGAGTGTGCATTCACTTCCCATCTACCCCATCCCGTCCAAGGTCGGGTCGGTCGTGACGCGCAGGAACCCCCGAAGCCCAACACTCCGTACCACGTGTGCCCCGTTTTTAATGAATCCTTTTTCTTTTCGCTTCTCGTTTCAGGTAAGTGTCAGCAGCAGTTAATCAACAAACTTCTTCTCCAGTGTCCTCGGGGCTCCTTCCTACATTCGCCACTCAGTCGGACATGCGCCCGCGCTAGCGCCCAATGGAGGTGGAAAAGCAAATAGTGCCTTTCCCGCGTTTGCCTTCCGAAACTTCTTTCTGTGCGACCCGAAGGCGCCCTTGCGATCTTTCAATTGAGTGTTTATTTCCCTTTCCGGCACTGCGTTCCCTTCCGGTTCCCCGGGCAGCCCGGGTGCGAGATTCATGCACGGTTCGTTGTGCACAATTTCCCTTAACGGGAAAATCTGTTCGGGTAAATGTGAACTTAAATTGACGACTCGCCCGCCCCGGCAAAATGGGGTTTCTCAGGACCCACTTTTCCCGACCGATGGCCAAGGAGAGTGTCAACAAACGGAGGCGGGCCACCAGCAACGTTGCCAGCTTCGGTTCATCGATTCTCATTCACACAATTCGTTTGGTTGCGTCCGCAAGGAATTAAGGACGCCAGAAGAAGCGCCGGCAAGGAAGTGGTCTCTGACTCTGCTGTTCGCCGGAAGCTGCTGAAGTCCGTAGATAATGGTGTGAAAAATGCGTACCCAATGCAAATGGGGGTTTGCTTTAGTTTTTGCCCAAACGGAAAAATCGCTCGATTCGGGGCTTTACGACGGCAATGGTGTACCGTAAAGGCAGACAGCAGAGTTGCACAAATGGAATCAATTTGCCGACGGGCACACGCACGGCTGAAGCAGTCTTCGTCAATAATATGTGCCATTAAGATTACGAAATTGCCGGAGCATTTTTGGGAGTGATCCGAGTATCCGAGTATCGCTCCAACATACGAGCTTTGGGTCTAGACGCTAAGCGTAACACTCTGGACAGTTTATTGCTCTATGAATGCAGACGCGCCCAGCGACCGGTTTTTGTAACGGCGAAACACGGCGCTAAGGATGACGCTTGCTTTCGTCCGAGTTTTTGCTTCTCTCCAAGCGAATGCCTGTCAGTTTCATAGAGTTCCTGTTCCGTTCCGGACAGTGAATGCAATGAAAAATGCAACACTTGAAAGTGTTTAGTCTTGCATTTGTTCCTCCGAACGGTTTTGCCGGATCCCTCGCCCTCGGACATGCGAGAGCAACATAACAGATTATCACTTCCACTGCTGACAGTCGCTCGCTCCGGAGTTGACAGGTTGATGGCTTCACTCGTCGCGCTCGTGCCACTGTACAAAAAGTGCTCCCGAGAAATAACACAGAACCTGTCAGTCCGCTGTCCAGTTGTGTTGACCACCACCACCACCACGCGTTTGAATGTGGGAATTTTTAACGCGTCCGAAAGACACTCTTCCTGGCCGCATCGACCCTTAGAAAAGCTTTCGCGGAAATTCTTTTTTCCCCCCGATGGTTCTGTCGCTTCTATTAAGCAACTTCTGCAGCGGTTGCCGTAAATTTGGCGATTTATGCTTTTCATTCACACCCGGTCCGGTGGACAGCGAGTGGAAATGCTGTGGTTTTGTCAGCCTCTCTCACGGCTCTATGTTGCATGTTGCCCAAGCAGTGCATTATTCCGGTTGGGTTTTACACCAACAATCCCAATCCCAGACAACACGGCTTTCAGACTCCGTTTTGCTGCGTTTTGTGGTGCAGCATGTCCTAGCTCCTTGAGTCAGCATGAATATGTGTTTCCTAACAGCACGTCGTCGCCGTTCATGTTGATGATGTTAGCGCTCACTTGTTTTGAGTCTCGCTTAAGGGCCAAATTTGATTTATTTATTTATTCATCAACATGGTCATGAGGCCTAGCTGACACTGAATACTAAACAGCGGAAAATCCTGGAGATGCATGGAGAGTCAATAAGGACAGAAAGAAGAGCCCAGATTGGGCGTGACAAACGTAGCAAAATAAAACATTTTTGTAGCATTTATGGACATGTTGAAGTTCAGAACTGGCAAAGTGTGAACTACGTTAACGCACGTAAAATAAACCCCAACATTCTAAGTTAGCCTCTGCTGCAAATATCCATAAAAGGTCCTGAGAAGATTCGTGCAGCCAGAAGAGTTATCAACAGGGAGCAAAGGGATTTCCGTTCATCAGCATACAATAGATTTTGTGATCAATTTTTAATAATGTTGCTGCTGCTTCAGGCCAAAAGTGCATCCTTATGACGCAACCGTTTAACATCCACTTTACCGATGCCGCTTCCCGCTTCCCGGTGGACGGTTAATTTTAATAATCCTACAAGATTCGCTTCCCTTGTTTGCGAATATCAATTCGCCCGAACCGAATATCAACGGACCCCGGACCGCGCGACCGGTGACCGTTGGGGGAAAGTTGATCAAATATTGAAAACGAGCCCATTTCCTTGCTTCCGGCACACGGTTATTATTAAAAGGAGGCGGAACACACAGAAAAACAGCTCCCCAAAAACGGAGCCGCACGGCAGCAAATCGGATAATGTGTTTCATTTCAATTCACTTTTCGGTCCGCCATTCGGCGTACGGGTACGCATTAATTCATATTAATGCACAAATAAATCATATTTCATATTTATGGTCCCCGCACGGTTGGCCGTTGGGTGGCCAATGCTCATTGCAGTCGTCGCGAGGCCACGGTTGTGCGCCATGTAAGACACGGCTGGTCGTGAGTTCGATTTGTGGCGACGCGCGAGATGGTTAATTGTGAGTCAATAAGGCCGATCCGATGTGCATTTTGCCGCGTGTGTGTGTGTATCGGCGATGCTCATTCTATGCAAATCGTCGCGTATCGCACGCTCGTAATCTAGCTTCGAAGGCCACGCGACGCGGTTGGTTCAATTTAAATAAACAAATAGTCGCTTCGATGTGTAATGCGCGTTGCGATGGCAACAGCAACATTTACGACGATTGTTTTCCCATTTCCCATTTCGACCGGCGCACGGTCCGGAACGACGCCGCGAAACCCGACGGAGGCCGACAGGTGTGACAACACTTGGGTCACGAAGTCGCCGCGCGCAGCATGAATTATTGATGTAATTTTTTTTTTCTCCGGCGCTGAGGACCCGCAATCTCGCATTCGCGCGCATCCCTCGACATCACGTCGCGTGTTCTTAATCTTCCTTATCTCTGTTTGATTCTCGGACGTTTCTCGTGCGGAAGGCCCCAGAGACCAGCCCCCCGCTTGGGTTGCTTTCTCCAGGATCCCTTGACGCGAGTCCTGACACACACACACACAAACAAACAGGGAGCGAGGCAGCGTGGTCTGTGTGTTTCCATCGAGCGGAAAATCAAATATTGGTATCCAATTTCGCAGCACACCGCCCTCGCACCCGGCCTCCCCCGTTGCTGGTGGCTCCTTCTCCGTGTTGGCCCCCTTAAGAAGCCCAATGATTTGCTTCGTTTCCTTTTTTGCTGCTCAAGGTTTTTCCGAGATTTTCCCGGGCGCACGAGGCAAACTAGTCAAAAGTCAACTGTTTACCTTTTTGTCTGTCAAATTAACGCTCGAGTGGCGGCCGGCCGGCCCGGTCCGTCCCGGGCCGTGGATGCCTAAATTAGATTTGTAGCGATTCGCTCCGTTCGCGTCCTGCTGCGGACGTGCTTCGCTTTGCCGTCTTCAGGTCTTCGTCCTTTCTTTGGGCGCAGGAAAAAGCACCAAGCGCAAACGACGGTTGCCACCTGCAGGGGAGGATTTATACGGTGGGTGGCCACTTTGGCGGTGGGTGGCCACTTGGAGATGGATGTATCATTTTATTAACGCCGGGAGAACGCCGGGAGGTAGCTCGCGCAGGTGAAGGCTCGCTCTTGTGGTGTCCCGGAAACCGGTGAGCAGACATCCATTATCATTTGTTTTCTCTCTCTCGCAAATTGCTGAACGATGTATACTCTAGGTTCCTCGCTAGGCTCCGCGGCGAATAGGCAGGATTTTAAGAAGCGGATGCTCCAAAAGCCACAGCTTCCGATCAATCAGCGCAGAGCGAACGTGGAAGGATTCTTGCCGCGCCCCGTGGGCTGATGAATCGCGACCGTCTCTTACACGAGCCGGAGCCCGCGATCCTTCGCGGCGCTGGCTCCCCGGGGGGGATGAAGATAAAAGACGTTGCAAAGATCGGCACACCACCGTCGGAAGGCGAAGGTGACTTAAAAGGGATGTGCGCCACATTTAGCGTCCTTGGCTCTGACGCGGGTCTGAGTTGGGCCTTCGGTCGGCGAAGGCGTAACAAATTGGCCAAAAATCTAATCAAACCGCGCGCGCTTGGCTCCGGGCGACGCTTCAAAATCCTGAGCCTCTTGTAAAAGCCTGAGAAAATATTAAGAGGCATCAATTTCCGGAACGCGCACTTCCGGTTCCCGGGGAGGCTTCGTTTTTTTTCGGTCTCCGATGGCTTCGGTGGAAGCGCGACTGAAATGCGTCTTCGCACACATAAATTGGAAATAGATTACTTGGCTCACGCCGGCGTGTGTGTGTGTAATCTCCTTTCGACAAGCTAATCACATTACAAGTCACGGAAGTGAGTGGTTCCAATAACCCAAAAAAAAAAATTAAGAAAAAATCCGCAACTCTGAGTGGGTCATAAATTTCAACCTTCAAGTCTCAAGTCAAGACGACGGGGCATCTGGTGGTGGTGGTGTGGTGGCATGGGGTCCTTACGGTGTGCGGTGGCACATTGCAGAAAACCCCTTCTAGCACGACGAACACCACGACCGAACGATGAAAAGGCTCGCTGTGGAACGCTCTTGGACGGAGGAGCAAATATTGGCAGAAGAAGTCTCGGGTCCTTCGGCTCGCGTTCACACCTCCCGTTCGTCCGCTGTGGACACTGCGATAAGTGTGGCCTCCCCAAACCACCACCACGACACCGTCAGCCGGTTCGTAGTCCTGCTCGATCGATCCTGCGCCATCCTGCGGAAGATGTCCCCGGACGGGGCGCCATTGTTTGCAGCCCTCGGCTCGGGATCCGCGGCGGATGTGCATCCTGTGCACATCCCTGAGTTCCCTTTAAAAACACTTAACCTGCTCTGCAACCGGGTGCCAACAAGAAACTGCTCCCCGTAATGCGCCGCGCTGACTTGAGACTTGAGGTCCTCCAGGGCCGGTGTCCGGTCAAACCACTTTCGGTCCGCGGTCCCCCCCACAAGGTGCTGGCCTGGCCCAAGGCGCTAGCCAAGATCGCATCCCGGAGACGCCCGGACGTCCTGGACTTGGGCACTTGCACTTCCGCCCGGCACCGGGCGGCTTCTAAAATGATTTATAATGGGTAATGGTCTTAAGGGGCCATTAGGAAAATGTTTTTAATGTCTCCTTCTCCGGCTCCGTCCGTGTGAAAGTGAGACGCTTTTCTCGGTGCGATCCTGCCCCCGGACCCGGACACGTAAAAGAGCTCGGTTTCGGTGCGGCTTCAACGTTTTGTGGCCCCCAAAAACAGAGGCAACCATTTAAGAGCGCCGGTCACAAGATGGCGCTCGCTCGTTGGAACGGAATTCTTCTTCCGTTTGGCCGGTGGATGGATCCGAAAAGTTTTGTTGTAGGTCGTCCCTGGACCTGCGCTTGATTAGCATCACCGCGAGAGTGTGCGTCCATTAGCGAAGCGCGACAGCCAGAAGCGATGCGTCTGGTTGTGTCCTGCAAGGACACACCTCCATTATCAAATTGCGCCACAAAGTTAGTCGACCGAGAGAGAGAGAGAGAGAGAGCGCTGCGGTGTTAAGTGGTTTCCAGTGACCCTTGCCGACCCCTGTCGGGAGGGGGCCAACTGGTCTCCGTCGCCCCCGGTGCCCGGTGTCTTTCTTGTGTCCAGCACGCTATTAACGTTGCACTTCTTTTCTTCGTTTGCACAGCAATAAAATGAAAGAGATGCACTTTCCTGCTGCTGCTGCTGCTCTGGGTGATGGTGACCCCCGTGTCCCCGAACCACAATTTAATATCCCTCCCTGCGGGTCGGCGCGCAATGCGAAAAGAAAACGTCGTATCCGTCGCACGGCCGGCAGCAAAATGGCGTGCCCTGGCGTGAAACGCGAGCAAGAATGCTGGATGGGAATAATGAAATTAAAAAATGCACTCCTTCACCCGTCCCGTGGCCCGGTGCAATTATCCTTGAACGCCAACGAGAGCGTTCGCCGGGCGAGAGATTTCATTTTTGTGTCCGAGTCGCTTGTCGGGAAGATCTCCTGGATAATCCGTCGTCCGTTTTTGTCCGCTGACGCCGACGCCCCTTTGGCCCGACAGTAAAAGGAAAAGATACTTTTTTTTTCTCCAATAACATTTCCCATCCTTTGTCCCCGCTTTGATGTCGGCGTCGCGGAAAATGCCTCGGCTCGGCGAAAAGCGAAACGCCATAATTAAAGCCATAAAAATGTGGGCCAACAGACTGGGCGTTATGATGCACTTCAAACGCTCCGAAGTCGGCCGAGAAAATGCCGATAACATTGCTCGTGAAATTAAATTCAATTTAAACACCGGCCACGACGGGGCCACCCGCTCTCCCATCCATCCATCGCTTCGTTAAACACCGTGCGCCTCCTTCGCAATCGACGGCGACGACGACGACGACGGGCATCTCGTTTTCGTCCGGACGCGGCAACAAGTCCATCACCCGGTCCGGTGGTTCGGAGGGTGCTAATGAAATGAGTGCCATCTGATGACAGCCGAAAGCTAGGGCACTTTTTTCCAGGGAATCAGTGGACCTCATTTGTGTATTTTGCAGCTCTCCGCGGACGCGCGCGGACCTATCGGTCGCTTAGAGCCCGGACGATGATACGATGGCGATGAAGCATTGGCATCGGCCATCAACTTTGATGTTGATGCCGAGCTATTGCGTATTATGAATTTCACATCATTCCATAGCCGTTCGTCTATTAGTTTTTTTTTCGGAGCCTTATTGACGCATGTTGCCGAACAGGATCAAAAACAGGTTTCAGTCTGAGATCAAAACAGTTTTCTATTTTGACATTTTTTTTTAACGAACGACACGTTTATTGCATTGAAATGGAAAAATCTACTTTATTCGAAGCATTTGCTATCTCTGTCTTTGGCAATTTGTGGAGGTCATGCCAACAGAATGGTTCGTCTTTTGATACAAGCCATTCTGTGTTGATAGTTCGCCAAAACTTACCCAAGATCTTTGACGGTTTAGGATTATCAAAACGACTCCTGTTCTTGAATCGAATTCAAATGATCCGCTGGTTGTTGTTATTTTTGGGTGTGTCATCTTCGTCCCAAGAACATGCTCACCGTAAGCTTCGGCAAGCATTCCATGCGCCATCTGCATCAGTTGTCCTAAGCATGGCTGTAGAAAATCGGCACTGTCGGAGACTTCTAGTTGCGGGCTACCACTTTTTTGCTTTAAGTAGAAATCCTTTGCCAGAAGCGCCATGATGAGGGCTAAATTGACAGTTAGAGCCCTAGTCTTCATTGTAGAAAAAAGTCTAACAGCTTCGAAAATTGTTTGAACTTTTTCGATGCTTAAATTACGCCCATCACATTCTTCCGTCCTTTAACTTTCGACTAAGCCCGCCCTACTATCAACATCCCTGGCTCCGTGGGCGAATTAAATATGAATGCCGAACCGTTCGGCGTGGAACCGACCAAGAACCTGACAACCAGGTTTCAGCTAGGCTTTTAGTGATTTATCTCCCCTTTTTTACACCAAATCTCGGTTATACTCCCGGCCCGGCGCCCGGCGGTTCCCACTTAGATTACACATTAATAGCGAGTCGGCCATATTTCCCCCCAGCTTGCCGACACCATCAACGCCGCCAGCCGAAAGCCCCGAAGGCGTGCCTCCCGAGTAATCTACGCCATGGCCGTTCAGCAGCATGCGAGATGTGAAAGTCATTATCGTAATGTGTTTAATAAAGTTTTAATATACTCACCCCTCGGCCCACATCCGGGCGAGCCTTTAGGTCTTTCCGGATCCGGCGGCGGTCACAGTAACCGATTTTGCACGCCCAATGCGGACGCTTCTGCAAGTTGCTCCTCGTGAATTTTCGGCAGCTCCAAAGTGCTGCAAGATAATTCCCACCTCTCGCTCTCTCGCTCTCCCTGAGTTCCATCGCCTGTGGCGGCGAATTAGTCGAACTTTCGCAGGAAGGACACTTTCCGGATGTCACACCATGGCCACGGTGCGGACATCAGCTGGTGGGTGGGCCCAGCATAAGCCGGGTGGGGCGGCCCCATCGGTTTGCGCGCCGTGCATAATGACGTATTCATAATGATTACGCCGAACAAGGACCACCGCCGCCAGCAGCGGGTCGTGTGCATTGTGTGACGCAGGGGCTCATTATTTTGCGGCATAGCCCGGGACCGGGGGCCCGTGTGAGTGCTTTCGCAGGATCCGCGGTGGCCGGAGTATGTCCTGCCGCCGCCACGGTGTGTCATTACGTTAGTCAGTTGATTCCTTTTAATTACGCTCATTCACCGTGATGGCTGCTTGTGTGTTGAAAGGCAAAAGGAACATGACGCCGCGGAATTAGATCCGCTTTGGCGGGGAGCGCTCTCAGATTGTATTTACATTAATTGTATTAATGAGCGAGTGCCCATCATCGCCATGTCGGCGCCCCGGCCGTGGGCTACATTGTAGGAAGCCGCCATCATTGTTTCGTAATTTTTTAATTCACGCCACGCGAAGGATACACCAGCCGAGGGCACTTCCACCCGGGGGCATTCAAGGCGTTTCATCGCCGAATGAACCGTTCCACTCAGGGGACTTCTTCAGGTTCAAATGAGCAACATGTTTGCCGGCCTCAAACAACAGCACGTGTGTTTGAACTATTTTTTCTGCCAATTTCAGGACCGAACACGGCCTGTTGCCAGATGGTATCAAAGGTGCATCATTAGACGGAGCCTCATCCTAGCTCACGTAATCAGCGAGTCAGTTCAGCTGTTCAGCAAACTGCAAATGCATAACTACCATCACAACACACCCTTTACCAGCCAGCCAGCCAGCGCGGCCACGTGCCTGAATTGGCGATAAAAATCGGCAGGCCCGGGACCCCTGCTGTCAACGAGTGTCCTTAAAATAGTTTTTTTTCCCCGGGAACCGGGAATTTCCCTCCGATTGAAGTTGTGAGGCGGAAACAGGATTTCGACCTTCGATTGTTTTCGTTAAACTCTCCATCGTTTGGGCCGTTCGGGCTCAGAAGTGCGTCAAGATGGTAATTGATACGCTCTTGACGGGAGGCCCTCAAGCGTTCGAAGGTCCTGCGCTCGGTTGGAGCATTCGGTAATACTCGGCACACTCAGCCACTGGTAGCAAGTCTCTAGAACTACTTCTGACCTTCACATAAGCGGGGGTTATTTTTTGAGACGACAAAGTGTTCGTTCCTGCTGATTGGCATCTTGTGAAGGCTCACGGAAACGCGTAATTAAAAGTGCCGCCTGCTTCCCACACGCGTCGAGGGAGTTGCTGAGCGGCCGTCCGTCACCCGGCCGTCGCGGACGTCACGCCCTCACCAGGGATCCTCTTCAACTCGAAACCCCTTTTAATCACAGCGCTCCGAATTGGCAACAGCAACAGCAGAAAAAAGGATAATAATCCGTTTTCATTACCGCTAATAAGTGCCTGCTAAGCCCAGGCGCGCTAGCGTCCTTGTGCATTATTTCGCCGACCCTCGTGGCCCGGGCCGGGCCACGTTTTCGATTACCAGCGAGTCCTGTTGCGCCGCGACACGAGATCGATCCGATTCGATTGCACGTCGAGAAGTGCAGAAGAGAGCATAAGCCCCTCCAATTCGTCCCGGGCCCGGGCTGCGTGTCTAAATATGTTTGGTCTTTGCGCGGGGCGATGATGATGATTCCTCTTAAGATAACATTAATGCTGTCGATGGAAAATTGGAAGCCACTTATCGGTGCGAGCGTCCGGAGGACAATACGAACGCATCATCATCGTCGTCGGCGTCGCCTGGCTGCTGGCCGGGTAGAGAGTGGGCCCCATTATCATGTCCTCGGCCCCCCCCTCCCCCCCTTCACGGTGCTGGTGGCGATCGATCGAAGGATTTGGCAGTCATTATCCTGTGCCGGCGTCCCCCGGGGCCAAACCGTCGGTCGTCAAGCAATTTTCTTATCCCGTGATCCGTGGTCCGCCCCGTCCGATGACTAGACATCTCCCCCCCCCCCGGGGGAGGGTTGGGGGACGAACGTGCGTAATATGCGTAATGGAGAGGTCCCTTTTGTTGTGTGCCGACCCGTCAAGTATGATAAATGCCCAGGTTTCGACAAATCGAAGCTCGACCTCGGGCTCGGTTCCACAATTCTAACTCTCCCAAATGGCGGCCGGAAGTTCCCCGAAAAAAAAAAAACATTCTAACTGTCATCTGGAGTCTGTCCGCCCAAAACACTGCGGAACCACAACGGGCCCGGACGGGCTCGGGTCTTCAAATTTATGCAAAATTGTAATGCCAAGTAATTTCCGGCGTTCTTCCTTCCTGGGGCTCGTGGTACCGTGGGGCTACCCACAAATTACGTTACTTCCCGTTTCTCGGCTACTCGGAAAAGCCCGCTCGACTTTGGGATATTGGCCTCGGTTTTTCGCGGTATGCTGCCGGCGACCAAATTATGTTGGGGTTGTGTGCGATTTATGGCGCACGAACGGCGCTACATTACGACGACGACGACGGCAAGGTCTTCGGTTTCGTCAGCAAAAATTAAGATGGTATTCTATTTCACTCTTGACGCTACACGGAGATCCGGACCCGGGACCGGGTTTTGGTGACACACGCTTGACGATTATGAAGAGTTGCGTTCTTTGCTTCTTCCCCAGCGGAACCGCTCGATGGTAGGACTTGGGTTTTTTTCTTCTCCCAAGCTTTATTACGCCTCGTGGTACACAATTCCGGAAATGGCGTCCAGAATCCTGGAACCCAGGCCTGTAACAAACACTCGTGTAACATCATAATTCAGGGAAGCACCGTCGAGCACACTGTTTGTCAACGGACACTCGTTATTTACCGGTTTTGGGTCGGGTTACTAGGGCCCCTGGACTGACCAGATCCCGTTTCTCCGGTGCAGCCAGTGGTGTGGAACCATCATCATCATCATTATTATTATTATCTTTAAAATTCAACTTAATGCCGCCTGTCAACGGGCTCGGAACACAACCACTCCGTGCGCCGCGCAGTACCCCTTCGGAGCAGAAAAAAAAAAGAAACGAACGAAATCATAAACTAAAAACCCCGAGCTTCGTTTGCCTCATAATGCTCAGGTTCCATTCCGCACCATGCCCGGGTTCGCCCCGCGACCAAAGACCAAACAATGGAACGGACCAGAAAATGTGCACCAACCGAAGGGTTGCTGGCCCGCCCCGGGTCCCTTGTTTTGCTTTAATCAAAACCACCGAAAATCCTTTCTGGTCGTCGGCCGCGTGCTAGGTTTCAATTTCACACCCCTTCGCTGCGCTCGGCTGGAAGTGAGATTTTAAATTAGAGTTGCGGACGACACAACCCGGCTCCGGCTTTCTTGAGGGCCACAGAACCACAAGTCGCGCGTCGCTGATTCGCGCTCGGGCGCTAGATTCTTGAGGTTATCAACGCAACACGCGATTCTGTGAATTATTTGTGTACCAAAAACGGCCCCGGGCGCCATAAAGTGCTTACGTGCGGTGCGTTCTCGTCGGCTCGAAGTCGTTTGCCGAGTCCAAACACCTTACGGTACAGCGCATCACGACCGCACGCCGGCTCCTGATGCGTCAACAAAGTCCTGAACACTGATGAGCTCCCCGAGACCGGAACAATGGACAACGGAGAAGCCGGAGAAAAAATCCCAAGGGCGTCGCCTATCGCTCTCTAGCATCGCCGCGTCCCATAATCGCGCGGCCAAGCATCGGGTCGGACGGCCCCCGAAAAAGGGTTCCGCTTAACGACGAGACGGGCCCGGGCAACGTGTTTCGGCGATGGAAGTCAAGAACTCCCGAGCGGGAGTCACAAACAACGGCACGCTTTTTTATGCTCACTCACACGGCGCACACCAATCCGAGGGAATCCCAAATCCTTGATAATAGACCCTCGTCGCGGCCCGGCCCGGCACCACGCGGCTGCAAAGGGGATCAGAGATTCGCGCCGAGATTGTTGGGAAATAAAAAGGGGTTTTCCGGACATTTTATGTTCCGCCATTGAATTAAAATGAAAATAATACGACAATATTTTCGCGAGCCCCGCCGGCACTCGCCGCAGCGGGTATCTAGGAATTTTATTATTTGGAAACCGGTGCGTTGTTTCACTTTTACTGCCACTGCGGCGACCATCGCGCGTGGTGATGTGCTCCTTTTATTTTTGCACTTTTTCTGTGTTTAGCCTTTTTGAGTCTCGCACGCCCCATTTTGATGTTGCTTGGGCTGTGGGTGGTGGCAATCTCGCAAGTCAGCACCACCACCGCACTTCCGGCGGTGGCCACACACACACACACACACACACGCCCCATAAGTTCTTCGCGACTTCACAGGCGACCATATGGCGCGATGAAACGGGGATATCGTTTTATGTTCGCCAATCTTCCGACACACACACCGTCCGCATCAGCAAGTTGCTGAGTTGTGCACCACGGATCCGGACTCGGAGCCTGCCGCGAAAGGGTTTCCGTCGGCGTTGTTTTAGTAGAAACCCCGGCATGGGAGGTTCGAGCAACAACTTCCCCGGGCGTGCGGCGGGATAATAGGGTTTTTGCCGGTCGCTGTCGTTCGAGTTCTTGGCCGACGGCGCGCTATTTTAAGGCGAAGGCGACTTGTGGCTGTTGTGTTGAAGAAGGTAGCGCGCGGCCAATGTGTAACGTCATTACCGGGCAATATATCAATATCAAATGTGCATTAATAATCAAAGTACGCGTTTCGCTGGCATTCATATTTCATGATCATTCTTCGCTTACACATCCCCGGCGCGGCGGAGAGGGATTCATCATCGATCCGTTTTGCTACACCCTCGGGCCCTCGGGAAGCGGCCGCCATGGCGAACCACACAGAAGGGTTGTTGTTTCTGCGGGTTGCGCCCAGCACCGCGCGTTACGATCCAATCGTAATCTCATTTGGTTTGGCCACTGCATTCCTCTTCCTCTTGGCCTCTTTTGCATCGGCCCAGGCACGAAGACGTCGGGGGACGCGCAGAAGCAGCAGAAGACCACCGTGTGCCATCGGCAGGGGGGGGTTAATCATGGTACAGTGCCAGTGTAGGTTACATTCTTCGCCCAGTACCGAACGGCTTCTAGTTTATCGAATTTTAAAACAATATTCTCGTGTCATCGAGTGCCGCTAATATGATTGGCGATGCAGGATGAGACCTGCTTCATTTCGTAGAGCGACTTTCGATTACTCTCATCATTCGATTTGCCAGCCATCCACCAGGTTCCATGTCGTCTTTGTGACGTCACACTGGAGTGATGGTTCGCCTCGGCAGTGCTTATGACGCTCTCTCAGATATTAATAATTAACATGCAGTCTGTAACCTTTGATCTTGGTCCCAGGTCCACAGTAATGCCTGGTCTACCTGCGCTAACCACCGACTTTAGCGTCAAAAACGTCAGTCTCTGTTGGGTATGTCACCGGCTCACGAGAGCATATCCAATAGCGCTGTGCCTGTCCATTAATATCGGGTGCGTTCCGGCGATGTTTAATCAAACGACAGTGTTCCAACTCCTATGTCAAGATCATGCGATTCCGTGGCCGTGGTTGCTGTGTTGCTGCGTTGTGGTCACCGCTAGAGCCAGATGGATTACGTTCGAACCACCAGTCTGGTGTGCCGTTGGACATGTTTACCTTTTCAATTACCGTACGGAGCGTCCCGCCAGACAGCAGCGACAACCGAAGGAGGATTTTAAAGATTTATTTGAACTGCAATCGTTTGAGGTCCTCTATCCGCGCGGGCCTTGAGCTACTCGTACAAACTCTGCTGCATTGCTGAGTCTCTCGGTTGACTCGGTGTTGCAAGGAAAAAAATCCCAGCGAACGCCGTTGGTCGTTGCGCAAACAAACAATCTCACGCGAACGGAACCGAACGCTCCTATGCTGCGGCGGTGAAAACGTAGTAAAAAAACACACATAAACCGAGCGCGCTACATGGACCACTGCGCACACACACACACACACGATGGGTTCGCGTTTTTCGCACATGCAGCACATTTGCATATTCAATTATTTAAATGAACCAATACTTTACGATTTCATAAATCTTGTTGTCCACCCGCAAAAACACGGAACCAACCGGAGCGCGCTCTCCCGACTGCTACCGCTGCTTAGTGTCTTTATCTAGCTCTCGCCCCGTTAGTGTGCGGTGACCTGGAGACGACGGTGGTGGGTGCATGTTTGATGCTCGTTGCGATGCGAATTGCACCTCACACAACCACCCACCTGTGGGCGGAATCCGGTAGCCCCCCCGGGATTATCCGGGAGGATCGGGGTCGCCGCTGCGTGTGTAAACCACCACCACCGGCTGGCTGAGGTCTCCCATGGCTGCCTTCGGTTGGCGGGGGAACTCGTTGCTTTGCTGACCACCGGATGTGGTCGGAATTCCTGAGGTGTGTCGCCTCCGAAAGACACACTCGGCGCGGCGTGGCTTTTAATTAAATCTTTTTTACATGTTTATTAAACGAATTAAGATATTTGAGATACTTCAATTAGATCTCCCGCGACGGTCTCCGTCGGGGTCCTTCGGCCGTGGACTTGGAACCCGCTGCTCTACTGCAACATGCGAAACTGTGTCCCCCATGTCCACGTCCATTCTGCGGCCCAGAGCCGAGAGCTACGAACACGCGGAGCTGATCGCTATGAATATTCATGGACCTCCCCCCGGGGGAATAGTGTTCTATGACTGCAGCCAGTGCCAGGTCCCCCCCGAGGGGGGTCGAGCCGAGATTGGTGTGTCTGTGAGTGAGAGAGTGAGAGAGCTTCAATTTAGCTGCGCCATTTGGAGGCGAACCATCAATTCAATCCCACTGCTTACACACCGGCATTGAATCCCCCAAGTCACGGAACTCCAAGCGGAACCGCGGAACCCCAAGAAGTGCAGAGTCCGCGTCGGGGGCGAGCGCGCGCGCACCCACTGTCAGGTTGTTCGGGTTTTTTGCACGTGCTTCCGATTCCGGGTTCCCAAAGCGGTGGGACCTCTATGCAAAGGAGCCTCCGGAGTCGCTGCCGCCGTCGCCGCTGTTCACTTGTTTTCACAAACAGTTTTCCTTCCCGTTCATCATTCTGACACATTCGGTGAAAAGGAAAACGATTCACTTCCCGCCCGCGGTCCAGGCCCGGTGCCGGGACGGGTGCCAAAACAATAGCGCGGAACCGCATAAACATAAATCTTAGTCGCAGATAATAGTAACAACAAAATGCGCATGTTCTCGCAGCAGCAGCAACGACGACGACCGTCAGGCTGGTCGAGTGCAGTCGTCGTGTGCGCGGGCGTGCATTTGATTTTACATGACCTTTGCTCGTAGGTGAGTCGCAAGTGAGTTATGTAGCTCGCCCCGGGGAATGTAACGCGTTGATGATGGATGAAGATGCACCCGGCAGAACTAACCGCCAAAAGCTAACGGTGGCAGATTGAATTAAAAGGAAAATCAATTTGGTGTGCAGATAAATAGAATCGACTCGGTGGCAAGTGAGAATCATTTTTCTTCGCTTAGAGCATCTCAATTTGATCCGGGCGTCACTCAAGGTGCTTGCTTAGTGGAATCCACAGTTTGTCAGGGGAATTTGAAGACGAACTGTAAATCGGACTGTTATGTAAATGAGGGTCCGGTTCAATGTATTGAATGTGCTGGGCTGAAAAAAAAACAGCAGAAACACGAATTGATGATCAAAATCTCAACTACAAATCCTCTTGAATCTGACAAAACTAATCAATAAACGCTTCAATCGTGAAGGTTCTAAAAGTCCGACATAGTCCATACGATAGCTGGCCTTGTTTATAAAATGGTTCCGCACCTAAGTAAGGCAATTCTGAGGAAAAACATGGCATATGCTTGAAAACCTCTACAGTTTTGTGGAATTGAACCTTTCTCCTCAATGAGGCGGTGTACATCAACATTTGGAAGGGATTTACAAAGGCTTATCATAACTGGATGAACGAAGTACTAATTCCAGAACAAAAAAGTCTTGGTGGTTCAGGTATCAGACTTTACAACAGGATCATGCGCCAATCCACAAGGCACAAGCTAATCACGCCTTTAGTGGCTCGTCCGTAGACCATCCATCAGCTCGAATCTTGACAGTGCTTGATCAACTTGAGGGCAAATCTCTTAGCTCTGAGTATCTGAGAAGAAGACTCCATGAAATTTAACATCATTAGCGCAATTAATTAAAACAATCTGATCAACATTAATGTCTGAAGACTGTGAAAAGGACTCCATGACAAAGTCCTCATTTCACGCTGAAGGCTTGTGACTTCTGATGTCAAAAGAAGGGTAAAGGAAGTCTCTCACCCGTGTCAAGTTTTGTGAAACGCTAGACTTTTCTTCCACAAACTGTTTTCTTTCAAGTATGTTAATGCATCTGCAGCGTGCATAATTATCCCATCCCAATGGCTGGGCCGATCGACCGGGGACTCATCTGCTCGACAGATCCACTCCATCTGGCGTTCGATGGGCGTGTTCTGGTGAGTGGCGAAGGATGCACGGACGGCGACTGCCTGAGAACGGTCAACGAGACGTCGACGACCACGTCGAGCAGCGTCGCACAGAGTATTTATCCCCTAAATAAACAGTGCCGTTCCCTCGGTCGATCACGTGTCACGTGACGTTGCAGAGTTTTTTGCTTCTTCTTTTGGCTCTCGGACTCTCGAACGGCGAATGCCAAATTTAGCCATCATCATCATCATCACCGTCATCGACTGGGCCGGCTGAATGCATCGGGGCCCGTGTTTTGATGAATATGGCGAGGATAAATATTATTTTTAAAGCGGGATTCCTTCGGGCGTAGTCGTCGTCAATCATTGTTCGGGTGCCACATCCGGGTGCGGGTGCGCCATGCTCTCAAGTCCTGTTCCCGTTCTGCGAAAACCGGGGTTGTTTTATTTTCTTCCTTCGGACCTCGCAGACACAAACAAACACCGGAAGTCGTGCGTTGACAAGCCATCGGGAAATGGGCGATGATTTACTTTCCTTCCAAACAAACAGTCCGTGAAATGTTTCCTCCGGACGGGATGATTTATGATCACGGCTTGGCTGCGTGGCAAGAAAATTTTAAGAAGTATCCTTGAGATGCGCGCCCCCGGCCACGGTATGCTGGTCCGATAATTGGTTTCCCGGCGTTCGAGTTTCCCACAGTTTTTCCCCGAAAAGAAGGGTCCTGAACACTCCGTCCTCGTCATCCGGGCTCTCGAGGCTTCGGGTGGCTTAGTTTCACTCATCGGTCGCTTTCCCGTTAAGCCGATGACAATTAATCTCACCCGACGCCGACGACGAACCAGAGAACTACACGTCCACACATGGGCGCTGACAGTGTGTGTCGGGTTTCGAGCTGCGTTTTTCACATCCTTCCCTTTCCCGATGGGTTCGAGCACTCGGCAGCCCGATCGGCCCCCGAGCCACCCGTTAAGTTGTATTTATTAATTTCCAAAGCATCCTCACGCTTGTGTTGAGTTCCGTCACGAAGTTTCGTCACGTCTTGACTTCTTGCTGCTCGTTCCGACCCTCGGGGTCCTGTTTTTCGTCCGCCGCAAACTAACAAACCCCCGGGCCAGCGTAAGCCCGAGAGAGTTTTCTTCACCAAAAAAGCCCAACGTTGTGGTTGCCTGGTGCGGTTCTTACGGTGGCTTCGGGATCAATATTCAGCAACCGTCTGTCACCCAGTTTAATAGCAGCGCAGAGCCCCCGTCAGGAGCCACCCCGTTGTCGCGTGGTGACCGCAGTCACTCATGCCGGCACGTTAGTTGCCCCGGCTCAAACGGGGACAAGTTCGCCACCGATGTCCTGCTTTAGGGATGCTGCTTGGCGGCAGATGATGGGCAGATAAGACACGAACTGTCACTCGGGCGTCGGGCGTAGTGTTTGTGTGTCAAGCCGGCCAGTGCCGGCCGGTAGTCGAGTGAGGTCACAGTGACGGGTGACATGTATCGACCCGTTACGCATTCGATCAGCCTGGTAAACCTATCTCCTGGGGCGATACTACAGTTATGCCCACCACTGTACGCGCGGCCGATGCAAAATTAATACGCGCCGTACGGAAAAAAGGATCCGCCCGGAACATGCGGAGGGCACGAAGAAAAAACTAATTTATTCTGTCAAGCCCCCTTCAACCAGAAGTGTCCTTTTGGGCCACAGGGTGGCACAGGACGGCACCCCATCACCCCGGCACCACACCACGGCGCTTGTTGTGTGTAAACATGTTAACCCCGAAAAACCGTAATTCTTCCGCCGCGTTGCCGCGCCGCGGGTTCAGTTTGTGAAGGGGTTGTCCGGGGGCTGAAGTTTCTAGGTTAATGGAAACAATATTGTTTCGCCGTCGTAACAAGATCCCACAAAAGCGCCCAATCGACGACGGTCGATCGACTGTAGAAGGAAACGGAAAAATTGAGGCCAAAGAAAGAGGAAGCCTCACTACCATGGGAATGATGGGCGTAAACAACCGGATCGGATCTTCTATCCCCCCCTTCAATATCAGTGCGTTCGAATCGAGCGTCAATGTGACGTTTAGCTTGGAGCTTCCGTTTTATTTTATTGCGTTCAGGTCCGTCCCCCAATCGTCCGTTCCACGACAGTTTCGCCTTCGGACCAACTGGGAAGGCTCCCAAAAGCTCCAGCGGCCCCCAGCAAGGAAGGACATTCTTTTAAACTCCCTCAAATACGCCGGCGATGGTTCTTGCGTCGGCGGTGACCAGCGGACGAAACCCAGGAGAAAGAGAGAAAACCTTAAAGAGTCTCGACCACTAGGAGGACCAAACCGAGCCGAACTTTCTGCCTTCTGTGGGGCTCGTTCTCTTCGCTCCCGTGTCCTTTTTCTCACTCTCGTGAGCCGCTCTTTTATGGGCTGTTATTCTTTTTTGTCGTTTTTGCGTCCCTTTTGCGAGTTTTCCCCGAACGCGTCCTCGAAGTGGGCGTTGGTGGGGCACCTAATTTATGATGCTGTAAGGGATTTCGGCGTCATTTCCGGCCAAAGGTCGTCCGGTCGCGAGAGGCGAAAACTTTCGACCGGCGGCGGGCGTCCATTGTGTGATTGTTACTTTCACCACATCAAGCGGAAAATTACACTCTGTTCTGTGTGTGTGGGGAGGGGGGGGCGGCCGTGTCGTCGGCCGGCCTTTCCTGATGGGACCCGGTTTTTTCGTTTTTCCTTTTGTGGTTCACCAAAGACACGCTGACAGCATTCCGCGTTTCGACGAGAACGGTCAACCGAGAGTCTAGAGTCGGTAATTAAAATGTTTCTCGATTCGGTTTTGGGAAATCCCTGCTTGCCTGCTCGAGAAGGACAACCGGTGGCACCCCGTTTGTAACTTCGTTTTAGGATTAGTTTCTTTGGTTCACCAGAGTTCGAGTGTTCGACTACAATCGACACTATGGAACTGCTCTCTCTCTCGAGTGCGATCCTTTGTTCCGATTTTTTTATGCGCGTAACCCGAAATCCCACACTCTCCACATCGTCTTGATTGGCGGGCGCTGTTGGCAGACGGCGAGCCTGTTAGTTACGGTGCCGCAACGGTGCGGCCACCACGGTATGTTTCATTTTTATGGATTATTTCACACTCACAGTTGATGATTATGTTGCACGATTGCCAAAAGTAACACTTTTGGTTGCAGTTTTCTGGTGCCATCTCAAGAAAGCGCCAGTCACCAGTGTTATTAAAACTGTGTCGCAACATACGGCGACCTCGGAACAGGGCAGGAGCCCCACCAGCAGGACACACAATTTATGACACACGTTGCGCTTGGTTGCGGCTCAAGAATTGTGGCTTCTGCTGGCTGGTGCTGCTGGCTGGTGCTGCTGTTGCTGCTGTCGTCTGTGCGGCTCCTTCCAGGCGCCGCATTTGGGTCCGTTTTTGTGTGGAAGATTAACGGGCGGGCGCTCCCGACACACTGTCAGCTCCGCAAGGCGCGCCAGGCAGGACTCCACTCCGGTTAAACGCAGTGGAAAATTTTATTTCACCGCCACCTCCGCCGCTGCTGGACCAACCCGAGACCACCATCACGGGGGTCCCTTTTGCTGGTGACTTCTTGCCGCCGGGCCCGGACCCGGTCCCGGTGTTATAAATATTATTAGCGTGTTGCGAACATCCTGTCGCTGCTCCGTCGTTGGCACTCGGCGGCACTCGGAGTTTCGGCGAAGGAAGGACGCGGATTCTTTATCATCGCTCGAGTTGCGTTCTTACTTTTCGTTGTGGTCCGGGTCGTGGATTGGGTTTTATTGAAGCGTGTGTCACTTTTATCGCGTCGATTGCCCGGAACGCGTCCATTGAGTTCACATTATTTTGACGGATCTCCCTTTTGTGGGACACGTTCAGATTGTGTTGGGGAAATTATAAAACGTGTGTCCGGACAACTATGTTTGTCACTGCTTGTCTCTTGACCGAATCGATCGGTCGATCGCTAGCGAAGGTCCCAGAAGCCTGGCCGACTGTTTCCAAAAATGGGTCCAAAACTGACACTGGTGGCTGCCGGGCGAGATAACAAGACTCCATAGGATGGGAGGTCCCGGAACCATTCGAGTTACTCCGCACAAACTTGACGCATCGCCGCATCGTGGCATCGTGGACATCATCGTTCTTTTTTCGGTCAATTAAACATAATGGCCATTTTTGGCCGACGGAGTTGTCTGGTGTTTTTTTAAGGGAAGAATTCCTGGGCCTGGGCCGCCTGTTTAGTGTTCTATTCGCGCCCTGTGCCCAAATCCCGTAGTTACATTGTTCCCCACCCCGGGGGTCGTGGTTCTCACGTGGTGAAGTTTGATGTTTTTAAGTGGTGACGCCGATTTCATCTGCATTATTACCGGTGTCCCACCGGGAGTTTGCCACTAGGGGACGCCACCACCACCATCTCTTCCTCTTCCAACGATCGATATCGGCGCAAAAGGTGTTTCGCCAAAACTCCGGGGGCCGTCGCCGCCGCCGCCGCCGCTTTTTGGTGGCTCACCGGTTCGCCCTCCGGCGGTCCGGCTAATATCGGGATACCCTTTGGATGTCCGCAAAACGGGGACCACGACCGGCAAACGGGAAAGCCTGTGCAGACACCAGCCACCATTATTTGGATTGTGTCGGCGACGGGACGGAAGATCGGGTCCTCGAGCGGGGTGTCGTCGCGGGAAAATTTACATAATCACCGGCCGGTCGGTCGGTCGGTTGGGCAGTATCAGCGGCCGGGGATCGCCAGCCGGCCGGACTCACTGTCTCGTTTTGGACGGTCTGCCATAATTCTTCCCAACAACGCGCGCCGCAATCATCGTTACCGATCTTCGCCGGTGGTTGCTGCCGGTGGCTCCTGCCGGTGACTCTCTTGCCGGGTTCCTCCGCGGGTAAAAAAAAACCCAAGTCCCAGTCCTCCCAAAAACCGATGAAGATCATGGTCACCGCGCCCCGTGCGTGCGCAGGTCCGATCGATCGTTCGATCGCAGCAGACACACACCAAACACGGCCAGCAGACGTGTGACCGCCGGTGCGAGTCCAGGCCGAGCAGGAGAGACCGCTCACTTACCCTGCCGGTTGCCCTAATTTATGGGGCACCGCTGGGGTATCTCCCGCTTATCTGGTGTTGTGATTAATTTATGAATCTATCAATGTAATAAAACCGTTCTCCGTCTCTCGCTCTCTGTCTCCCTCGTGCCCTTGTGGTCGACGGCGGGACAGTGTATTAAAATAGTCACCCCAAAATATGGCCTCGCACGGTAACCTACAAGAAACAAAACCCAAAAACCGCAGTCATCACCAAACAGACCGTGTGCATGGGTGTCATGTTGACAAAACCTCGGCCGCGCGGTGGTGCGGGACGACCACCTTTTCCGGATGTGGGGACCCCAGGAGCTAAGGTGTAACCCTACTTTATGGGGACCACCGGATATCAGATCCCGGTAGCGCCCGGCCATTGTGCAGAAGGGCGCAAGTGCAGAACAAATGTGACCACCACCCCCCGGTCCAGGTTCAGGAGCACTACAGGTCGGAGTCGACCGCAGACCGCAAAAATCGAGCAAAGGGATCCCGCGGGAAGGACGCAAAATAGAATGTTAATTAAGATTAGGAGCGGCTTTAAATCCGTTTAGCGTGAAGAGAGAATGTCCCGGCCCCGAGACTTCCCTTTCTTTCGGTCGGGTGGCTTCGCTTGCTGTTTGTTGCTGCAAATAGACAAGCAAATGCAGCCGTCCGGAGTCCGGATGGCGCCCGGGCGAAACGCTCACTCCTGTTTGGCGGTGGCCAGTTGTTGCCCCTTTTGTCGGGGGGCACGAAATGGACGAAACTTTTGACACCGGCAAATGCAGATGACAGCTGCCTGTCAGAGAGATAGAGAGGGAGAGAGGGGTTGGTCCCGTTGGGTTGCCGGCGGCTGCCTTAGTTACAGTGCGCCGTCGGGTTTCTTCGTGCGTTCCGGACCGAGGGTGCATTTACTACGTGGTGTGCCAAGTGGTGAACCAAGATTAATTCAAGCCACTTTTTGATGGTCTTCCACAAAATGGAACCAGAGAATGATACTAATATAGAGTGATCCGTTAAGTGTCTGGCAGATAATTGGGAAACTTTAAAAACATATTTCCAAATAGATGAGTCTTCAACTCAAACTATAATAAGCAGAATTGTAGTATTTGGGGCTCGGAAAACTCACACGTCGTGCAAGAGAAGCCAATACACCCATAATGAGTGTCTGGTTCTTTCGCGAAATTGAAGTTGAAAACTTGGACGACATTTCACCTTTGGACGACATTTAGAAGGTCCTCACAGTAACTGCTGCCATCCAACTTAAAATCCACTTCATTTGATCGAGCCCTCTGGTGGTGATCTCGGTAACCTTCCTTTTTGTGGGATTCCCGACAAAGTAAATGTGTGGCTCTTTCAGCCGGTAGTCCAATGACTTTTCAAGCCACGCTATTCAAGCCCAATCCAATTCTGATGGGCAGAGGCCACTGGGAATGGGGCCAAATCGCAAGTGCAACACAATTCAACCCAAAACTTCATTAGCAAATGCGCGCTACGCCGCTCCAACTCTGGCAGCAAGTCCTGGGCCTGGGCCTGTGGAGTGCGTTTCACGTCCCCACCATCGCCTAGCCGGCGGGGCTTTGGGCAAAGTTTAACCGGTTTTCGGGCTTCAGTACGAATTACACCAACACCGTGCACCAACCTGGCCCGCCGCCACCCCTGTAAGCTGTCACATGATTAAGTTCTAATCCGTGCGCATCCGTGTGGCCCGGCCAGGGCCCGGGCCCCGTAGCGTCCATTTTCACTTTCGTCCCGGCATCACGTTCAATTTACACGGTTTTATGCTTCCGGTTTGGTAATGTTGAGTAGTTTTTGCCGCACACAAGCGTGGTGAAGTTTTTTGTGCGGTTCCGGGTTCCGTAAAGTTTGCGCTCATCCTTTCCATTTTCGTTTTTTTTTCGGTCTGTTTAGGGCCACACGGCCGGCCGGCTGGATCCTTTCCGTCCGTCCGAATGGCGAACGGCGTCAAGGACATGTCAACCCTTCTCCGGGCGGGGTGGGGGAATCTCCGGTTTTTTATGCACCGTTCCAAACGGAGAGAATGAAAAGGGCATCCGGGAAGGTATAGTTCGCCCTTTCAGCAGCTTGCCCACTTAAATACCCCGTTTCGGGCTCGGTCCGGTTCCGGTTGTGTCCTGGTCTCTCTTCCGCCCGAAAGAAGGTGCTGAAGTGTATCCGATCCGAAAGTGATCCCACCGATCGCTCGCTCTCAGTTAATGGCAAAAACTCCACAATTAAAGCTGTATCCGGCAGGCTTTAAGAGATTAGTAAGCTAACGCTCCCGAGGGTGGGCCATTTATTTCGCTCTCCACATTTCGGAAACGTTGTCCGAAAGGTCGAAATCGAGCCGCTAGACCGAACGGGGAGGGTTGACGTAAAATAAAATGGATCATCCTACTTTTTACCGACCAATTTCGTCCAATTTCGCACGTTCCGGATCCACATCCAGAACCCGCCGCCACCGGTGAGTCCCTGGACCCTTTTTCCCGGGGACGCGTGCGGGAACTACGTGAAAGGATGAAGGTTGATGAAAATTTCATCCGGAACTTTGTCCGGCGCCGGCGACGGGATATTATGTCGACCTCGGTCACTGGCGGTCTTTCCGTCAACTTGTGAAGGAATCAAAACCAAGTTCTAGAGCTTGGGACGTGGAAATCCTGGACATAACCCCTATTCTTGCCGCAGTGTTGTCATCGATTTGTCGGTCGGAAAGAAAGTCGGATTCGCGCCACGGCTAAGGCCGATCCTTTCCGGTGGACACACAAGACACGGTAGACCAAAAAACGACGGCACACAGTGCCGAGAAGTTCGCCATGGTCCGGATTTACACCACCACCGGACACACACCGGACACCAGTAGGTTCACACCATCACACCACCCCCCAGGTACACACGACACGGTCCCCGGGCCCAGGAGTGGTCCCGGATGCCGGAAGGTTTGCTTTAATGCTCCACCGGCAAACATCAAACCACACACAGCAGGACCGGGCCAAGAGAGAGAGAGAGAGAGCGAGCGAGAAAGGACCCTCCTTTGGCGTGTAAAGCGATGCTCCGGTTGGCAAGCCTTACCACCCCCCACCCGTGGCCATCGTCGCTATCGTCGCGCCACTGAAGCATGAAGAAAATTGACTTTAGTTTAACTTTACGGCTGGACGACACTTTTTCACTTCGCGCCCCACAATGCGGACTTCCTTCCCGGACCGGTCCCGGTGGTGGTGTACAGGGGCCGGAACCTCAGACCACGCTTTGCCCCCTGGCCACACCGCTGCTTGGTTAGTTTTCGGTAACTTTCTTAGCCCAAGAATCAGCACTAGGTGCATCCCGCGGACAGATCCACAGGCATCGCCACGGCAAGTCGGAGAGGATGGTGAAATTGGGAAAGTTTGCGGGAAAAGTTTAATAAAAGTCAAGGCCCGGGGGTCATCACACACACAGCCACCAGCACCACCACCACCACAACACACAGATGCAGCGCTCGTCGTTCTGTCTTCCTTCTTTTTGTCGTCGGTCCCCTTGGTTCTTTGTTCGCGGGAGAAGAAAGTGGGCGAAAGCTTTCCGGTTTTGCGGGCCCGGCCACCCAGTAGAACACACCAGGGGTTAACGTCATCTCCGGGTGCCGCCTGTCGCATGGTAGATAAATTAACTTTATTAAATTTCTACCCTACGTTCCTCAAGTCGCTGTCGCTTTTTTTGTGTTCGCTGCAAACGGCAAATTGCGCGATAAATCCTTCACGGGCGGATCCACTGCGCGTCAGAGATGCCCGGTGACATATCCGGACTCGGCGCCCCCCAGCATACGGAGGAACTCCGGACTCCGGACAGTGCTCGGGAATGCTTAATTACTCGAAACACAATCGCACTTTGCACTTGTGACTTCGTGGGAACTCTTGGCTCTCTAGTCGGGATCGGGATCGGGTTTACAAACGGCTATCCATTATGCCCGGATACCGGAGCACGCGACGACGGCCTCCCACCCGGGTTAATCGATCGATCGCCCCCCCGAGTTGTCACCCGATTCAGCACCCGTACGAGGTGTCAAGTGTAAGTAATGAGATAAATCAAATATTTACCCAGAGCGCGCCGCAACGGAGTCATCCGGAGCCGGGGTTCGCCTCGTGCCGGACGATGTCCGAATTGGAAACTTACACCATTTCATCGGGATCGGATCGGAGGACTTTCCGTAAAGACTTGTCCCCCGAGTGGCAATAACAGTAAAATTGATCCCAGCTCCCGGAACGACTTCCCAGTTCGGAAGTCCAGTCGAAGAAGTGTCGACCTAACGGAGCACCGTATCAAGTGGCGGACACTGGACCTGGCGAGATGCTGGCGAGTTTCCTCAGTTTGCTGACTGGTGTCCGGACCAAGAGGACCCGGTGAGCGTCTGAAGTCCGCAAGTCGGCAAGTCTGAAGTGGAAATCCAAAAACTGTCTCACCGTAGTTCTTCGTCGTATGCCGCCGGGGTCGTTCTTGCTTGCCTTGTTGTGGCTTTCCCAATCAATCCATCAATCCCCAAATCCTCCACGCAGCACGACCCGCAGCCCGCGCAGCAGATATGATTTTGATTTCATCCGCACTTTTTGCCGTCGTCCTGCGGGTGGCTCGGATGTGTGGGATCATCAGCAAGGACGACTCTCCTGTATGTGGCCAGAGAAGCCCAACAGAAAAAAACCCATCCCGACACGGCTCGGCGGAAAATCAGAGAAAAGCAAAATTGCACGCCAAAAAGGATGCTCCGTCAAGCGTTAAATAAGATGAAGGCTGGTTCGTTAACTTGAGCCTCGGGCCGCTCGCGCCACGATTGAGCGACAGTCATGATGCCGCGATGCGAGAGCCGTTTGTCGGATGTTGCGTCAACGCTCAGTGGCCGACGGTGGCGGGTCGAACAGGGTCTTGAGGGAAGGATTAACGCGCGGGCCGCTCTCTGGTGCGGTGTAACCTTCGAGGTGCTTCGGAATCGATACGACGGCCACACTCCACTCGACGAACATGGGCCTTTTGTAAACGGGACCCGTTTCATCTCCGAGTCCCCGGGTCGGTCGCAGATTTCGCACACCGTTGATCTTTTACTGCGCCACCAAGACTTCTCGGTCCACGGATGGTGTTTTGCGTTTGAAGTTCCAACCACTGTATTCCAGCGATGGAAATTGTCTAATGAGGCAGTAAAACTGACACCTCGGCAACAGAAACCTAACTACGATCCATGGATTTTTGGTTTGGCCGACTGGTCACCGGGCGTTCCGGTGGGCCGCATGTCGCATATTTATGTTAATTCGAATGATAATTAGCGTCGCCTGGCCGTGGCGGGTGTCGAAATCTGGCGAAAGGCGTCAAGTCGGGGGATGGTCGATGCCCTGGCCGGAATGATTGTGAGTGGAATTAATGTACCGGCAGGGAGTACGTCTCTAATTGGTATCGAGTCGGCGCCACGGATCCGTTCCGATGGCTGCTGCCGTGAATTGTCTCCAGCTCCATCGGATGCTGTGCGTACGTGGCATACATTAATATTTTACGGTGACGAGGATCGACTCCCGAACGACTTGCGCGACACTGTTCGGAGCAGAAGACCATCTCAACTTTTCCCACGGGAGAAGGAAAAATGGGTTTCCCAGTGAAAAATTCTTTGCGGCGGGCGCACATTAATTAGCTGTCACCGCGATCGCGGTACGGCACACCAACCCAGGAGTTCTTCCGTCTCGGTCGAGAAGAAGTCGCTCAGAAAAAATCGGGGTTCCTCATCAATAGATAGTTGAGACACAGCGAGAACGAGAGAGCGAGTAATTAATCGACGTTTTTCTTCTCGTTGCAGACACAAGCGAAAAGTTCAAAACTTCCTGCCATGCAAGACGCCCACCCGGGGCGGACCCCACCACCTGGATGCGGCCGGTGTGGGCGCCCACTCGGTGACGTACGAGGACCCGGACGTGCACCTGGGCCACCATCCGCTGGTGATGCGGCACCATCACCACCACCACAACATGGAGGTAAGTGTTCGTAGAGTTGTGTCTAGAGCCCGCGAGACCTCTCAGATATCCAGAGACCCCCCCGAGAATGCATGTGACCCGCGCTAGACCTGGCGTTGCTGCAGCTGCACTCGAATTTATCCAAATCTTTGACGCCGGTCCCCGATAACCCTCGTGCGGGGTACCTTCAAACGCTGGTGTGTAGTCCCTCCAGGCTCCATTTTGTGGCCAACCCACTTGTAACTTGTCAAAATTAATTTGCTCTGTCAGATTACATTAAATCATTTTTAAATTGGATTACTCAACGTGACATTTCGTTTCGGGGGTTTTTTGTCCCCCTTTTTGTTACGAAACCCAAAACCCCGTGGTGTGGTAATCAATTTTTAATTTCCGACTGCGCCTTTTTGACCAGTCGGGACACGTTTTGGTTGGCTGGCCGAAATTGTCATCAACCGCATCAACCGCGACATCACGATCCGGCGTTCGATCGATCAAACGGGGGGGTGAACGCAGCCGTTGGCTAATTGATAAGCGAAGCAGCGGCCACTCGCGGGCACTCGCGGGTTTTGTGTAATGTTTTCCGGCCCTCGACCGGGTCCCGGTGTCTTCGGCTTGTCAAGAACCACCTCTTCAAACCCGTCCGACCGGAGTGTTCGTTTTTCTTGTTCTCCAGCTCTCGGAAAGGATGCTTTGAAAGGATGGCGGGCTCGGCGAGGAGATGGAACAATGGCCCGCCGTGGGGCTTTGTTGTCGCGTTGTGTGACACAGGATCACAACTGTCATAATATTACGACCAACCATGTCAAATCGGCGGCGGTGACAATAGTTCGCTCAGTTCCGGGGAGTGCAAAAAAACGGAACGCGATCCTGAAGGAGGATCCTGAAGAAAAGAAGGATCAATGACAGCCGGAGCATTCGGGGCGTTGAAGAGCGGTCCAGGATGTGCGTGCCACGCAAGGAACAACGGCGGTTCTCGTCGGTTTAAGGCCGAGGGAAGAGGGAACCAACAACGGTGTAGTGAAGCAGACAAAAACCTGATCCTTCCGACGCGAATCAAGTCCCCTTTTTACCGATCCGTCTCCGTGCTGCTAGGGGTTGCTGTGCACCGGCACGGCAAGAACAAGATTGTAAGACATTCCCAGCCCGCGGTGGTGCGTATACTGCGTCTGGTGTGCTCAGTCCCAGTTACACACACGCAGCGCACGAATCATAATCGCGCGGACCCGTGGCCCGGGATGGAAATGATGACTGACTCCCGTCTTGAAACCGAATCCCTCCGAAACCCTCCGCCGGGGTTGGCCGGTAAGAAAAATGTGTTCCCCAGCCCTGTATCGTATTTCTTTTCCACCTCTCCTCGGCCGGGGGCCGTGAAGCCGAACCGCGAACGGAATAGAGAGCCGTCAAGAAGACCGGAAGATCGTCGTCGAAGACCGGCGAAGATCCGCGGCCGGCCAGAAATGTATAATTTTGTGATGATGCCGAGGGACGCGCCGCGGTGTGCGTGGTCTGAGGAAACGCTCATCTTTCAGGTGTCACTCGTAGACGGGAGGAACGACCGTGTTCCTCGATAGCCTGGCTCCGGGCCTCTAGAACCCTCTCTCCAGAAGAATCGGTTGAATTATTATTCCGCTGGATCCTGGCCGGGTGTGAGTGAGATATTCCCGGCCCGAGACGCGATAGGACTCTCTCTAGGACGGTGGTCCATTCGGTTGGTCCGAGACCACTTTGTAGCTTGGACCTCTGGAAGACCTCTCCTAGGATGGCAAGCTTTAATTTATTTGTTTCCATTTACATTTCATTAAACTTTCGCCCGTTGGTGGGCCTCTCGGCTATCGAACATGGGCCTATACTAGAGCCTGGCCGGGGTCTCTCTCTCTCTCTCCATCTCTCTTTCTCTCTCTCTCGGGTGAAATGTCAACGAAAGCTGGTGTGACAGCGAGTCGCGTTCGCGCGAATGATTTACCGCGCAGAAGGACCTCATTTCGGTGGCTTTGCCGGACGGGGACTCCACGTGAGCGCGCTCTTGCTCAGGTTTCTCCATCAAATGGCTTCTCGAGATCGAGCGATCGAGCATCTCACGGGTGTTCTCCAAGCGGCCAGCCAGGGCCCTTGCCACGGCCGTTGCGGTCGCCTTGTGGTCGCCGGGGTTAAGGGGTGCGAAACGAATTATGATTGGCGTGTGATGATCAAATTTCGTGTGCCTGTGTGTAATAATGCTGTCAAACATGTTTATTCCGCCACCACCACCACCACCACCCAACAGCCTGGACGGCAATGCGCACGGACAGCTTCTCGCGCCAGCCGGCTGGCTGGGGCTGAGAAGCTGTCATGCTGGGATTGAGTCGCCGGACAGCCTAGCTCGACCCCGCTCGGGGCCCGCCCGCAACCCCGTGCTGCCCCGTGCGCTAATTAACAACCGCCCCACGAGGAACCTCGGGCGGGCGGCCGCGCGCGCAGATAATTAAACTAAAAATGTGCGCGCCGCCGCCGTCTGCCGTCTGGGTGAGGAACTGAAGCCGGGTGTGTGCAGCAGCAGCTGGCTGGGGAATAGTGCGACCCGCGGGCATCGCGAAACGCTTATCACTCTAAATTATTTTGGAAATTTGTTGAAAAAAGGGTTGTTTCTCTCAAGTCTATTGCCGCCGCTAGGCCATGTGCCCTGTTAGGCCAAGAAGCAGCACGGCGGCGACGCCGGAGTGTCGGAGAGGCAGCTGTTTGAGTCGATGGACAGGCGGCAAATGTGTTTAGATCGACTGACAACCGTGGCGTCGAAAGAGGCAATAAGGAAGGGGGACGCTCAAGGCAACTGCGAGAAGGCAGTTTGCCACAATCAAAACCGTGTTTTGGGATAATCCGTTTTATAATCGTTTTTATTGATCGTTTGTAGAGGCTCGATTTCCTTAACTACATTTAGCTCCATCCATGACGGTCCATCCATTTAAAGTCGTTGTAAGCCATTGACGACGGCGCAACAGCGATTCCAGACATTCAAATTTATTGATAAACTTTGGGAGTACGCGGGAATCGCTCATGGTTTTTGGATATCACTAAAGATCCTTCGCCCTTGCCAATATATGGTACAATAGTTCAAAGTTGACAAATAGACAAAGGGTCCAACTTATTAAACAAAACCTTCGAAATTACAGGACTGGCATTTTACAGTTTTCGGATATATCTGTCCATCCAAGTGTCAAACTTTTAGTTTGATGTCTGCCATTTCAGATAGTGAATCGTTTAAAAACAGAAAAGTCTGTTATAGAGCTATTAAAGCTAACTGAATTAATGGAAAAAGCTTCTTAAGTCGGTGCGTTGTTGCAATGGACAGACATTACTTTCATTATTACGTTCTAGAGACAATCTGCAGCTGAATAACTGAACTCCCTCAAGACTCGACTCAAGGTTGAAGAAAGATTTCACTACAATATTACCCAATTTACGAAAGAAACTTCAACTCTTGGCTCTTGACAATTATTAGAGTAATTCATTTAGCCTATTAAATGTTTGTTTTGAACATCCTGTCAGTAGGATTTGAAGTAGACATGCGGACAGTGATAGTCGCATAAATATTTTCCCAAAACACCTAAACACAACGACATAACGTTCCAAGTGACCCAATAGATCCAGAACATTGTGTAAGCCCTCTTTGGACGGCCCAACCGCTTGTTTGTTTTGTGAAGAATTCCACTAGAAAATGGAAGGTTTATGTTAAACTTCTTTACACCTTACTGACGCTGTCTCCCTCTCTCTCTCTGGCCATTGGATCCCGGCCAGCCCGTTGGGATTCCGAGATTCCGGCGCAACCGCAACCAACGAACCGCACCGGGATAAAAAAAACAAACTCCCAAAAGCATCCTGAGCCGGGTGTGAAACCTTTCAACATATTCGCACGTCACGCTGCACGTCACTTTCTTCCGTCGCTCAACGCCCGGCTCTACGTGCCCGGTCGGCCCCGGTTTGGTTCACACGCCTCGCTCGCTGGTCCGTGCATTGTTTTCCATAAAACTGTGTGTCTGGCCGGCTGGCCGGTCGGCCGCGTGTGGTGTGCCGGGGGTTTACTGCGTCTAGTCGAGTTCTGTCCGGACACCGAAACAAAAAAAAATTACGAAAGAAAAGACTCTCCAAACAAACAATATTTAGTTTCAACGCCGAGAGAAACCTCAGCGTGCCCCGGTTCCCCCCACGGGTTGTGGTCAAGCATTCCCCCCCCCCTCCCCCCTTCCACGCTGGCCCGGTGATCGGCCGACGTGAAGTTGATCGACGTGCCCGTGCACACTCGGCGGGCACGGGGGGAAGATATCAGAGAGGGCCAGTTAATGGGATCCGGATTGGGGGTCCGCGCGGTTGCGCCACGCCAATACATCATAACACGCGTAGTGTAGCGTTGTAACAACAACAACAACACACACACACACACAGATCGAGGCAGACATCGAGCATAACAAAACACCGACACAAAGTCGCGGGCACGGACTTCTTGAGCGTGAGGCACTGTGGAGAGAGATCGAGAGCGAGAGCGAGATGGGCGATCTCTTGAGATCGCCCGCTCCTTGGGTGGCATTCTTCTGCCTGCTGCTGCTGCGGGACACAGCTGCGCTGCGCTGGGACCACACACAGCGACGGCGAACGAGTTGCCGCGGCCGTTCATCATCACACTCCCCATCATCATCATCATCGCGCGCCCGCGCCTCCAAAGATTAACCTCGCGACGGCCCTTCCCGGGGTGTCCAGTGGGGCTTCGCTATCTAACTTGAGACGGTTTTGATAACACACACACACACACACGTACACACGGAACGAAAACACTCGAAACAACCGAAACTCCCGGCTTGATGTTGTTTATCCAGTAATGCTTGATACACACGCGCGCGCGCGCGCTCTGGCCCCGGAACCCAGGCCCATTCAAGATCATGTTTCCGCGCCGGTGATCACTCGCCGCGCTACCTTCCACCGCTCAAGTGTCGTGTTCCCGCCCCTCCATCGCGCGCCGTCCCATACTCCCTGAAGTTCTCAACAAGCTAGCCAGAGGGGGAGACCATTTGAAGAGATCGGCTCCGGCTAGCCCATAATGATATCCGGAAACACGAACAATCGAACTCCTCGGCGGTGGCTTCTCACTTCACGCGCCCCGTGACAACAACAGGCAACAAAGCATGGCCAGTGGGTGGTGGTCTTTCAACACCTTCCATCCCCGGACCCCAGGCGGCGGCGGCCCCCGGGAATGTTTTGCGCGAGGTTGCATCAAGTGCTTCTTCAGTGCTGCTGCTGCTGCTACTGACAGCTGGCGGTGATGGTCCTCGGTGAGCGTTTCTCCTTTGCATTCGAATGCGCGGTGTGCATATTTATTCGGTGTTGGAAATGGGGAAAAAAATATGCACAAGACTTTCATGGGGGCCACCAACCCAGCCCAGCCCGTGCTCCTCGGCGGTGGAGTGCCTCTCGAAAGAAGCGAGCCCTGCCCGTGTCCGGGAAAATTCATAAAATCCTGGGTTGGTACAGCTGCGGGGCGCCGTCGAAACGTCTTACATACTCCTCAGGACTCCCCGCGATATGCACTCCACTTCCTGCAGAAATAAACATATTTGGCACACACGATACTGTGGAACCGCCGCCGAGATCAGTGCAAACATCCCGAAATGCCGGCGCTGACACTTCGTTTACAATAAAGGAAAGCCCCTTGAGAGAGTGGACAGGTGCAGCGGCCACAGATTGCGCATCGTGCCACTGTGTGTAAAAGTTTCACTTCGAAAGGACGTTTTCCAGTTCCCGAAGCCGGAAGAGCTGGTAGCAGTTGTTTGGAAGCTCGATCGCACGATCAATGGGGGACCGTCCAGCGTTCGGCAAAGAAACCAAATCAACCTTCCCACTGAGCAAACTGCTTCCGGTCCGGTCGCAATCGATTGTTGGCACAGCTCTTCCGGTCGGGCGTACGCACACACACATACAAAACATACTCTCAAGCGCAATCCGCAGCGGTTCACACTTTCACCGCAATCGCCACTGCTTTCCAGTTTTCCTTGCCTCTTACTGTGGCTCTCCGTGTGGTTCTGCTGCAGTAGAAATGGAATAAAAAAATAGAGTCAAATCGGGATTTACATCGGGCAGAGTCGTGCCGGGAAGGCAATTGAATCGGGTGGTACTACAGCACCATTCGCATGGGACTCTTTTTGGAGGGTGCCGTCACCGGTTTTGTGGGAAACTTTGCAGGATTTTTCGTAGTAAGCAGCAGAATGCTCAATTGTGCTCATTTGTGCTCGCTTCCTCGTGAGTAGGGAACCGATCCTGTTCGACACGAAAAATGATTTTTCTTTACTTAAAATACGACGCATAAATGTTATTAGATGGCGATGGTAATAACAATTTATTGGGATTTTAATTTTGAATCAGAACACGAGCACAATAAGCCAACAAGTAATAAAAAAGAAACCAAACATAATAAACAGAGATTAAAAATAAGGTGAATGCATCTGCAACAGGTAAGAAACATCGCTCTAACTGTGTAAGAGTTCCATTCCCTCAAACACGTCCTCTCGATCGATTTACTATTCATCGAGAACCAAGAATCCCTTCGCGACAAAAAGAAAAGAAAATGTTCCTCTGTTATGTTTGAACAGTGAAGAAGTTAGCAGGATAAGGTTGACATAAAGAGCACAATCTACACAAGAATGCTCACAAAACTGTGTTACATCACGTTACACTTAAACCTATTGTAACCAGTCCTAACAAACACCAGTCCTTGGTCGATTTCTCGACACGAACTTGTTTCGGAGCCGAAGAACTAGATTCACGCCACTTTTTGGCCTCTTGTTTTGATTCAGGATCATGGTGATAAACCCAAGTCTCATCAATCAATCATCATCTCATCAATAGTGATGAGTCGACGCGCAAAATCCTCTTTCTCCTTTCGAAACCGTTCGAAACCGCTGAAACCCAATACTTCAGTCAAAATACCGCTTACACGGTCCAAAATGCCTAGGGCTTCTACTAAATCTGTTTTAGTCACTCGCAGATTTTCCAATACGATATTCTTTATTTTTTGTGCTATTTCTCATGTTGTTTCCTTGTTTGGATGTCCTTGAATTCAAGGGTCGTACGACCACGTTTAAATTCAGCAACCGTTCTTTTTGCTGTACTAATGGAGGGGCGAAGAGATCTTATATATTTTCAACACACTCGTTCATAAATTTCCTTTGCTTTTAAGCCTTCCAAAACTAATAATTCAATCACTGCAAGATACTTGATTTTTTCCGTTATAAAAGATATTGTGACACGTCGATACTTGTCGATACTAGGCTTGTAAACAAAGAATGAAGTGTCGGATAAAAAAGGAACTTAACTCTGCTGTAAACTTACTGAACAGCCTGGTATTAATGGCGCAATGTTCAAATTTATCTAAAACATACCTTCCAAAGGCTCGAAACGGAGTTCACTCTACCCCATGAAACGCGTCAAATGTTGGAATACTTCACAATGAGTTCCCAAACTCCAACACCCGCCAACATTGGTCTTTGTGCGGTGACACTCGGGTGTCTATGCTTTCGCCTAGTAATCTCTTATCAAACACTCCCCTCCAAAGAACAACAATCGTCGTCACACACACTCATTCACACGTACATTGTTCGCAGACTCTTCGCCCGAATCGCCGCCACTCGACGAGAGGTGTTGTGACGCGTGAAATGGCGCACAATGAAGTGCACATTTCACACCTTTCGCGGCGAGCTGTCCCTCGGCGTTGCCGTGTGCTCCATTGTGCCATTGTGCGTGCCATTGTCGGGGTGGGCCACAAAAGAAGGAACCCCCCTTCGGATTGTGCACTCCAGACGAAGAAGTGCCCTCTTCCCCCGGTCCTTGAGTGTCCTTTTCAAACGCATCCCCAGCAAAGGCCTACGTGGCGGGGCGGTCTCATTTACTGAAAGGGGTCCTTAAAAAGGCGTTTTTACTAACTGCATCACTCTCTCCCGCTCCCTCCCTCCCGTTGCAGCTGCACGCGAAGCAGATCCACTACCCGAGCGGCTACCCGATGCCCCGGTCGCCGCCCCTCTTCATCTGCTCGTCGCCCGGCCCGGACCCGTACCGGTCGCACGACAACGTGTACGAGGAGCTGGAACACGGCCACGGCCTGCACCACCACCACCATCCGCACCACCACCACCCGCACCTACAGCAGCAGCAGCCGACCGGGCGGGACACGGACTCGGAACCGCCGATCCAGTCGGACGACGATTTCGCCGAGGACGAGCTGAGTCTGCCCGGGGACCGTTCCTTCCACAAGTCGCCCTCGGACGCGACGACCGTCGCCACGATCTACCACGACCGCAGCAACGGTGGCGGCAGCAGCAACAGCGCGGTCACGACGGCATCGGCCGCCACCGTCCCCGCCTCGGAACTGGCTGGGGCCCTGGAGCGAAACCGAACCGAACGAAACTCGCTCCTGTCGTCGTCTTCCTCGTCCAACGCCAACGACAATCCGATCCCGCTGCCACCGCGCGGTGGAAACGGTTCGAATGGTGGTGGTGGTGGTCCATCGCCCCCCGGTGGCGGAACCGGAGGAAGTGGTGGCAACAACAACAACAACGGGAGCAGTAGTAGCAGCGCCAGCAACAGCAACCGCAACTCGAACTCGAGCGCGGACTGCCCGAGTGGCCACAGTGGGAATGGGAACAGTGGCGGGAGCGGCGGCAACACGGGCAGCGGGAAGAGCGCCGGCGGCGGAGGAGGAGGCCAGCAACCGGACCAGGGAGCGCTGCTGACCGGAGGGCTCGGTGGTCTGTTCCGATCGCACCGGAAGCAGCACCATCACCCATCGGCCACGCTGGGCTCGGGAAGGAGCCGGGGTCGGAGAGGGGGAGGACAGCAGCCCCTGCCGGCGGCACCGGTCCCGGCACCGGACACGGATCCGATCGGGTTGCCGCCGTTGTACGACGACCGGGGTATGATGACGCTTCCGCCGCCGGCCTACCACCACCCACTGCACCATCTACACCCGGTGTCCGGTGGCCAGCACCATCACCACAACCACCACCTGATGAACAGTCTGAACAACAACAGCGCCACCAACGGCGGGCGCTCGAACTACTACAGCACCATCGACGACGACGAGCTGGATCCGGTCGAGCGACGGAACCGGATCAACGCGCAGCTGTCTGCGGGGCCGGCGGCCGTGTCCACCATCTTCCGGCACCGGGGACCGGCGCCGTCACCACCGCTACCACCTCACCATCAGCACCATCAGCATCATCACAACAACAATGGCCCGCTACGGCTCGGCTCCCGGACGAATCCCCGGAACGTGATGCGGAACGGCGGCGGGGTCATGGCGGAACCGAACCCGGCCCAGTACATCTACCACGAGCCGGTCAGCTTCCACGAGGGCCTCATCTACGACGGGTGCCTCTCGACGACGGCCTCGTACAGCGACCGTAGCGGCAGCACCGGCGGAAGCACCGGCGGCAGCACCGGTCACCCCTACATCCTGCCCCAGTTCAGCACGTTCCGGAGCGGTTCCGGTGGCGGCGTTGGCGGCGGCGGCGGCGGCGCGGTCATGATCAGTGGCGCTCCCGGTTCCGGGGCGGCCGCGATCTACTCGCGCGATTCCAGCTTCGGGTCCGACTCGGGCTACAGTCAGCATACGCAGGCCTCGAACCGGAGCGGCGGCTGCTGGCAGGGTGGTCACCGGCCACCCCACCGGCCGGTCGCCGTTCCGCCGTCCGGAAGTGGAGCCACCACCGAACCGGTGCTGCAGGTGGCCGTAGTGCGGCCTCCCAGCCCGGTGTCCGGTGTCGCCGGCTCTTGAGAGAAGCCGAACGATGGCGAGGGCACGACGCCGGTGGACGCCGGTGCCTCGCTCGAACCCTTCATCATATCCAGCATCGTATACGGCAAGATCCTGCTGTGAGCCGGAGCCGCCATAAGTCAAACTTATACCAAGCGCGCCATTAGGGATGTAGAATAGGGTGACGGAAAGCGGAAACAGTGGACAGAAGCCGGAGGAGTGGACCTAGAGGAGAGGAGAGCAGTGTAGGACGTAAGAAACGTGGAGCGCCCCCCAGAATGTGATTTTAATTTTAGTAGTTGCTCGGATCCGGATCAAGGACGAGACATCATCCCGTTTGGTGTGGTGTCCAGAGACCGATCGAGACCATAGGACCCTAAGAGAGGTACCGACCGACCGACTGTACAGAGCTAGAGGTAGAGTGTATTAGAGGAGGTGTGCGTGCGTGCTGGTGTGTGTGCAAAGACTGGTCACACTAACACCGTGAGAGCTTTCCTTGGGCAGCAACCCAACAACCCCACAGCAACAACTTCGGTGACGAAGACGAACCCTTTAAAGTAGCAACAACTGTACAACAAATGAGCACAGTCCAGGTATCCTACAAAGAGAGAGACAGAGAGTCAGACAGAGAGAAAGAGAGAGAAGCGAGCCCTTATAAGTGGTAGAGGGATTGTACATAGAGGAGACACCTCTCTGAAGGCGTCTTCGGCGTTTGTCGTCATCCTTTTTGATTCCGTCGAGTTCCCTATTTTTTTACTTTGGAACCCCCGTGCCCACACACACACACACACCGGCGTGGTGCACGGATGGCCCTCTCTACTCGTGTGGTTGTAATCTGTGAATACGGCGTCGCCATCTCCCCGCTCGTGGCGCAACAACAAACAATAGAGAACGGATAGGAAACAGGATGGCCGGTGGTGTTGTCCTCTCGCTCGCGATTCTGTAGACCCCAATCAGCCCCCCATCCGGAGCCCAACATATAATTACACACACACACACACACACACGGGACATGCCTCATCTGCATCGCGCGCGTTGATGGGTTCATCGCTGTCAGAGAGACCCGGACCCGGCCACCTTTTTCGGCCACCAATCGGCGGCCGAGTCGAGCACTCAGCTAATGGTTCGCCGCTCGACAGCAGCCGAAAAAATGGAACAATTGTGCGAAACACGAGGCCTCCTGGAGGTCCGGAGGCCCGATGGTGGCGGTAATGACAACGTTTACGACCATATCCGTTTCGGTTGAGGTGCCCTGCCGTCGTCATCGAGTACGGCCGAGCACTCAGCCAGCCCCATCAAAAGGGTGGGCCCTTTCAGCACGTCTGCGTGCGTACGTGCGTGTGTGTGTGTGTGTGTGTGGAAAATTGCGTACCCATCCTCCCCATCACCCCATCAACCCATTGGTAGGCCACGCCTTTTGGCGGGGCGTTTTCATTGTTTGGGTTTTATTTCTTCGTTTCCGTTCGCGCAAAGTGGAAACGTGTAATTTGGACGACGCCATCTTCGGTGCACCGCCGGGCGGTCCGACAGTCTGCCCCCTAACACATGGGCCAAAAAGTCCTAACACATTTTTTTGTCTAAAACTGGATTTATTCGTCACCATTTTTCTTTCTCACTGATGATGAGCGTTTTGCATGATTGGTGTCTCCATTGCATCTCTTTTCAAGCCAAACTAACAAACTTTTGAGGTGAATATCAAGACATTTTGACAACTTGCTTTTGGTGGTTACTACTAACGGAAAAAGCGATAAACGCAATAAGACTAGCGCTATTTATGGATTATGGCCCGAGACTTTTCAACACATGTGTTCCACGGAAGGCGATGAATTACTCGAATTGGAACGATGCTTTACGGGGCAGGCGAGTCGGAAACAAGAAGCCTTCAGAACTTAGGTTGTTTGGAGCGACGCGACGAGAGAGGACGCACGCCAGGTCCTGTAAATAGCGCGAGGCCCCGCGCGGAGTCACAGCAACGATAGATGTAAATATGGCGAAAAATGACGTGTTGTACAGTGATTAGTAAGTAGTAACGTGAAATAAAATGGCGTAAATTAAAAACCCCCTCGTAACTGTTGCCGAGAGGCAACCAATCAATGGGAAAAGCTTCCCTGTCTCCATCCGTCTCTCTCGTCAATTCCGGTTCCCGTCCCTGACGAAAACCGGCCATTAGGGCCCGTCCCCCGGTTTGGCTATGTGTGGTGTGGTGGCCACTGCCCCACTGAAGATCTGCCTTGCAGCGGTCGTGAATGCTTCTTCCCAAGTCTTCAATCTCTGTACCTGGTTCTCCACTCCTTTACGAGAATTGACAGTAGTGTAGAGTTGGAGTGTTCGGTTGGTTAGAATAGAGATAGAGAGAGAGAGAGAGAGAGAGAGAGAGAGAGAGAGAGAGAGAGAGAGAGAGAGAGAGAGCGGAAGTCAGGGTCAGGACAACACTCAAAAACAGACACACATTGATGCGCAAGATTACCATATCACTTTAGAGAGTAGAAAAAGGCGAAGCGTAAACTGTAAACCACAAACAGTGAAAACAATCGTCGTCGATCGACCAAACACAGGCCGAAGAGAGCACAGGAGGAACACATTCGACGGAAGGCAGAAAACCACGAAAAAAAACCAAAAACGCTGAAAATGGGTGGAAAACCTAGAGTGTTCGTGAGTCTCCTTCGATCGTCGAACGCCCACTCAGTTCGATCTTTGCGGATCGTGTGTTGTGCACAGGGAAACCTTTTTGTAAATAGACCTCTCTAGGACCGGATACCGTTGAGCGAGAGCGAGAGTTGAGTCAAACGAGGCGACCGAAGTAATGCGTAAAACAAGTTCAAACACAACTCCTAGAAACTCCTAGTGTAGATACAAAATGGCTAATGCGCGACGAGCTCTGCGCGGCGCCCCCAGTGTCACTAACGCGCTGCTGCGTAACCGAATCAATCATCTTCAGTCAAAAACCAATCAATCACCTTCTCTTGCCGATAAACAATAACGACACACCGTGGCAGAACGTGGCAACCGAATAAATATCGTGTAGGAAACTAGCGAAAAAAGTGAATTAATAAAATTGAAAACAATAATACTGATGAAAACCAAATGGCTGTTGTTCTGTTGTTTGTTTTGTTGCTGATGGGAGCATTGGGGACACAAGATCACCACCACAGAAAGAAACGGAACGGACTACTTCAGGGTGATGTATTTCGCAGTTTCACAGGGCAGACACTTTAAAGTTTTTGAATACATCCGTCAACCCAAGTGTCGAGCTTTTAGTTGAATGCCAGTTTAGAGAATGAATCGCTTAACAACGGAACAACGTGTAGAAATTATTAAAATTTACTACAGACATACATTTTTCACTTGGCGGCTGCGGAAACAAGCAAAATTGCCGCATCTGGGGCACGTGTTGAGATCGTGTTCATGCTGACAACCTTGCAACTTTGGAGCATTTGAAAAATAACATTCGGCAAGTTATGTCCGAGTTACCACCCGAAATGTCCAAAAAAAGCCAGGGAAAATTATCTCATCAGAATCATAGGTTTCGAGAGGGCCATCTGAACGATTTTGTGTTTCACGCACAATGGTAAACTTTATGATCCTTTTTACCTTGTATCCTTTTCAAAGTCCTTTTTTGAAACAAGAAAAACATAGCGCCGAACGCTCGGCGCTGAAATTGTCACTTCGCGTGAGTAGCCGTGAGATGCACGGTTTGATTGGTTGGACCCAGTTGGACGCCCCATTATGGCTGCCAATCGATTACTGATTGGTGATTGCAGAGAGACAAAAAGCTCCGTGTAGCCATTCTAGGCCGGGATCCGATAGACTAATTAGTGCATGCGACCCTGCTCCGACTCTGGCCACCTGCCGGAGAAAGAAAACCGAACTAAAAAAAAGGCCTCGACCTCGGCTCTTCGACGGATAATGACGAGGCGCAGGATGTGCCACTAATGATGGCTAATCAAATGTTTCGCCCACTACAAAACTGGAAACGGTCAACAACCCACCGCGAAAGGAACGCAAAACGCAAGCGCTCGTTTCGAGCACCCATCGTCCGAAACAATAGCGCAAGGTTCCCGGAATGGTATTGTGTGTGTTTCGGGCGCTCAAAAACCTGAATGGAACACACTGCCATACGCGAGGCACAATAACGAATTCAATTAAATTTGGTGTACATTAACACTTTCGATTGAACAAAAGAATGGCCCCGGAAAAGTGGGTTGTTGTGCTCGGTCCGCGGCACAGGCGAACCGTAATCGAAATCATATTCGGTCGAAATTCGGTCGCCGTGTAATCAGGGCATTCGGAGGGCGCAAATGACCCCGAGAGAGAGAGGGCTCCCTTTCCAGGATCGCTCCATCGACGTCCGTGGGAATTTATTCGACAATGGCAGTCGAGGGCGTCGTATTTTTCCTTTTTGTCTCTTTATTGTTGAAAATTTATTGAATTTCCCAGCCCAATCAGCAAGGAAAACATGCTACAGGTTTTTGCGTAATGTAAAGAAGAGGGCATAATTTATGGTGCACGTGCACGTAATTTGGTGTTTCGTCCTTTCTGCCATTAATACACTCCCCTATTGATTTGTTTAACCTGCATTTCAATGTAACCCCAACGTAATGTGCTGCATTTCCGATTCCGATAGTTCCATTGGAGCGTTTGTTTTTGGAACAGCTTAAAACAGTTGCTAAAACGACTGTTTGCAGTGTCCTTTCGGCGCGTTTAAATCCGCGAGCCGCGCATTCGATCGTTCAAAGGGTGTCACGCGGTTTGCATAACGTGCAGGCGCATTCATCCAACCCAAAGTAACCCTTACGGCCCAACGTAGCGCCGTTGTTCCTGTCGAAAATATCGATAAAGAGGAGCCATCACACAATGGTGAATGTTGTTTGTTTTGATTGTTTTACAGTGAACGCATATGCGCGTTATCGGGCAAACACGTGCCCCCGTTTGGGTTTCAGTCTGCATGCCGAAATGATAATGCATTAAGTGCGAGATGAAATGGTTATCGCATTGACAGAATGGTCTGGTTTTTGCCG